>NC_143551.1:128023333-128347500 GCF_054136105.1 Typopeltis vanoorti
CTTTGGATGTTCTGTAGGCCACCACCACCATGAAGTTGGCACCTTAGGCAGTCGTTCACAATATGAGTAATCGTCTGAGCCACGGCAGAACAATCACAATAAGGGTGGTCTAGCAGCCTCCATTTATTTAGTAGGTAGCCACATCTTCCCTGGTTAGTTCTGATCCTGTTGATTGATGACCAAATCTCCTTAGCAAAATTAGGCTGCAGAGCACAGGGATCTTCTACCAGGAAGTCATTTGTTGGGAGATTGTTGGACCAGTATTCTCTCCACATGTCAGGTGTTGAAGGGCAGCTGAAGAGAGTTTATCCATGGACCAGAAAGGCTTTCTAGATTTTAGGCGAAGACTAGGTGGATTTATGAGAATCTGGTGCAGGGGCAGGAGTGGGTTGCTCATTGCTTTATTAAATTCTTTAATTGAGGCTTGTCTTCTCCGTATGTTTGGTGGAGCAATGTTAGATAGGACAGGCAGCCAGGAAAGAGGGGTGCTTCTCACCGTGCCACTAATTGTATGAATGGTAGAGTTTAACTGGGTGTCTATAATGTTAGTGTGTGCACTTCTTTCCCAGACAGGGGCACAATATTCTGCTGCAGAGAATGTGAGGGTTGTAGTGCAGAAGTCCTAAGGTCATCTGCACTACAACCCCAGGTTGTTCCACCAAACCTTGAAATGATATTGTTTCTCGTTTTAATTTAATTTTGTTTGACAGGTTGGTGATGTGCCTTTTATTGGTTAGGCTTCTGTCCAGGCTCACTCCAAGGTATTTCAGGTGAGGCTCGTGTTCTACCATTTTTCCACAGAAAGAGAGGTTCAGGTGTTGATTCGCCTCTGCATTGTTCAGGTGAAATACTGTGGACACAGTTTTTGTTGGATTTGGCTTCAAGTACCACTGCTTGAAGTACTCTTCCAGGATGTTCAGGTCTTCAAGGTTGATTCCAGGTTGGCAAAGGAGCAGATTGATGTAGAATCACTAGGTCATCAGTGTACATATACTTGCTTGAGCTGGTATGTGTTAAGTCATACATGTAGATGTTAAAAACTAAAGCGGATAATACAGAGCCCTGTGGGAGTCTATTGTGAAGGAATCTGGGCCTGCTCTTTTTTCCACCAATATGGACCCGGATCTTTGTTGGAGAGAATGGATTCAAAAAGCTGGAAAGTTTTTTTGCACCTCATAATATTTCCTAGTTTTAGGAGGAGGCCCCTGATCCAGACTGTGTCATAAGCTGATGTTTGGTCAATGAAAGTGGCTCTGGATTTAAGTTTCTTCTGAAAGCCTGCTTCAATCTGTGTTGCCAGGACCTGGTCACAGCAACTTCTTCTTCCTGGCCTTGAAGCCAGCTTGTTCAATCAGGAGTGCTCTTTCGATGAGTGATGAGATTCTTTTAAGGAGAATTCTTTCAAAGAGCTTAAAGGTGGAGCAAAGCAAGGAGATAGGTCGTAGATTTTTGACATCATTTGGATCTTTACTTGGTTTGGGCACGGCAATTATTTTGGCTTCCGCCACAGATTTGGTAGTTTTCCAGTCAATATATTTTTGAGAAAAGGGCGGTCAGCCATATTTGGCATTGTTAACCGAGATGTTTTAGAAACTCGGGGAGGATACCATCCACTCCTGCAGCCTTGCCATTCTTGGTGAGTTTTAAGGCTACCTGTACCTTTTCCCGAGATACTGGGTGTACAAGTTCAGGAAGCTTGGGCCCATCTTCAGGATTTGTCTGATGGAAGATTGCACAGTAATTTTCTTGATAGAGCTGTGACATATCTTGGAGGTTCTCACTAAATGATTAGCCATTTGATCAGGAGTTATCTCTGTTATTGTGTGCTGTTGGTTCTGCCCCACCTAATTTTCTCAGAAGTGACCAGCTTTTCTGGCTAGATGCGGTGAAATCGTCATGGATGGTTGCTATCCATCTTTCCTTTCTGTTTTTATTCAGTGTTGCTATGAGCTCCTTAGCAACAGTTGGTGTCAGTCGCTTCATATTTGGCTAAAAGTTCCTTAGTTTCTCTACTCCAGCATGGAATGTATTATTTTCTGTAGCCTCTAGGAATAGAGGCTTTGGCTCAGTTTTGATTAGTTTGAAAAATTGGATAGCAATTAAGAGTGGGTGGAATTGCTCTAATGGTTTGCTCGATTTGTATCTGAAACAGAAAAATTCCAGTTGGACCTGCGAAGGTTTCATCTAGCGATTAATGTTCTGCTGATGACTGGGATTGATGTGCCTGTCTCTATTAGTCTAGGACAATGATGACTATTAGGGAATCTGTTGAGGATGTTCTGGTTGTTGGCAAAGGGTGGTCTTCAGAGTCTTTAGAGGCTATGCACAGATCTGGGGTGTAGGTTCTGTTATATCTGGCTGAGTGGAGAGTGCCTTCCTGCTTGGCATCATAAATCAAATACAGGTTATATGCATCCATCCAGTTAACTAGATTATTACCATCCCAGTTAGAGGAATAGCCCCACATGATGTGATGAGAGTTGAAGTCACCTACATAGATAGCAGGGTGAGGTGGTGGCCGGTCCATCTGATCAGACCAGGATTGCGATGGTGGTTTGTAGACATTGTAGATTATGGTATTTTGAACTTTAATACCTATGGAGTATTCTGCATCAGGTAAACTTGGGGTTATGTCCACGAGGCCAGGCCATGCTTGGGATGGCAGTTATAAGACACAAGAATTAGGCCTGGGATCTTTAGTCTATTGAGGGCTGTGTCAGGCACATGGGTTTCCTGGAGAACCAAGATGTCAATTGCTCATCAGCAAAATAGCCAAGATGTCTTTGGCTTTGGATTTAGATAGTCCTTCTATGTTTAAGGAACATATTTTGAGAGAATTTAGGGGACTGTAACTTATTTTTCGAAGCTTGCCCTCCACCCAAACAACTTATAACATTTAAATGTGCTTGAACCAATGCATGCACATTATGTGAGACATCAGAGTCAGAAACAATCCTGGATCCAATTTACATCATCAATTAATCAAACAGTGTATGGAATAATATCTGGAAAATGCAAGATAGATACAGAACACAGTTTGTCTGCCTTGGAATGGATGTATTGTTGCTGATCCCATCACAAAGACACTTTGGGAGAACACTGCCAGAATCTCAGCAACAGTTTCATATCCTGATTTTTTAATATTCAACAAACACTGTGACTTTCGTAGACACCGATTAACCTTGGACCATTTGGTCCATTTAGAAACACGTATATGAGATGCTTTTCTGAAATGAGAACATGTGGTTTCAGTGTTCTTAGACATGAAAAAAGCTTATGATACAACCTGGAGATATGGCATCTTAAAAGGTCTGTTTAATCTTGGTCTGGGAGGACACGGTTTTTTTTTTTTTTAATTAAAACACTCTATCCAGCTGAGTCTTTGAAGTCCAAGTGGGAATCAAGTTATCTCAGCTGTATCATCAAAAAGAGGGAGTTCCTCGAGGCTTTATCTTGAGTGTTACCTGCTTTGCTATTAAAGTGAATTAATTTATTTTAATCTTGAAAGACAAGTTCAACAAGCAATTGATCATATCCCTTCATTGGCTCTTTGTCATGAGTTTAGGCTTTCTTCAGAAAAAAAAAAACTGAATTATTATCCCAGTCACACACCCAAGACAAAGTTCTTGAGATTCTTCTTTGACAGAAAGCTACCATTCTTTATATACACATTCATCATCAGGGCTGGTTCTACCCGATGGTGCAACACGTGCATTTGCATGGGGTAGCAAAATTGCAATTTTATTCGGCATTTGACGAGTATACTCATCTTTACTTGATTTTAATTATCCATGCAGATGTACATTTTCAGAACAAAATTCCACTGTTAAAGGGTTAATTGTCTCTCTTTCTGTAAAAAATATAGTTTATGATCATTTTTCATTAACTTATGAATTTTTATTAGCTAATGCTACTATTTAGAATTTATGATCAGACATGTTGAAGACTAGTTTAACATCATAGCTTTTAAGACGTCATTAAAATAGTTTTTTTTAGCAGGAAGAAGTGGCAAAACATGCTATTGCATGGGACAGCAAAATTCCTAGGGTCAACCCTGTTCATCATCTTCAGAAAAAGTGCAGAAAAGCATTGAATATTATCCACACTCTATCTTTACAGAATGGGATGGTGATTGATGTTCCTTGTTTCACATTCATCATGTACTTGTACATTCAAAGCTTGATCATGGATCCCAGGTTTACAGTTTTGCAAATGAGAGCACTCTGGTGGTTGGACCCTATTTATCATCAGAGTATCCGAATAGCTACCGTTACTTTTGTGCACATTGCCCATTCAAAGTCTTCATGTTGAATCAAATGAACCCCTTCTCTATCACTTAGACAAAACAATTGTCTCTTAATTATGCCTAAAAATAAAGTCTCTTTCATATCATCTTGCATGGACTAGTCTCTATCTGTACATTGGAAGGTCCAATATCATGCACATCAGACTCCCATTCTTCCTTTTGGTATGCATATTAAAGAGACTATGGGAACTATTGGCAAGTACGTAGACAACGTTACCTGCATTAAACAAAACATTCCTCAATGGCAGGTTTGCATCCCATCTTGCACCCTCTCACTTTGTCAACTACAGAAGTTTCATAACTGTTTAATATACACACAGAGCAATCAAATTTCTTGATTGCTCTGTGTGTGATTTCTTGCCCATCTATGCTGATAATTTAAAATTGGAGATCTCTGCTGGCTGCACTATCTCAAACCAGATCCCACTTGATTGCTATAATTATACAGCAGAGTTGCATGTCATTCAGCTTGCACTTATGCTTATAAAGAACTACTACCAAAAGTGTGTAATTTATACAGACTCCAATTTCTTTACAGGCTATCTCCTCTCTAGTGTAATCCACGTCCAGTGCTTGGTTGAGAGGTTACAACTTTTGTACAAAATTTCCTTTCAATTCCAATGTGACATCACAGATGTCGCTGCTAGATCAGCTCATACTTTTTCAATATACTGTTTGATGGTAACATATACTGACTACACACAGTTTATAAAATGAAAGTTAATTGCCCAGTGGCAGTACTCCTGGCAAGAAGCACTGAGAAACAAATTGCATGAGATTAAGCATGAAATTAAGCATTGGTAGTCTGTTCAAGTAGAAACAGGAGAGAGGTTGTTGTTCTTGCTAGGCTGCGCATAATTCATTCATCTCATACATTCTTATTTACTGAGGGCTGATGACCCACTGATGTGTGAGAAATGCAACATAAGTCATTAATCGTATTCTGGTGGAGTGTTGGCGCTTCAAGAGAGAGGAATGATATTTTTTCCTTATCTGGCCAAGCCCCATACACTCGGGCAGATATTATCAGACTCGGACAAATTGCATGACATTTAAAAATTTTTACAAAGAAAAATGCCGGCCTGGTTGGCCGAATGGTTAGCATATCCTCTCTCCAGCCAAAAGGCTGCTGGTTCGAATCCTGCTGTGGGCATGGATGTTTGCGATTGTCTTTGAACAATACTAGTGGTGGTGGTGGTGGTGAACAGTAAGATAGCATTGGTGTAGATGATGCAGATGGTGGATGAGGTTGAGTGGTGGAGACAGAGAGTTGTAGAGTAGGTGCCCTCCCTCGATGAGTCTTGGACTCCCTGGAGGTGTCAAATAATAATTAAATTAAATTTGCTTATTTATCTTATAACTATTTACTAATACCTTTTAATACTTTGTACATACTTTTTAAGTAAATAAATAAATAGTTACTACTTGTAACTATTTATTTATTTATTAATATCCTGTGCTGCTGTAACTTGTGTCATAGTGCAGTATGACCTTTGCTATCCTTGCACCAAAAAAAAACCACATATCAATCGGTCATCCTTTCAGGTGTGTATAATGTGTATGGGAGAACAACCACTGTTCACTCTGGTTTCCACCTTTATTGAGGTCTCATCAGTGAGAGCCAGACCCAGAAGAGATACCAAGGTTGAAGTAATGCAGAAGTCTTATATTCCCATATACACATAGTGAAATGGTTTCATACCTTATTATTAAAATACCCTGGGTTAGAGGTAGTTATAGATTTTTTTTTTTTTTTTTTTTTTTTTTCCCATATGACTAAGTTAAATTAAACTTTTGTAACTTGAGAAAACTTTCTACAACTAGCTGTAATCTGAACTATTATAATTATAAGGTACAACACCTTTTCACTAGTTGGATATGGGAATATGACTTGTATTACTTAAACCTTGGTATCCCTTCTGGATTTGGCTCCACTGATGAGACCTCAATAAAGGTCAAAACTTGTCTAGATAGTGGTCCATCCCATAATGCCTAGTATTATATGCACATGAAAGAATAAATTAAAGATGCCAAGAAATTATATTCTTAGTTTAATCCTTTATCCAAATGTGAGCAAACAATGTTTCCGTGTGAATATCTTCATCACTGGGCTTCTTGTGAAGTCATTAGCCTTTATATCATCATTTGCCATAGTATCCCATAATGCAAAGCACACATCCTTTCAGTTCTAGCAGCAAGGCTTATACGTTGGTTAGACATAACTGGTAATTAGTTTACGGAATTAACAACGCAAATGAAGTATATTAATTAAAGGTAACTTTAATGAATCAGTTCTATATTTCGGCAACGTCACATTGCCATCTTCAGGAACATAAAGATATGGTATGTGCACGCAGGCACTAACACAAAGCAAATGAGGAAGAAAGCAAGAAACTAATATTGTTCCTAAAGTCCTAATGGTGCCCTCTTGTAGGCTAATTTGGTAGTCTTGGTTGTTGGGCTGAAGTTCTCATAGTGTAAGTCTCCCAAATTTGTTGAGGTTAGGAACGTTTTTTAGAGCTGCTGAAGATTCTTTGAATAATCTTTCGTATTTAAACTTGCTGCGATGAATTATTTTTGTTTTTTTCCAACGAATTTTATGGTGGGTATCTAAGGCATGGTCTGCCAGCCCAGAGCGGCTGTATTGGTGAAACCGGATGTAGTCTTTGTGTTCTGAAATCCTGATATTAGTTGTTCTGCCTGTTTGGCCAAAGTAGGACAATTTGCAGCTGCAAGGGACCTGGTATACACCAGGTAGGTCTAGGGGAAGTGGTTGGTCTTTGGTAGAGCAGATAAGGGATGCCAACTTTTTATATGGTCTGTAACAGGAAGTAAGGTCATATTTTTTGAGGATATTGGTTATTTTCTCAGATGTGCCCTGGATGTAGGGGATGGCAATAGACTTGGTGTAATCTTTATTGTGGAGGGGGGGTTGTGGTTTACTGGTTTTAGTATTTTTTGGGGGTTATAGCCATTGGCTAAGAAAGTGTTGAGGATGTGGTTTAGTTCAGTGGTTAGGGCATCGTCATCTGAGCAGATTAATTTTTCTTCCCTGTTATATAGTGTTTTTATAACCCCATATTGTTGTGAAGGGGGGGTTTTGCTGGTGAATGTATCTGCCTATATGGGTGGGTTTTCTGTAAACAGAGAAAACCAAAGATCCATCAAGCTGGCGAGTGATTAAAGTGTCTAGGAAGGGGAGGGTGTTGTTTTCCTCTTTTTCTAAGGTGAACTGGACTCTGGGGCGTTGGTTGTTTAAGTGTGTTAGGAAGGAGTGGAGTGTGTCTGAGCCATGTGGCCAAATAGCAAACACATCATCCACATAATGAAGCCAAATAGTGGATTTTTGTGGGGCGGAGTTTAAGGCTTTCTCTTCAAATGTCTCCATAAAGAAATTGGCCAAGGGTGGGGAAAGTGGTGAACCTATGGCTGTCCTCTCTATCTGCTTGTAGAACTTTCCTTGCCAAACAAAATAGCCTGAGTTCATTGTGAACTGAAATAGGGCTGAGATATTGGGAGGAAACTTGGCTTGGATGAGCTCAAGGGTTTCTTTGAGTGGGACATTAGTGAATAGGAAGGAGACGTCAAAACTGACCATTATGTCAGTGTGTTGGAGTGTGAGGTTTTCTATACTGGCTTTAAAGTGGGCTGAGTTTTTTATGTGTGATGGTGTGTTGCCAGTGTAGTGTGTGAGCATTTTGGCTAAATGTTTGGCTAATATATATGTGGGGGAATCAATGCCCTCCACTATGGGACGCAATGGCACATTTTATTTATGTAGTTTTGGGAGTCCATATAATCGGGGAGGTCTAGAGTTATAAGGTTTAAGTTTGTTGGTGACTTCCACAGGCCAAGAAGTGACTTTCTTAAGGAGTCTGTGGAGTGTTCTAATCTGAGAGCCGGTCGGATTGTATTCAATGGGGAGGTAAGTAGTACGGTCTAGTACTAAAGCATTTAGCTTACTTTTGTAGTCTTTTTGATTGAGCACCACAGTGGCGCTTCCCTTATCAGCTTTGGTGATTACTGTTTTTTTGTTGTTTTTCAATTCTTGTAGGGTTGCATATTCATTTTTGGATAAGTTGGTTTTTGGAGGTTTGGCTTTAGTCAGAACACAGACTACATCCAGTCTTACGTTGTTGGCGATATGGTTAGGCAGGTTGCGAATCCCACGCTCTGTTTGGATCATGATTTCTTCAGCAGGTATCCTTTTAGGAGCTAGGGCGAAATTGTGACCACGTGAAAGTGCGGTGAGTGCTTCAGGCTTTAAAACTGCCGACGAGAGGTTGACTACAGTGTTGAGTGGTGGCTGTGGTAAGGAAGTAGAATTCTTCGTCAGGTTTTCGTATTTTTTTACGTGCCGACTACGTATTTTTTCGAATTCTCTTGCCGATGAGCATGAGATGTCATGAAGTATCGACCATAGATCACGGCCGAGTGTATTTGAAAGCTCTTCCTCTAGCGCCCGTAAGGTTTTGTTTTCGTCGGCAAGGAGAGCACGCGTCGCGGTAATTCGCTTCGCCTCTTAACAGGGCGAAGCTAGTGCAGTTATAAATGCTTAGAGCTTTCTCTGAAGTAAAACGGTGCTTCAATTTGACACAATTATGGATCACTTTGTTATCACGGCAGCGTTTTAGGAACGTCAGACGATTTATTTGCCTCGATATCTTCAACCTCAATTTGCCGTATTGACGGGCCTTTCGTGTGATTGCATCTCCGTGGATGATCATGATTCTAGTAGCAAGGCTTATACGTTGGTTAGACATAACTGGTAATTAGTTTACGGAATTAACAACGCAAATGAAGTATATTAATTAAAGGTAACTTTAATGAATCACTTCTATATTTCGACAACGTCACATTGCCATCTTCAGGAACATAAAGATATGGTATGTGCACGCAGGCACAAACACAAAGCAAATGAGGAAGAAAGCAAGAAACTAATATTGTTCCTAAAGTCCTAATGGTGCCCTCTTGCCCTAATGGTGCCCTATTATATGGACTCCCAAAAATACATAAACAAAATGTGCCATTGCATCCCATAGTGGATGGCATTGATTCCCCCACATACAGGGTGTTCGGGATAAATTTGACATATTTATAATTAATTATATTTTTCCGTAAGTTACATGTATTAACACACACTTCTCTTCATTTAAAAGTTTGGACCTTTCTTCATTCATATACAAGATGTCAGAAAGGATGGATAGCTGGAACCCACCTGAATCATGGAAGAGAATAACTTGTATCATGATGATTCGTGCCCGCCATCAAAATAAGGATATTACGACTGCTGCCCAATGCTCCCTGAATACAGTAAAAACAATCAGGCATGAACTAGAGACTTGCAATGGTGACTACGAGGATGTAGCAAGAAGAAAGATCCCTAGCAGACGATCTGATTGCATTCGTACAGCAGAATTCCTCGCAAATCTGCAGGAACAGGTGTTGAAGAACCCTGGCATTGGAATTCGGGCTTTGTTCGTGGAGTTGCTAACTGTAGTCAAGCCCTGGATAACAAGGATAGCCAATGGTAGGCCGTATGTATGGCAGCAGGATTCGGCCCCTTGCCACACCTCTGGGAAAAGTCAAAAATGGTTGTCTGAAAATTTCTACGACTTCACCAGTCCAAATGTTTGGCCTCCAAACTCCCCAGACCTTAACCCCATGGATTATTTTGTATGGGGCGCAGTTGAAAAAGACACCAATCGCACTTCCAGTAATACAAAAGCCCAGTTAATGGATAAAATTAAAACAGTTTTTGCGGCCCTTCCCAGGGAGACTGTAGCATCAACTTGTTCGAGGTTCCGAAGCAGAATTGAAGCTGTGATCGATGCTAATGGTGGTTATTTTAAGTAAATCTTGTTGATAGTATTGTAATTAACTCTGCCTGTAATGTTTTTTTGTCAATTCATTAAATTTAATAGATACAAAGAAGATTTTCTTTTTCCTTACGAAACTGTCAAATTTATCCCGAACACCCTGTATAAATTAGCCAAACATTTAGCCAAAACGCTCATACACTACACTGGCAACACACCATCACACATAAAAAACTCAGCCCACTTTAAAGCCAGTATAGAAAACCTCACACTCCAACACACTGACAATGGTCAGTTTTGACGTCTCCTTCCTATTCACTAATGTCCCACTCAAAGAAACCCTTGAGCTCACCCAAGCCAAGTTTCCTCCCAATATCTCAGCCCTATTTCAGTTCACAATGAACTCAGGCTATTTTGTTTGGCAAGGAAAGTTCTACAAGCAGATAGAGAGGACAGCCATGGGTTCACCACTTTCCCCACCCTTGGCCAATTTCTTTATGGAGACATTTGAAGAGAAAGCCTTAAACTCCGCCCCACAAAAACCCACTATTTGGCTTCATTATGTGGATGATGTGTTTGCTATTTGGCCACATGGTTCAGACACACTCCACTCCTTCCTAACACACTTAAACAACCAATGCCCCAGAGTCCAGTTCACCTTAGAAAAAGAGGAAAACAACACCCTCCCCTTCCTAGACACTTTAATCACCCGCCAGCTTAATGGATCTTTGGTTTTCTCTGTTTACAGAAAACCCACCCATACTGGCCGATACATTCACCAGCAATCCCCCCTCACAACAATATGGGGTTATAAAAACACTATATAACAGGGCAAAATTAATCTGCTCAGATGACAAGGCCCTGACTACTGAACTAAACCACATCCTCAACACTTTCTTAGCCAATGGCTATAACCCCAAAAAAATCCAAAAAATACTAAAACCAGTAAACCACAACCCCCCTCCACAATAAAGATTACACCAAGTCTATCGCCATCCCCTACATCCAGGGCACATCTGAGAAAATAACCAATATCCTCAAAAAATATGACCTTACTTCCTGTTACAGACCATATAAAAAGTTGGCATCCCTTATCTGCTCTACCAAAGACCAACCACTTCCCCTAGACCTACCTGGTGTATACCAGGTCCCTTGCAGTTGCAAATTGTCCTACTTTGGCCAAACAGGCAGAACAACTAATATCAGGATTTCAGAACACAAAGACTACATCCGGTTTCACCAATACAGCCGCTCTGGGCTGGCAGACCATGCCTTAGATACCCACCATAAAATTCGTTGGAAAAAAACAAAAATAATTCATCGCAGCAAGTTTAAATACGAAAGATTATTCAAAGAATCTTCAGCAGCTCTAAAAAACGTTCCTAACCTCAACAAATTTGGGTGCATGAAACTACCCCAAATTTGGGAGACTTACACTATGAGAACTTCAGCCCAAAAGCCAGGACTACCAAATTAGCCCGCAAGAGGGCACCATTAGGACTTTAGGAACAATATTAGTTTCTTGCTTTCTTCCTCATTTACTTTGTGTTAGTGCCTGCTTGCACATACCATATCTTTATGTTCCTGAAGATGGCAATGTGACGTTGCCGAAATATAGAAGTGATTCATTAAAGTTACCTTTAATTGATATACTTCATTTGCGTTGTTAATTCCGTAAACTAATTACCAGTTATCCTTTCAGTTGTAAATAATGCTATTCATTATGGGAAGGGCCACTACCCAGACTGGTTTCTACTTTTATTTCATATGACACTTTATCCCATATTGTATAATATTATACTCATCTGAAAGGATGTGTGTTTTGCATTATGGGATACTGAGGCAATAGAGGCTAATAACCTATGTGAGGTTATTAGCCTCTATATACAGGTATCCTGGTTGTGAAGATACTTCATGTGTAAACTTTGTTTGCTTACACTTGGATAAAGGATTAAATGCAAAAATAATTTCTTGGTAAAGTTTAATTTAACTTATAACCAAGTGAACTTTCTGTAAATTGCCATCCCAAAACCAGAAAAGGATCCAACACAGGCAAACAATTATCGATCTATTGCCCTGACCAATTGTCTTTGTAAGATATTGGAAAAAAAGGTTAATGCCAGACTTGAATGGATATCATTCAACATTTGATCTGCTTAGTCAGTTTAGAAATATGTATAAGAGATGCACTCCTGAAAAGAACATTTGGTTTCGGTATCTTTGACATGGAAAAAGCTTTTCTGGTCTTGGAGGGCACCTTCTTATATTTATTAAAAACTCCGTCTAGCTGAGTCTTCCAAGTCTGAGTGGGAAATATTCCATCTTGGCCATATAATCAAGAAGAGGGTGTTTCCCAAGATTCTGTCTTAACTGTGACACTCTTTGCTGTCAAAGTTAACTCAATCTCTGACCAACTTCCTCCCACTATAGGCAGTGCTCTATATGTCTATGACTTCACAGTTTACTGTCACTCTTGTAACATGAGGGTAACTGGAAGACAACTTCAGCAAGCAGTTGATCGTGTGTCTGCATAGGCTCTTAGTAATGGGTTTAGGTTTTCATCAGGGGGAAAAAAGTATGTGTACACATCTGCCAAAAATGTACTCTCTTTGCCCAGGTCCTGAGTTTAGAATGGAACAAAGTATTGTTCAAGTAGCAACAGAAGCCAGGTTCTTAGAACTCATATATTGCTCATTAATTTAAATGAGCAATATATCATCTCTTTCTCTCTCTCTCTCATCATTGCATCTCATTTTTTTTCATCCATCATGGGTCTATTGTTTAGGTTCCATTTCTTGTTGATGTCTTAGCATTGTTCCTCTAAATACTTGCCTTGTCCTTTCTAACTGCTTTTTTTACCTCATTGCTCTTCCACTTCCAGGGAAATATCTCTTCTTTGGTTTCTCTATCTTTGGGATTGTTGTTCTATTGCTGTCTTGATTGCAAAAGTCACTCTTTCTTTCAATTTTTTTCATAATTGGATTTCAGTTCTTTTTGTGTATTTTCCTATGACTTCCTTGCTTGATTTCCTTGTATCTCTTTCTATGAATGTAGCTCATCTCTTACTTATCAGTATCATGTTCAGTATGTTTTCATTTTCCCATTAGAGCAGTTGCCTGGAATTTTGCATTGCACATTACCATGTCATACTTGAAGGCAAACTTGAGAATTCTTTTCCTCTCTTTCATTTCTTTCTCCATATCTATATTTATCCCTTACTTTTTCCCATCCCTTCCTCTGTTAGATTCTTAGAATTCCAGTCTCCTCTCATGATTAGATTCTCTCTCGCTCTCTATTGATTCCAAGATTGCTTGGAATCTATGTTCATACATTCATGAGTGATTATAAAATGCCTGGGTCATGATGAGCTGAATGATCTTGCTATTATCATTTTTTCATTTACTAGTTGATACCCTAATAATGCTTCTTTGTGTTTTTTAGTAAGAAGATCCAACTCCAGATATATTTTGCACTTTCCTGGGCTCTTTCATCTCTACAACTTTATTATATGTATGTCTGTTAATTTAAGTATCATGTTGCATCAGAATCGTCCCATCTCTCTCTCTCTCTCTCTCTGCAAAACAAGTGGAAACATTCCGGTTAATATATCTCTTGCTAATTTTCTTCTTATTGCACTTCTTTCAGTAACTGGCTTATCAGTCCAAACCTGATTCTTCAGTTGGGTATGTAGAACTTTGTTTATCTGAGCACTGTCTGAACTGGCATGTTTTACCTTTCTTTTACACTCACAATATTAAATAGTAGCCACATGTTAACATTTCTTTTAAACATTTTTGTGCTACTTTCATAATAAAAATATTTTTCCTCTTTTTTTTTTTCTTTTAGTTTTCGGGCTTTATATGATGGAAGTGAGAATGACATGAGGTTTGTCTACTGTGCAGCATGCATTTGTTATATTCTACAAGATTGGAGTGGCATGGATGTAGAAAAAGCTGTAGAGTACATTAAGAATAGTCTGGTTTGTAGATATTTTCTTGAATAAAGAATAAATAATTAAATAATATATATATATAACTCCAGTTTCTAACAAATATCTTCCTACACAGTGGCTATTAAAAAATCTACCATCTCAAGGAGTATACAAATACCATTTGTATACTCCTTGAAAACCCATAGTCAATGTACCTCCAGTGATGAAGTCGGTGATTTTATTTCTCCTTTCTATACAATCAGTCCTCAACTTAAGTTCGATGGGACTTACAACCACTCATACTTATGATGGACATTCCAATAATGGCCACTCACTCTGACAATCCACAGGTGAGTGCATTATTGCTATCTTCAAGACATATTTAAGAAATGCTTTTGCCCCAGGCTTTGTTGCTATTGAGGATAGGAAAACCTTCAGAGATGCAGCATGGGGCAAGATGACAGCATAGTATATGAATGGTGTATAGAAGAAACTGATGAAAATCTATGTTCATACATTCATAAGATTCAGCAGTGATAAAGTCTTACAAGAGCTTGTGATGAGATAGTGGCTATTATCACTGCTAGCTAAAGACTTGTAATTGGAGATGACAATGAATGGCATAAGCTGTGGAAGAAGAGCTTGCAAATGAAGACTTTATAAATATAGAGCTAAAAGCACAGAACATTGCAGAAGAAAATAGGCCAATCCCCCCACACACACACACACATTTATCATGAAAAAATTAGCAGAAGAACTTGGTTCTGTTAATAAGGCAATTTGGTTGTTTCAGGAAATTGACTTCAATGGGAGAGTTAGCAAAGTAGACAGAATGATGCAAGCTGCATCTGCTTACTATAGAGAAATTTATGCAGAAAAGAAAATGTAATGCAAACTAAGTTGGGCATAATGTACAAATTATCATCATCATTAAATTCCTGACATGTACCCTCAAGGGGTGTACAGGATATGATAGTACTATATGAAAAATTTACATCATTACTAACTTCCTATCTACAAATTTCCTCCAAATCAGTCTGTTACTTGTCAAGACTCCAACATTATCAGATCTTATATTTCTATCGTCTAAGGCACTTTGTACCGTATCAATCCACCTATATCTTGGTCTTCCTCTGGGTCGTTTTCCTGCCAACCTGACAGAGAACACATGTTTTGCTAATCTTTCCTCGCCCATTCTGTTCAAGTGACCGTACCACCTGAGATTAGCTCTGCTAGTGCATTCCTGGATGCTGACAACATCAAGTTCTTTCCTAATATCCTCGTTTTTAATATGATGTTGCCATTGATGCTGTCGGTTCACGCCTCTAATCTTTCTCAGGACTCTCATATCTGCAGTCTCTAGTCTTTGGTCAAGTGTTTTACTTCTGACCCAGCTCTCAGATCTATAAGTTAAAATCGGTTTGAATACTGTTGTATACAGCTAATTTAGTTCCGACTAATTTCTCTCTTATTCCATATGAATTTACTCAATTGACTTCCTACCATACCTGCTTTGTTGATTCTGTTATCTATTTCCATATTTAATTTACCATCTTCACTAAAAATCGTGCCTAAGTAGCAGAAATGTTCCACAGGTTCCCCATTCAAAACACAGTTGACATTTTCAACAATTCTACCTATTTTCATTGTCTTTGTCTTTTTATTGCTTCATATCATATCTATTACAACAGTTATTCAATTTACTCAGAGAATCTTGCAAACTTGTAGCGGATTTATTTAGAAGTATAACATCATCGGCATAAAACAAAGAGCTGACATTAACATCTCCAATTCTGGTATGTTTAATACCACTTTTCTTCATAATGTGATCCATATAGATAATGAATAACAGAGGGGATAATGTACATCCTTGTCTCACACCGGATTTAACATTAAACCATCTTCCTTTACTTCCTTCAATTCTAACTGCTGACTTGCAACTCAAATAAAGACTAAGTATTGCTTGATATAATGCCCCATTGACACAATATAACTATAGTATATTGAATAGCTTCTCTCTTGGCACCTTGTCGCATGCCTTTTCCAGCTCAACAAAGCTTAAATACAGATCTTTGTTATATTCCCATGCTTTCTCAACTAATTGTCGTAAAGTGAAGATCTGATCCTGACGGTCTCTATTTGTCTTGAATCCAGCTTTTCTTCCACAATTCTTCTCAACCGTTTCTTAAGTATACTTACTGGCATAAATCTTGCCTGGAACACTCAGTAGGGAAATACCTCTGTAATTCTCACATTCAGTTTTATTTTCCTTTTTATATACGGGTACTATTAGAGCTCTACTCCAATCATCAGGAATTCGTCCCTCTGTCCAGGCCTTCTGAACTATGCAGTGCAGCCACTGTAAGACTTTTATACCACCATACTTCAGCATTTCTGGTCGAATATCATCAACTCCTGCTGCCTTTCCACATTTCAAGCCTTTGATGGCTTTTTCTACTTCAAGTATGGATATGTATTCCTGACTGAATGCTGTTGAGTGTTTTTTACCACTGTGCTATCACTGCTTGTGTCATTTAGCAATTTTTTGAAGTAATTACTCCATACTTCAAGGATATCTTTTTCTCTCGTTTTCATGTCAGCTTTATCATTTCTAATTCCTTTTACGGCACTCTTTCCTTTCCTTTCTAAGCTTCTTCAACAACCTCCAGAATATCTTGCCACCTTCTATATATTTATTTTCTATGTTCTTGCCAAAGTCCTCCCATGACTTTTGTTTAGCTAGTTTTACACAGTGTTTAGCTTTCTTACATTTGTCTCTGTATTCTTTAAGAGCACAAGCGCTGACTTATTTGCCAGGAATTTTTGATACTTTCTTCTTTTCCTTTACTGCCTCTTTAATTTCCTGTGTTCACCATGGAGTTCTGATTTTTCTATCCTTGCAGACAACTTCACCACATGCCTCTCTGGCTGAATCAATTAGAGTTTTCTTCGAGGTTTGCCACCGAATCTCTAAGGTTTGGTTCTTGTTCTCAAACTCTTTCATTTTTTTTTTTCAATAATCTCTGTGTATTTTAGTCTACAGTTCACATCTGAGGAGCTGTTCAGCTTTTATTCGCTTTAAAACTTTCTTACATGCCCTTCTTTTCAATATGAAATTCAATTTTATCCTGCTCAAGACTAAATAGTGATCGCTTAATGGGCATAATGTAGCCTTACCTCCCTGAAGATGAGCTTAGTTCTTCCACAAATTATCCATCTGGAGAAACATTCTCATTATTCTTTGTTGCACTTCCTGAATTTGAAGACTGTTAATGAACTAGTCCACCCTGCCACCTCTAATGAATCCAATTATAACAAAGCAGTAGCAGTTTTGAAGAATTCCAACTGACAGTACTCATACTACAGACAGATGGAGAAATCTGTTTAACAGTGTATTGAAGAATATACTTGAAATATGTATTACCAGAGAAATGATGCTGCTGCTCTATTGTCACATAGATCTTCCATTAATTTGCTTAAGCCCTCAACAGAGAGACACACATCATTGAGTTCTGTGGAATGAATCCAAAATCTTACATTGCTGTTATGACAAGACTGAAAGACAACACATAATCCTTAGAGATGTAATTTGACCTTGTACATCTGAATATAAATCCTAGCCTTTAGACTGAATGTTTCGTAGCTATGACCAGCCACTCACTCACTCTCACATACACACACACGTGCAAGAAGAGCACACGAATGTGCAAAACAGTGCGCATTCTGCTCACAAATGATTTGAATTACCAGAATCCAACATAATACTATCTTTGTTGTCTCATCTTTTTGGGTTTGTAAGTTTATCTCTTGTTTTCGACACCAAAAGAAGTCCTATGTAATTAGGATGAAAATACTAGTAGTATTCTTAATAAATAAATTATTCTTTGTTTATAGTCATATGAACATTTCTTGTGTATAAAAACACAATGAATGAACAATATAGACCCAGTTCTCCATTTACATGGTAGGTTGATTCCAGAAAAGGCTGTGTAAAAAAAAGAATACAGTGCATATGAAAAAATAGAAGAATGGTTCCAGATGTGTAAACCTGATATGAACAATAAGTTATTTTCAAACAAAATATATGAAAATCATTGAATATAGCTCTATTTAATTTTAATGGAATTTTTTTAATTTTAAATACTTATTTAAAGTATATACATGTGTATCTTTCTTAAAAGAAAATAGTGTGTGACTAATAAAATAGAAATTAGAAAAGACTCAAATGCACTGCACATATGATTATTAGTTAAATTTTATTCGCCATCACTTTCTGACAGTAGCTGCATTCTTTTGTTTGAGACTGGAATTAAATCACTTGAAACACTTTAGCCTTCTTGTTCATACTGCAATGGCAAAATGTTTTTTTTTTCAGTAAAAGGAACTAATTTAGCACTAATTTCCAAAAATTCTGAAGGTTGATTTTTTTTTTTTCACGAACTCTCTAATTAATTGTTTAGATCCAGTTTTGAACTAGATCTTTATGTATCGTATATTATCGCGTATAATGCGATCTGTTAATCTTGTTCCATAACATTAGAAATAATACAATACGAATCAATGAAAGAAATATTTATTTTAAAACAAAATGTCAAAATCCTTTAAATTCTTCATCTTTTGAGTCATCAAACATTTCATTTATAAATTCATCTGTAGGGATTGCATCATCGTCTTCATGCTCTCCATTTTGTTGTGCGTCATCCTCGCTTTCGTATATGACGTGATCTTCGGATCCATCCATTGAATTACTTATTCCACATTTAAAAAATGAGCGTTGAATCATTTCAGATGGTATCGAATCCCATGCTTCTTTAACCCAGCTGGTGACTAGGGTGATCTCAGGTTTTGAAAATTCCCACCCTTTGTCATCTGGTTTGGTGAAGATGACAATCAATTCTCTCCATTTTTCACGTAAGTGATCTTTAAATGGCTTATTCAAGCTGACATCAAGCGGCTGCAAAACGGAAGTTAGACCACCTGGTATGACTGCTAGGGCTGTACGTAGCTCGTGTGCTTTCTCTTTGCTTGCCTCTGTTAAATGCGCCCGGAACATATCCCAGACTAGCATGCTTTGTTGACGTAACAAGCTACCTGGACATGTGTTCCATACTTGATCCAGCCACAATTGTACACCTTCTTCATCCATCCAACCTTTCTGATTGGCGCGAACAATTACACCTGGTGGAAATTTCATATGCTTCGGAATTTTCTTCCTTTTAAATATCACTGTTGGCCTTAATTTGGTTCCGTCTGCCATGCTTGCTAGAACAACGGTAAAATGCATTTTTTCATGTCCCGTTGTTTTTATGAAGACACCTTCTTCACCAACTGAGTTTACTGTTCGATTCCCAGGCATATCAAAGTACATGGGCGTCTCATCCATATTGCAAATTTGGGAAAGTTCATATCCATGACACTTCCGTAATTTTATGATAAATTTATGGAAGGACTGCACACTTTTTTCTTCAAGCTGCTTTGGTAAATTTTGTGCAATTTTTGTTCAGTGTCGTAATGTTAATGCTTTGCGTTCCATAAATCTGTTGCACCACCCAGGCGAAGCAAGAATATATGAAATACCTGGTGTGTCCTTCAATTTACCATTCTTGAGTTGTAGAGCTCGAAAACAAATTGCATTTCTTGTTACTATAATGCCATCTTGGCGTTGCATTAAAATCCATTCATTTAGCTCTTCTTTGAGTTCTGGAAAGGATGCTGCATCTCCACGACAGGCACGTTTCGTTTGGGGGATTTTTTCAACACTGTCTTTTTGTTTACGCCAAAGTCTAATATTACTCTCTGCTACACCAAATTCTCTCATAGCAACACTGTTATTATGTTCTTCTGCAAACTGCATGACACGCAATTTAAATCCTGCTTCAAAAGATGAACGTTTACGTTTCTGTTGGCTCATTTTCAGGCTAGGTTTGTTTAACGAATAATATTTAAAATGAAATGTGGTTAAACCGATATACCTAACTGTGCTCTATCATTTGGCGACGGAGCGTGCATCGTATCTGCGCATAAAGCCAGTAATGTAAGTAGCTTTATGTGCAGATACGATTCGCGCTCGGTCGCCGAATGCGAGCGGGTCAAGTAGATTTGGTTGGATAGGCATTAGGTAGTATATATTGTGTGTGCAAGTCTAATAAGATGTTATATTTTTTAGGATCTGGATATAATACAAACCCCTAACTTTAAGTAGTATTTTTTACCATAAATTTTTCGCATTATACGCGATAATATATGGTAATTCTTCATGTCGCACCATACATGACTTCAGTTTACGTTTAAACTATTCAGCTTGTATTTGGATCATGTGTAAGAAAATGACTTTGCAATTTACTAGCCATTTGAAGCCCTTCTTTAATTACTCCTGCAGTGAGTGGAATCTCATCACCATTACTTTTTTCTTTTTCATTGAGATTCTCAAGGACAGCTTTTCTTATTTCGTCATCACTAACAGCCTTGTCAACCATCAAATCATCAAATCTTTCTCTGCCAATCTGATGATATTGGGATATTCAGTTGTATGCAAAGGTACGGGATTTTTCTTTTTCACACATTCTGGCCAAGTGGCATGCATTTAAAGCTGATTGTTTCAATTCTGATAATGCCACATAGCAAGTTTGATGCAATCCAAAATAGAAAATTTCTTCTACACATCAGTAACTGCCAGTAAATTATCCTTATCTAATTTATCCAAAATGTATTGGAATGTTCTTATGTAGTTAGTTTTGAAAGTAGCAATCACAACTTGGTCTAGTAGTTGTATTAGTTGGCAGAAAACAAAATTCCACATTTAGTTGTTCTAAAACAGGATGGACAGGCTCATTGTCTATAATCAATAAAACTTTAAAGTCCAATTTTTTCCACCAAATAGCATTTAACTTCTGGAACAAAACTGACGGAACCATTCATTAAGAATTTCTTTTGTAACCCAATCTTTTTTGTTTGCCTTCCAGTCCACTGGTAACGTGTTAAAATCCACACCTTTCATTGCCCATGGTGTTAGGGATCGATTAATGAATAATTATTTTAATATACTATAGAATATAAATTTTAATATACTATAGAATATAAATTTTAATATACTATAGAATATAAATTAAATTAAATTTTAATACAGTAAAACCCCTTTTTTACACTTTTCAGGGGACTGATGGAAAAAAGTGTAAATAGCGGGAAATGTAAAAAAACATTAAAAAAGGCTAAAAGATGACTTACTGCTAGTATGTGAGTCTACATACTGGATTACAAAATTTAATAACTGAAAATAAATGAATCACATTTACTTACATTTATCTATTTAAAAAAATCTTTAATTGTTGATTGTTTTTGCTTTTCATTTTTTTTTTTTTTTTTTTTTTAACATAGCGCCAGATTGCTTTGCATTGAGTGTATTTTAATGCTTGACCTGTTTTTTACTATCGTTTTCAAAGTGGACACGGAGAGTCCAAGATCTTTTGCTAAATGCACACGTGTTCCGGCATGCCAATCTACACATTGCAGAATTGCCATCTTTTCTTCTAATGAAATACGTTTTCTATCTTTTTTCTCCATGTTACTAACATGGATAATCCACCACCGCAACTTGAAAGCAACGTTCACACACTAAATTATATAGCAGAAATTCTGCAATATCAATTCTTACTGTGATCGAAAAATCACAGTATCACTCATCACTACATTACTGCTGCAAGCGTTCAAGTCACCGTGATGGCAAAAATGAAACTACAGCCGAAAGCGACGGCATCTGGAAACAGAAATGAAATGCACAGATTTCTGCAGAAATTGATTCAAAAATCAGTATTGCCACCCAAGAAAAAAATGCAAATCAGGGGAAATAACGTCCACATCAATTTGTTAATTGCAGGAAAACAATATATCATAAGAATAGGCCTTAAGACGGGACCAACGGAAAATGATGTAAATGGCAGGAAAATGTAAATTTGGGAACGTAAAAACGGGGTTTTACTGTATATATTTCGGCAACGTCACATTGGCATTTTCAAAGGGACTTACAATAAAGACGTGCATGCAGGCACTACATACAGTAAATGAGGACGAAGGGAAGCTATCGTTTCTCCTAAAAGTTCTGATGGTGCCCCCTAGTGGGCTATGTAGGTATTCTAGGCCGTTGGGCTGGTCTCCTGATGTACGTCACCCAAATTTTGGGCAGTCTCATGCAACCAAATTTGTTGAGTTTGGCGTGTTTCATAGAACTGAGACTGATTCCGTGAAAAGTCTTTCAAATTTGAACTTGCTACAGTGTATTATTGTGGCTTTCTTTCACCGTATTCTGTGGCGTGTATCCAGAGCATGGTCTTCAAGACCAGAGTGGCTATACTGGTGAAAACGGATGTAGTCCTTGTGTTCTGATATTCACTGTCCTGCCTGTTTGGCCAAAGTAGGACAGCTTACAGCTGCAAGGGACCTGGTATACACCAGGTAGGTCTAGGGGAAGTGATTGGTCTTTAGTGGAGCGGATAAGGGATGCCAATTTTCTGTATGGTCTATAACAAGAAGTCATGTTTTTTAAGATTTTGGTAATTTTTTCCAAGGTGCCTCGGATGTAGGGAATGGTGATGGATTTAGAGTAATCCTTGTTGTGAAGGGGGGGGGAATCCTGGTTTCAATATTTTTTGGATTTATTTGGGGGGGGGTAGCCATTGGCTGAGAAAGTGTTGAGAATGTGGTTTAGTTCTGTGGTTAGGGCATTGTCATTGGAACAGATAAGTTTAGCCCTGTTGCATAGTGTCTTAATAACTCCATATTGTTGCGAGGAAGGGGGGGGGGGTCGTTGTTGAATGTATCTGCCTGTATGGGTGGATTTTCTATAAACAGAGAAAACCAATATTCCATCAGGCTGGTGGGTGACTTGTATGTCTAGGAAAGGGAGGCGGTTGTGTTCCTCTTTCTCCAGGGTGAACTTGATTCTGGGGTGTTGTTGTTTAAGTGTGTTAAGAAGGAGAGGAGTGTGTCAGAGCCATGTGGCCAAATAGCGAACACATCATCAATGTAGCGAAGCCATATGGTTGGTTTTTGTCGAGTAGAGTTTAAGGCTTTCTCTTCAAAAGTCTCCATAAAGAAGTTGCCCAAGGGTGAGGAGAGTGGTGAACCCATGGCTGTCCCCTATATTTGTTTGTAGAATTTTCCCTGCCAAACAAAATAGCCTGAGTTCATTGTGAACTGAAATATGGCTGAGATATCGGGAGGAAATTTAGCATGGATTAGCTCTAATGTTTCTTTGAGTGGGACATTTGTGAATAAGAAGGAGATGTCAAAACTAACCATTATGTCAGTATGTTGAAGTGTAAGGTTTTCTATGCTGGCTTTGAAGTGGGCTGAGTTTTTTATGTGTGATGGTGTGTTGCCAGTATAGTGTGTGAGCACTTGGGCCAAATGTTTAGCTAATTTGTATGTGGGGGAATCAATGCCATCCACTTTGGGATGTAATGGCACATTTTCTTTATGTATTTTTGGGAGTCCATATATCCGGGGGGGGGGGGGGTATGGAGTTGAACGGTTTTAATTTGTCAGTAACTTCCACAGGCCAAGAAGTGACCCTCTTAAGGAGCTTGTGGAGTTTTCTAATTTGTGAGTTGGTGGGATTGTATTCAATAGGAAGGTAAGTAGCCCGATCTAATAATAGAGCATTAAGCTTACCTCTGTAGTCCGTTTGGTTGAGTACTATGGTGGCGTTTCCCTTATCTGCTCTGGTGATTACTATTTCTTTGTTTTTCTTCAATTCCTGCAGAGCTTTATATTCACTATTGGATATGTTGGTTTTTGGTGGTCTTGCTTTGGTGAGAACACAAGCTACATCCAGTCTAATATTGTTGCTGATGTGGTACGGAAGGTGGCGGATCCCACGTTCAATCTGGATCATTATATCCTCAGCTGGTATTTTCTGGGAGCAATGGCGAAGTTGTGGCCACGTAAAAGTGCGATGAGTGCTGCAGGCTTCAACTTAACTGAGAAAGGTTGACTACAGTGTTGGTTGGAAGTTTTGGTTCGGAGGTGGAGCTCTTTTAATTTCTTAAATTTCTTGATGTGTCGCCCCCGTATTTTTTCAAATTCTTTATCTGCTGCAGTGCACGAGACATCATATAAAATAGACCAAAGCTCATGATTTAATGTATTGGAAAGCTCTTCTTCAAGCGCCTGAATTGCTTTGTTTGTGTCAGCAAACAAAGCAATTCAGGTTTGCGTTTGGGTGCTTAAGGGTCAAAGCTGTATAACTGAGAGGAGACCTCCACATAGCCTTTAAAGGAATGCGGAGAACCGACCAGGGCTTCTGACCTAATGTCCAATCCTCACCTTCTCGTGGTGCACCCTGTTGGGTATCTACTTTGATACTGAACGAACGAGGATGGGCTGGCAATTTGGGATTTAGCCGACCAAATTGTATTCTTATTGGTTAAACCAAAATAAAAAATGATGGTACAACATGACAACATTTCATGCCAGCTGGGGCGTCGCCCGGTTAAACAAGGCCCCCGTTGTTTTCGCCAGGGAACCAGGGCGAACAGCGAAAAGTCAGCTACTGGAACAAATCTGAAAACAAACCCCAACTCAACATCACCAGAGTTAAAGATCGGTACTATCAACGTAAGAAGCCTGAATGGCAAAGAAATGGAGCTAGCTGAGGAATTAGATAAGTACCAGATCGACATAATAGGGGTGACTGAAACAAAAAAGACCAAAACTGGTGAGATCTTTCTGAGCAATAAATACAAAATGTTATATTCAGGCAATAACAATCAAGGAAAAGAAGGAGTAGCCATAGTATTCAACACAAAATACGAGGCTAATCTTCTTGAATGGCAGTCAGTCTCAAGTAGAGTAATGTGGGCAAATATGAGAATGGGGAACTGGACAATGAGACTTATTTGTGCCTATGGTCCCACAGAAGGTTCTACTAAGGTAGAAGTGGAAAAATTTTTTGAGGCTTTAGAAAAAGCAACTGACACAATGAAAAATGAAAAGTTGGTCCTTGTTGGGGATCTAAATAGCAGAGTAGGAAATGATTGTGAGACATACAAAAATATTTTGGGAAAATTTGGAGAAAAGAGCAAAGCTAATAATAATGGCAAATATCTGTTGGATTTCTGCTCAGGACATGGACTGGTTATTACTAACACCATGTTCCAACATAAAAATGTGCACAAATTCACATGGAGAGAAGAGGCTAGGAATAAGAAAAGTCTCATTGACTATGTTATTGTTGATAGTGATGTTTTCTCCCTGGTGCAGGACACCAGAGTGTCCAGAGGATTTGAAATTGGAAGTGATCACTATTTAGTCTTGAGCAGGATAAAATTGAATTTCATATTGAAAAGAATAACATGTAAGAAAGTTTTAAAGCGAATAAATGTTGAGCAGCTCTCAGATGTGAACTGTAGGCTAAAATACACAAAGATTATTATTTTAAAGTTTTAAAGCGAATAAATGTTGAGCAGCTCTCAGATGTGAACTGTAGGCTAAAATACACAAAGATTATTGAAGAAAAAATGAAAGAGTTTGAGAACAGGAACCAAACCTTGGAGGTTCAGTGGCAAGCCTAGAAGAAAACCCTGATTGATTCAGCCAGAGAGGCATGTGGTGAGGTTGTTTGCAAGGATAGAAAAATCAGAACTCCCTGGTGGACACAGGAAGTTAAAGAGACAGTGAAGGAAAAGAAGAAAGCATACCAAAAGTTCCTGTCAAATAAGTCAGCTTGTGCTGTTAGAGAATATAGAGACAAATGCAAGAATGCTAAACACTGTGTAAAACTAGCTAAACAAAAGTCATGGGAGGACTTTGGCAAGAATATAGAAAATAAATATCAAGAAGGTGGCAAAATATTCTGGAGGTTGTTGAAGAAGCTTAGGAATGGAGGAAAGAGTGCTGTAAAAGGAATTAGAGATGATAAAGGTGAAATGAAAACAGGAGAAAAAGATATCCTTGAAGTATGGAGTAATTACTTTGAAAAACTGCTAAATGAAACAAGCAGTGATGACAGCACAGTGATAAAAAAACACTGACCAGGCATGCAGTCAGGAATACATATCCATACTTGAAGTAGAAAAAGCCATCAAAGGCTTGAAATGTGGAAAGGCAGCAGGAGTAGATGATATTCGACCAGAAATGCTGAAGTATGGTGGTATAAGAGTCTTACAGTGGCTGCACTGCATAGTTCAGAAAGCCTGGACAGAGGGACGAATTCCCGATGATTGGAGTAGAGCTCTCATAGTACCCATATATAAAAAGGGAAATAAAACTGAATGTGAGAATTACAGAGGTATTTCCCTACTGAGTGTTCCTGGCAAGATCTATGCAAGTATACTTGAGAAACGGTTGAGAAGAATTGTGGAAGAAAAGCTTGGTGAAGAACAAGCTGGATTCAGGCCAAATAGAGGCTGTCAGGATCAGATCTTCACTTTACGACAAATAGTCGAGAAAGCATGGGAATATAACAAAGATCTGTATTTAAGTTTTGTCGATTTGGAAAAGGCATATGACAAGGTGCCAAGAGAGAAGCTATTCAATACGCTGCAGTTATATGGTGTCAATGGGGCATTATATCAAGCAATACTTAGTCTTTATTTGAGTTGTGAGTCAGCAGTTAGAATTGAAGGAAGTACAGGAAGATGGTTTAATGTTAAATCTGGTGTGAGACAAGGATGTACATTATCCCCTCTGTTATTCATTATCTATATGGATCACATTATGAAGGAATGTGGTATTAAACCTGATATCAAAATTGGAGATGTTAATGTCAGCTCTTTGCTTTATGCGGATGATGTTATACTTCTAAATAAATCCGCTACAAGTCTGCAAGATTCTCTGACTAAATTGAATAGCTGTTGTAATAGATATGGTATGAAGGTCAGCAATAAAAAGACAAAGACAATGAAAATAGGCAGAATCATTGAAAATGGCAACTGTGTTGTGAATGGAGAACCTGTGGAACAAGTAAAACATTTCAGCTACTTAGGCACAATTTTTACTGAAGATGGTAAACTAAATATAGAAATAGACAACAGAATCAGCAAAGCTGGTATCGTGGGAAGTCAATTGAATAAATTCATATGGAATAAGAAAGAAATTAGTCGGAACACTAAATTAGCTGTATACAAGACTGTGTTCAAACCAATTTTAACTTATGGATCTGAGAGCTGGGTCAGAAGTAAAACACTTGACCAAAGACTAGAGACCGCAGATATGAGAGTCCTGAGAAAGATTAGAGGCGTGAACAGATGGCATCAATGGCAATATCATATTAAAAATGAGGATATTAGGAAAGAACTTGGCATTGTCAGCATCCAGGAATGCGTTAGCAGAGCTAATCTCAGATGGTATGGTCACTTAAATAGAATGGGAGAGGAAAGATTAGCAAAACAAGTGTTCTCTGCCAGGTTGGCAGGAAAACGACCCAGAGGAAGACCAAGATATAGGTGGATTGATACGGTACAAAGTGCCTTAGACGATAGAAATATAAGATCTGATAATGTTGGAGTCTTGACAAGTAACAGACTGATTTGGAGGAAAATTGTAGATGGGGGGTTGGTAATGATGTAATTTTTTCATGTAGTACTGTCATATCCTGTACACCCCTTGAGGGTACATGGCAGGAATTTGATGATGATGATGATGATAATAATAATTGCTGTAATGAATTTTACATGAAAATCATCAATAAAAAGATAGCCTGGAAATAAAAAGAAACAAACATCAACTGCATTCTGAATGAAGAACCTATAGAACAAGTAAATGGTTCTATTTTTTGGGCACCATTTTTTTGCAAAGACAACAAAGTCTTCTTCCTAACACGGATTTTAGACCAAGTGGCCTATTCTGGTCTCCTACCATCTCTTTCTTGGTCTTCTGATTCCTCTTTTTCCACTTATTTTGGATCTGTATGATGTTTTTGGTACTCTGCTGTTGTCCATTCGATTTAAATGTTCTAGCCATTTTTGTTTATACTGTCTTATGTAGTAATTAATTGGTTTTATTTTCAGGGATTGTAAAATTTCTTCATTTGTTTTTTATGGACCCACTTGGTATATCGTCTGTTTTTCTGAGAAACTTCATTTCTGCTGTTTGAATTCGTTTTTTATCTTTCTTTTTTATGGTCAAGACAACAAATTAAATATAGGAATAAATAATAAAATAAGTAAAGCTGATATGTATGATTTTAACTTATGGATCTGAATGTTAGTCAGGAAAAAAAAAACTTGATCAAAGACTAGAGACCATAAATGGGAGAGTTCTGAGAAAAAAATAGCAAAGGAGCAGATGGCCTTACAAGAGAATTTTGTTAAAGAAGATATAGAATGAACTCAACATATTCAAGAAGTTTGCTTTTATGTTTAATGTTGAAAGCAGATGTTATTTCCTTCCTTTCCCTGATCCTTAGTGCCTGAATAAATTACATTAGAACTATCTTACCTGTTTTGGTCTTCTCAAACTTTTCTGTTAGCTTCACTTTCTTCTTTTGTTGACTATGCCTATTCCCATTCTGTTAAGATTGTTCCTGTAGCTAACTTCACTTTTCATCCTGGTTCTCTGTAAACATAAAAGGTCTTGTATAACTGGTCATTATCAGTCTATATAACATCTGATTGTTGGACCATCATGTGTGGTTAAAACTTGCAGAAATAAATAAATTTGACTATTATAGTGTATATAATACTTCCTTAGACAAAAGTGCAGTATACTTATAGAAATTTGCTCTGGAATTTTTAACAGTAGCATAAGGAAGGGTACTCATCTATCCACTGTATGAAATATGCTGCTGCTGCTGCTTCATTTTTAACACTGGGACTGGAAAAGGGCTGTATTATGTTATAATATCCTTTTTTAAGTACGTAAGTGTTACTTCTTATTTCTGGAACCCCATGTTTACTATACTGTTTGCCATCTCTATCTGAAAAAAAAACTCAATTCTATCTCATTGTACACTTTTCTACCGAAAGGATATGGAACTCATGCAGATATAAACACAGTGTATTTTTATTAAAGTGCTGTCCATCTGTGGCTACATTTAACTGCTTGTGTGTATGTGTTGTGGAAGACTTTGCTATGATTTCACTCTTCTAAACCATTAAGAAGTTCCAGTAGGTCCTGTGTTAATTTCTCTTTCAGTTCACCCTACATATATTCTGTTATACTCAGGTCTTGACTAGTATATACCATGTGTTCTGATATGTTCCTGAAATGTTCTAATGCATTTCTTTTGTTTTACAGTAATTATTTTTGTGACGTGGAGTCATCACGTTGGAAGGTATGATGGATGGTGCTATTAAATTTCTGTAATGTAGTTGCCTAGAACATCAACATAGGATCTATCAGTCATGATTTCCATATAACCACTAGTGGACCTAGCCACACTAAGATGTAACCTGTCATTATTATACTGCCACTTCCAAATGTAATTGTTGGGATAAAATCCTTAAGTAAAAAGCATTGTGCAGGAATCCTTTTATTTGGTGGCAGTAAGTGGCTTGGAAAAATTTGGTCTCCAGAGTGACATTTCCAGATTATGTTAAAATAAATAAATCCTTAGCCCATCAACAGTACTAATACTATAGTGTAAAAATATGTCTTTTCTTGACTTTATCTTATTCTGGCTTATTTATCTGCATTCTTACTTAAACTTACCCCCCCCCCCGTTTTTCTGCGGTTAGCTAGACCTCACTGTTGTAAGTCTATCTAACATAACAGTCCCTGAGCAATCGCACAATATCAATTAATAAATTTATTTGATCTTAACAACTGTGCCACTTAATTGATCTTTTTATGTTTGAAAGTTGAAAGTCAGGGCGAGAAGATAACAAGAAATAAGTTAATACTTCTAAACAATTTCGTTTCATGCAAGTCGTGGCTCGTTACTGTATTCTATTCCTGCAGACTCGTTAATATTTTCGGGATAATGCATTGGCTAAGGAATGAGAACCAGGTAATTACATAACAAAAACATATTTATTATCAAACTAAACGATATGATACAGAGCATATAAAAGTTAAAGATTAACTTAATCAAAAGCACTTTAACACACAAAATTATTTGCTATCTGAGCAACAGAAACTATAGTGCTTTCACTATCAGAAAGACTTATTGTGCCTTGATATAAAAGTGTTTTCTATGACAACTTGGCTTACAAGCATGCATAAATATTCTGCGAAGGATCACATTAACTTTCTTCCAACACAATCAATATTTAATTGATACAAATTCAGACACTATCACAAACAACTTATGAATTAGACATACTTAACCATACATATTCTTCCATTATTTCACATTCAATTTACCTGCTAGTTAACAAGCAACCTCTCTCAATCCTTTACAATTTTGAGTTACATACTCATAACATACTACAACAAATTAATGGCTTACTTGCTAGCAATCTCAAGAGGAAAGTCCGACTTACATTCCGTAATATACATTGGAAGTGGAATGTCTTTCGTCCGGTCGATCCTCGAGAGCTTTTCTTCGTCGGATGTGCTGGGGTTCTGCCATAGCTACCGGGAGCCTAGAGAAAGTCGGCAGCGGTGAAACATTGGACGTTGATGGTGGGAAGAAGGATCATCCTGGAACTAGGGAAGGAATCCTGTAGACCTCACAAAGAGCCAAGCATGATACCATGGATCAAAAAGCCTAGAACCACGTGCTGCATTGCCTTTTAATCTATTCTCAGTCCTTTGTTCTAAATTCGGAGTATTCCAGGATTAGCCAGAAGCAATGAAAGAACTGACGTCATGATTTTGGCGGTATTCAGCGCTAATCTAGCTTAACTCCTGTTAAGCTTTTACAAACAAGTCTAAAGTATAGGTGCATTTTAACAGTCATTTATTCTTTTATATTAACACATCTTACTAAGCATATTTTCTTCTTATAAATTCAGACAAAAAATTGTAAACTCTCTACCGAAAATTCTCTAAAAAAATTATTTCTCACAAGATTTTACAATAGGTTTGCAACCTTTCATGGGTAGGAGTCACATAAAATAGACTGGAAGAGTGTGCAGAGTGAATTTTCATACTACAGAACTAATTTCCATCTTGTAGTTCAGGTTTCTTTGTATCCCTTAATCCATAACAGTCAGTAATGTGCTTTATGTTACATACAGAAAGCTTGTGGATTGCAGCCTCTCTGTGAAAGTTCATTGTATTCAAATCTCAACATGCAATGAGAACACATATAGGATTTCTTGTTGCTGCCCACTTTTCCAAGATTTTCTAGTGTCTGCTTCATTTTTAACACTGGGACTGGAAAAGGGCTGTATTATGCATGATATCCTTTCTTTAAGGATATAAATGTTACTACTTATTTCTTGAACTCCGTGTTTACTATATTGCAGATAAGGCAACCAGTCTTCTCAAATGTGTACCTTTTGGCACACCTGATCACATTTTGAAGTAGTCTCTTAACTTCATTTCTTCACCATATTCCTAATTGTGGACTTGAATGTTTAATTGCTGTATAAATAGCACATTTCCCGAATGATATCAGATTATCATTCTCCTTTGTAACATGTTGCTACCTGATTTTTTGTACTGATTATTCAGTATGTAAGATTCAAAATGAATTTCTGAACAAACTGCTGTTATCCTTTATAACCCAGACAATTTTAATGTTGTGTAGTTGTATCAATTTTTTTTTTGTATCTGGAGGAATGTACTAAGAATTTTGAAAATTACTTGTCAAATATTGTTAGTGTGTCATTATCAATACTCAGTCTACTATTTTGGAAATGGAAAATCCTTGTATGATGTACACCTAATTTCTGGAATGTCAGGTGGATAGAAAAAGAAGCGCTTAGTATATCAGCAAATAGTGTGTTCTGTATTATTGACATGCCAAGTGTCATTAAGACATTAAGTGATAAATTAACAATTGAAGATGATCATTATTACTTAAAGAAGCGTTGTAGGTCTTAATGATTGCCATCACTTATTTGCCTCAAAAAGCTGATGAGAAACTTTTATTAATGCTGCAGTTGGTTTCTCTTCTGATGGAATATTAATATTTGGGATCATGAGTGAAATATCCATCATTATACAGGGCATTTCAGGATAGATCAGGTTTTGATTAGCAACTCATGTTCCCAAATATGCTGTTGCAATGGTACAGGTGAAAATGTTTTGTGTGCACATCACAAAAAAACGTAAACATCAGACACAGAGTAAATTACATCTTAATTTCATAAACATTTACAAAAGGTGCTCGAAGTTGCCACACCAACTTCACAGCATGTACAACACCTGCGTAGCAAGTTCTGGCACTTGAGGCTGATCTATACAACATTGACTGAACCACCAACAGAACCCAACCCATGGTGCAAAATTGGTTGGGCTCAGTACTTGAACCTTCTGATACCAGAAGGGGTGGAGCTGATCAGCATGCAGAGCCTGCCAGGTGCTGGCGTGAAGGACACCCATGGCATCTGCAATACCATGGGTACTCACAGAAGAGTTCTCCTCAACCCAATGAAGCACCTCTTTGTCGAAGTCTGGGGTTAGGCAAGTTCTTGGAGCTCCACAAGCCTGTTGGCATTGAAGGAACCTGAGTCCCACAACTGTTAATTCATATTTGGCAAATAGGATGAGCTTTTTATTTTATATATATATATATAGAGAGAGAGAAATTTGTGCCATAGTTTTCTGAATTATTTACACATAAACACAAGGTAAAGGTAATAATTTATTATAAGGCATATATTTCACATATAGTCTGAAAATTACAGAGCATTCTCAGTGACAAAAATCCGTTGATACAAGGTAGAATACAAACAATGGATTTATTTGAAATAGTGAGCCATGTAATGTTATATTTCCAGTAACGTTATGTTCTAACTGAGAAAAAGGTTAATCATAACAGTTTGGGGGGGGGGGGGGGGGTAATGATGTGCTATTCTAATCAGACTTTTTCATATTTTTGATAATGATAGGCAGTCATTCCGCTTCAAGTTTGGGCGGTGAAGCAAGGCTTCAGCACTCTCCTTAAATAAACCAAATTTGTAATGACAGCAATGTAGTAGGTGTGTTTTAGACCAAAGAATGTTGTGGTCTGTGTTTATTCCATGTTGAGACAATCGAGATTTATTAGATTTCCTGCAGAAAATATATGATTGATGTTATTGTAATCTCTTTTCTATTGAGAATCCAGTTTGTCTGAAGTAGTATAGACAGCAGTCACAAAGAACTTGGTATACACCTGAGAGAGACATCAGAGAGCATTTATCTTTTGAAGAGGGGAAATAAGTTGAGAGTTTGAGTTTATTGATGAGTATAGCTACTAAATCATATTTCTTTAAAATTCTGGAAATTGGTTCTGAAATGTCAGAAATGTATGGGATTGGAACTCGGCATACTGTTTCCTTGTTAGGTTTTTACGAGTCAAACAGATGTTATGTTGTCCTTTCTGAGAAGCCATTCAATTTCATATATTGTTGAACCTACTTAAAACATATATTGACAGGTCTCATTGTTTATAAAAAAATTCTTCAGATTTCATAGACAAATTGAAAAATGTTTCCATACAACCCAGTGATCTTATGGTGAGCTTCGATATAGAATCCCTATTTACAAACTTGCCTCTCAAGGAGACATTGCAGCTACTTTCTGAAGCATTCCCACAAGATATAGTAAAACTATTCAAATTTGTGATGCATTCTTTATATTTTGTTTGTCAGAACAAATTTTACAGCCACCTGGAAGTAACTGCCATGAGAAGTCCACTCTCCCCTGCTCTATCCAACCTTTAGAAGATCTAGAAGACATCCTCTTTTCATCCATACACCCTTAATCTTCATTTTGGGTTTAATGTATTGACATTTTTGCTGTGTGGCCTCACAATAAAGAAACTACCTATGTTTTTAGCTACTATAAATCCTTTACATCCTCGTATCAAATTCGCTATGGAAATTGAAAAAGACAACAAATTATCTTTTCTAGACATTCTTCTCATCCACTCACCATCAGGCGATTTAACCACATCTGTTTATCGAAAGTCCACTTTCACTGGACATTACATTCTTCAACAATCTGCACACCATCTTTCTCAAGACAGATGAATCATAAAGTCATTCAATTCAATGAGCTAAGACTAATTGTTTGACTCCTCATCGATTACAGGAAGAACTCACAAATATCAAACAATATATGAAATTAAATGGCTTCTTAGACGAGACTACACAACACCTGACTCATACTAACCTAACCTAAACAACAAGGAAGCAGTACGTAGAGTTCTAATCCCATACATTTCTGGTATTTCAGAACCAATTTCCAGAATTCTAAAGAAATATGACTTAGTAGCTACTTTTATACTCATCAAACTCTCAACTTATTTCCTCACTTCAAAAGAATAAATGCTCTCTGATGTCTCTCCCAGCTGTATGCTAAGTTCCTTGTGACTGCCATCTATACTACTTCAGACAAATGGAATGCTCAATAGAAAAAAATTTACAAGAACATCAATCATATATTTTACACAGAAATCCAATAAATCTGGATTGGCTCAACATGGAATAGACACAGACCACAACATTCTTTGGCCTGAAATACACCCGCTACATTGCTGTTGATACAAATTTGAACGTTTATTTAAGGAGACTTCGGTCGGCGAAGCCTTGCTTCAAAGACCGAACTTGAATCAGAATGACTGCCTATCATTATCAAAAATATGAAGAAATCTGATTAGAATAATGCATCATTTTTTTTTTTATATACTGTTATGATTAACCTTTTCCTTCTTTAGAAAACATAATGTTACCAGAAATATAGTATCACGCGACTCAACTATTTCAAGTAAATCCATTGTTTGCATTCTACCTTGTATCAACTGTCTTTTGCCACTGAAGATAGTCTGTAATTTTCGAACTGAAATATATGGCCTTGTAATAAATTATTACCTTTACCTTGTGTTTACGTGTAAGTAATTATAAAACAGGATGAGCAATGCAGTCGGACAAAGTGGAAGTACTACGCGTTCCACCAATGGGTAGTCCTCCCATTACATTGAGCTTTGTTATATATTAACATCATGTTGGCATAGTCGGCATTTGTGGAATTTGCAATTGTGCATTAATGTGATATGCATCAATGCGACACTGCATTATCATCACTAGGAAGAAGATTTTTATGGTTCTGATGTGAACTCAACCTGAGAGGTAATCTAAACTGTTGATTCTTAGGGACTCTACCAAAACAAGTTTGTTTGTTTGCTGATAATCCATTTGTCATGGTTGAGTTCATGATAAAATTATGTAAACATCATTTCTCTAGTCATTCCAGACTACCCCCTGATGATCCATGCCAGCGGCTGAACTCTTATCAGCACAGACCTGGAAACGTTTTCAACCTTTACCATTGCAACAGTGTTTTTAAGAGAAATGGATTACTATCAAAACCTTATCTACCCTGATCACTCCCTACATACCCTAGAAGTTTGTAATGGGTATTCTGAAACACCCTGTATATTCTATTAGATGACATAATAATTGAATAATAATATCAAGTGCAGAAAAGCTTGACTAGTATGGATATGTATGCAGATTATCACTCATGTTTTTGTTTAATAGAAGGAGAAGACTATTGTTAGCTGATATTTCATCATGGTCACTAAGACATTTACACTGGTACAAGGGTTTGAGATATGCCTGTGTACCTATTCAAAACAGCTAGAAGGCAAACACAGAATTCAAAATGGCATGATTCTACAGTGGTGACTCATTCCTTCTGCATAGTGAGAGGGGAAATTTGGTAGTACCACTAACCTTCTCATGATCATTGTCTCCTATATTCTGGGAGAATCAAGTTCTTACCTTAACCATGCCTATAGAATGCATAAGAACTATAGTCTTGACATTTTGTTCTAGGTCTATGTTTGCCCTCCTGCTACTATGTCTGTGAAAATGCCTTTGTGAACAAAGGAAATATCAGGTAAAAATAACTCAAAAGATTAATTATCATTCCTGGATTCTTTCTTCCATTAAACAAAATCATGAATGCATAAAAGCATTTGTATCATCTTATTTAAAAGAAAAATGAAATAAACATGATCAGTTAACTTTAACATAGAAGAAATATTTAATGAATTTACTTTTTGTTCTCATGTGAGGTGTATTCATTGTGAAAGAATATTTTCAGGACTAGGGAAAATGTATACTGTAAAAATGCAATCAAAGAAATCAAAAGATGGGGGGGATTTTCTTTCTCATAAGAGATTTTTGTTCAATTTTGCCATTGCAAAATTGGAATGGAAATTATATAAGGATGTGGTGAGGAAGGATATGAGGAGTGGATTTTTTTACGTGGAATGCATTACCAGAGTGCATTGTGAATGCATGGAGTGTTAATAATTTCAACGTTCATGGTGATAGAGACATGTTGCTGGTTGAATGAGCTTCCACAATGAGTCTATTGACTCCATGGAGGTTACTGTAATAATAATAATTGTTCACAAATTTTTTAAGCTCTAGTTGTTGGAAGTTTAGATGATGAGAGCTTGGTCCACCTTTACTACGAGTTGCCTCAGTCCTGAAGATACTTCAGGTACAAACTTTGTTTGCTTACACTTTGATAAAGGATTAAACTAAATTTATTATAAGCTATAGTTGCTTTTTTATTTTAAATATAACTTTCTTTGTCAACAGGATAGAAAGAGATTTTTTTACCCTGTTGAACAAGCAAGATTAGTTTAAAGAAAAGTGATGAAATTCTTATAAGTATGCATTTGACAATAATAACAATTAGACAAACTTATTTTTTTTTATTATTGCTTAACACGTTCATTGTCAAGCTGAAAATTGGAATTTCGTGTGGTGGCCAAATTTTTTAAATTTTTTTATTTAGTTAGCGACGTCACACGCGATAACGTGTGATCGGCCGTTTGGTGAGAACTCGCATCGCGTGATTGGCAATGAACGTTCATTGCCAAGCTGAAAATTGGAATTTCGTGTGGTGGCCAAATTTTTTTTTATTTTTTTATTTAGTTAGCGACGTCTACGCGATAATGCATGATTGGCCGCTCGGTGAGAACTCGCAACACGCGATATCGCGTGATTGGCAATGAACGTGTTAAAGTTCATTTTTCGTATGAGAATAACTCATTCACTAACCAGTGAATTATCAGCTATCCACAGATACTATCAGTGAGAAGTGATAGTACTGTGGCGAATAAATCTTATGTGGTATGAAATATCATCACATTTCTTTCATATTACACTTATGTGTGCGAGTTAAATCACTAATTTCATGCCCGTTAGAATCAATTTTTCAGGCTATTCTACTATGATATATATAGCTTAAGTATTAATTCCTTAATGGAAGTAAATGTTTCATAACATTTGTGATCTTGTGGCATTGCACCAGAATCTAGAAATAATGGAATATGCACTTGTATTTTAGTGCATTATTCAATTAAATTATAATGTTATTTTGCAGTCTTATGATGGTGGAGTTGCCCAGGGACCAGGTTTAGAAGCTCATGGTATGCAATGTTTTCTGAATTTTTTTTTTTAGTATTTATTTATTATTTATTATTACTATTATTATTTCTTGGGCATCTCCATGGAGTCAAAGACTACATGGGCCAATATGCCATCTAATCCCATGTCCATGTTCAAGTTCTGCAATATCAAAAGCATCTCCAAATCATCTACCTCTATTCTTCCACTAGTCATTGTCACATTTGGTACTGGAATATCTCCACGTGAATAGTACATTCTTGCAAAATTATCACTCCATAACTCAGCTATTTCATTTGCTTCTATCACCTTCCTCCCATCAACACTCATTAAAGTCATCCTTCCATAGTCTTTCTTCCTTTGGCCTTATCAGCTAGCTTTCTCTCATAATCAGCTTTGGTCTTCTTTACCGCAACGGCAATCCTCTTATGAGTACTTTGTACTGCCCATGAGCTTGCTGATCATCCTTCCCCTTGTTTTTTACACATCTCCTTCTTAATGAAGCTATTCATATAACACCTGCCTAATTTATCCTCCTGACTGGGTATGAAGTCTGATATAGCTTTCTTTCAACACCTATTGACCATCTCCCATGCACTGCAAATTGCACCCCCCCCCTCCAAATTCTTATGCCATGACACTTTATTTATGTTAATATTAAAGTAAGTTTTATGGCTTACACATGTAACAAAAATTATATAGAATTTATTCAAAAACTACAATATATTTCATCCAATGTTACATAGACATTGTCAGGGAGATAGACCATTAATTAGATTCTAAAGATAAATCAAAATAATTAGTCATAAATCATGCATATATTAGCTCATGTCCTGGTCATAGCTGAAGTGTATGATATTACACTGTTAGAGTTCGAAGGAACAATTGTAAGTTGCTTAGATTTAAAAAATAATTGTTGTTACTAATTCAAAAAACTTATTTTCATTCATGTTTTGAATGTATTTAGCAGTATCTCCCTGATGATGTTCATGTAACATTAGATGAAATATATTGGAGTTTTTGAATAAATTCTATATAATTTTTGTTACATTTGTAAGCCATGAAACTCACTTTAATATGTCTAGTGCACATTGTTCTGTTAAAGCTATTATATTAATGTAAGTAGATAGTAACTTAAATGAATCAAGCTTGGAGCATACAAATTTTTATTTAAACAAACAAGATTATACATAATTTTTTTTCTTTAAATAACTTTATTTTCCATGATGTTTATGCTGTACTCTATTTAACACCCTAAAGATCATCCTGTAAAAAAATAATTTTAAAATGAGTCTTTTTATATTTTTACATTGGCCTTCTTAGAGTTCAGGCTTCATAACTCAGCTCTTACCAACTGTCAGATTGAAAATTGACTTGAATGTTTAAAGAAAAAATATAAAATTTTTTTTAGATTAGATGTACTTGTTATATATGTTATAATTGTAATAATTTCAATAGTACTTTATTCTAATCCACAATTTGTTAAGTGTATAGTAATGTCATATCCATTGTTGGTCATAAAGATATGCTCCTTTTGCTAACAATAATGCAGCAGCCATTACTAACTTTTTGCTTGCTGCTTAGTTGAACAGGTGTTTATGCACACTGAAGAGATTCACGAGAGATTGACAGCTGGACAGAGAAAAAAAAATAAAGAGGGAGGGGGGGGATGTTTGAAAACAAACACTAATGAATTTTGTTTTGGAAGTTTCTGTAAAACTTGACAATTGGAATATGTTAACAGGCAATTCCAAAAAGGAATATCAACAAGCTGTATCCTATGGCTGAAAAAATTGATTTTGTAAATAAATAAACAGTAACAGAAAAAGATATTTAACAGATCTTCTATTACAACATTCGAACAAATGCTAAAATGGAAAGTTCTTCTGTCTCGAGGACACTGGTAATATAGATGAATTATTTTCTTGGAAACATGAAGGAATTAGACAATCTGAAACTGTAAAGTGGCATTAAAGTAACAAGAGTTCTACTTTTTTTTTATACATTTTGTTTATATGCTATTAAATGAAACTTTTCTCTGGAATTCATGATTATACCTCTTCTTTTAGTTTAATTATCTGAAGAAGATAACATATATATTTAATCAGACAATACTTAGTCTGTTATACTGATAATTATATGTCAAAAAAAAACCCACTAATAGAATGAGTTAATGAAGGAATTTTATCCTTTAAAAGATCTCAAAAGTATAGTTTTATTTAGAAGGCCTTGGATCTACTAGTTTTATTAATTATATATATATATCATCATCGTAATCAATTTCCTATAAAAAGGTGCATAGTACTACATAATTAAGGTTACATTATTACTAAACTTCTATCAAGTATTTTCCTCCTAATTAGTCTATTACTCATCATCAAATCAGTATTGTTGTATCTAACATTTCAGTCTTCTGACCAAATCAATGCTCCTAGATCTTGATCTTTCTCTGGACCTTTTTCTTGCTATCATGGCATCAAACACCTCATTTGCTAACCTTTCCTCACCCATTCTATTTAAGTAGGCATACCACCTTAGATTAGTCCTGCTCACACATTGTTGAATGCTAATAGTGTTAAATTTTCCTAATATCTTCATTTTTAATATGATTCTGCCATTGATGCCATCTGTTCAGGCTCCTAATTTTTCTCAGAGCTCTCATATGTCTGGTTTTTAATCTTTGATCAAGAGATTTCTAACTCTGAGATCCATAACATAAAACTGGTTTGAACACTGTCTTGTATACTGCTAGTTCAGTGTTTGGCTAATTTCTCTTATTTCATATAAATTTATTCAACTGGTTCCCAACTGTACCTGCTTTGCATCTTCTATGGTCTGTTTTCCAAATTTAATTTGCCATATTCACTAAAAACTGTGCCTAAATAGCAGAAATGTTTTACTTGTTCTTATATTCTCCATTAAGAATGCAGTCAAAATTTCTATATTCCTGCCTATTTTTGTAGTTCTTATCTTTTTTTTTGCTGATTTTCTTGCCAGATTTATATCTGTTATTCAGTGTAGTCAGAGAATCCTGGCAATTGCACTGGATGTGTTTAGGAATACATCATCTGCACAAAGTGAAGAGATAAGTTTGATATCTCTTATTCTAATATCAGGTTTAATGTCTCTTTCTTTCATGAAGCAATCCATATAGATGATTAGGAGAAGATATATTATGCCCGTCTTACACCTGATTTTACATCCTCCCTGTAGGTACACGTAGGTTTCTGTGATTAAGCAGTTCTGTGTGAAGTTTTCGGTATTGAGAAGACCATATTTTAGTATAAATAAGGAGTTTATTAAAAATAAGCAATTAAAACCCAACTTACATTATCAGGGGTAGTGGTACATAAAAGTTTTACACAACAAAAGCCTTACAGTCTTACAAATACCAGAATACAAATGATAAATTTGTTACTGTATGTGTATTAGAACATTGCTGATGAAAATTTTGATGATTTTGATGAAAGCAGACCATACTTGATGTAAAATTAAGCCTTGATTTTTATTGCATTGTGTAGGGATCCTAAGCATTTGTGAGGCTTCTTTGAATTTTCTTGTGAAACAGTTATCAATTTATGACAATATATAATTTATTTTTTTTCCCAAATAAAAAAAACAAACTTGCTACAACTTTCTCAGAAGAGTTTTTACCTTATCATAAGAGGGTATCACCATACTAAATGATCTCTTTGAAAGTAGGATCATCAGTAAATAAATAGAGAAGGTACATTTGAGAAATCAGAATACCGAACAAGTTGCTCTGTAGTATTTTTTGAAAGTCTAAAAGTAGTATTAGTGATGTCACATGGTGTGCAAATTCAAGTTTTGGATAAGCAAGTCCTTTTTGGTTTATTAAATGCATGGTTCATGAAGTTAATATAGCAAAGGAGGCTTAATTTGCATTTCAAAAGCAAAATTTAAAAAGAATTCATTCATGATATTAGTTATTTTTTGGAATAAATTTTCTTTATGCTTCTGTTTTTAAAAATAAAAATCAACATGACAGATCTACAGGAAATTATAGCATACACTAATGTTAACTAAACAAATTTAATTAATACTTCTTAATATTTCAGAAAAATCAAATTGCCATCATCAGGGAACAGAATATAAGATATGTGCATATCAAGTGAGAATAGGCCTAAAGTCCTAAATAGTGCCTCCTGGTGTGCTAAATTTCATTACTTAATGTAATGCCTACATGCACATATCTGATTATATTTTGTTCTCTTGTTGATGGCAGTTTGATCTTGCTGAAATACTGGAAGTGTTAATTAAATTTAGTTTAGTTAATATATATTAGTCTCCACTGCAATTTCCTTAAAAGATAGTTATGAATAGCCAACGTATAAGCCTTACCACCAAACAAACAAATCTACGGTTTTGTAACTCTATTTTTCTTAAGCTTTGCTTCGCAGTGAATTGCCTCATATAGAAGTGTAAACTCTGAGAAGTATCTTGACGAAAATAGAATTTCTAAGCTGTTCTTATCTTCAGTGTTACCAACACAGCAGTATAAATTATAGAGTTCAAAGGAAATTCCACAAAACAGTTATGATTTTTGATTTTGCTTCACTGATAGCAATTTCCTTTAGTACCAAATTTCTCATCACCCAGTCCTTTAAAATTATTATTATTAAAGTGACCTCCAGGAAGTCAGGAACTCATCGAGAGAGGCCATGTTATTCACACTAGCTGTCATATATGTTCTTGAATTAATTTATTCTACTCACACATACAACATCCAAAGGCAATCCATTCCAATCATGCACTATTCTATGAGAGAAAAATCTAGCCCTAAATCCCTTCTTCACAGCATTCATTCTCAACTTCCAAGGATGCCCTCGTGTCCTTTCTCCATCCTCCATAAAATGCAAAATTTCATCTGCCGAAATTCTATATAACCCTTTCAGAAGTTTGTAAGTTTCAAACTTCTGAAAGTTTGTAAGTCTCAATCATATCATCCCTCTTTCTCTTGTTTGCTAGTGTTTGCAGCCTATAAATTCTCAATCTATCTTCATAATCAGTATTTCACAATTCTGATAGCATTTTTGAAAATCTACTTTGCACTCTGTATCTATCACTGTATCAGAATCACCACAGAAACTATGAGAACAGAGCTGTGCACAATAGTACAAGTGAGGTCTTATCAAGACCTTGTAAAGAGGCCAAATGACTTCCTTATCTTTACATGTGAACGTTTGTTTCAGCATTGCAATTATTCTCTGAGTTGTATTACAATTTTTGCTATATGACCCTTGAACTTCAACTTCCTGTCTACTAAAACTCCAAGATCCTTAGCCTAATCAGTCTCTTCAAGCATAATTCTGCCAATATAACACAACATTGGATATCTGTCACACCCAAGTGCATGACTTTATTATTATTCCCGGCAACTCCAGAGTCGACAGACTCATCGAGGGAGGCCCTAACATCATGTCAAGAACAACTATTCGACATTCACACAGCATCTATCATACCTCACCTTGAACTCATTCACGGTCGTAGCACCCACAACAGACTCTGGCAGCTTATTCTACTCATTCACCACTCTCCAAGTAAAAAAACCTAACTCTAACACCCTTGCTAACCACATTCTTGCCCAGCTTCCATGTATGGTCCCTAGTTCTCCCACCACCAGTCCTATTCTCAAAAATATCTTCTGGATTAATCTTATAGAAACCCTTCAGTAATTTGAATGTTTCAATCACATCACCCCTTTTCTGCCTATCGACCAATTATTGCAACCCACAAATTTTCAACCTGTTCTCATAAGGTTCATTCCACAGATCTGCTATCATCTTAGACACTCGTCTCTGGATCCTCTCCACCTCATCCCCATCAAGAAGAAACCCTGGCGCCCATATCTGGGCACAGTAGTCTAGATGGGGTCTTATCAAGGCTCGATACAGAGGAACAATAACTTGTTTGTCTCTGCTTGTTAAAGTATTTTTCAGAAGCCAAGTGATTTGATGAGCTGATTTAGCCACTTTTGCAATGTGCCACCCCCACCAACGCTCCCAAATACTTGGCCTCATCAATCTCCTAGAGTACGGTTCCACCAATGTGATATACTGCTGCTATTCTTTTCACCCCAAAATGCATAACCTTAACACTTTGCCACATTAAATTGACATCCATTTTCCCTAGCCCAGTCCTCCAAACTATCCAAATCATCCTGTAAAATTTTGACATCCTGTGCACTCACAATTGCTCTACCCAACTTTGCGTCATCAGCAAACAAGTGAACACTTCCTCTCAGATCCTTCCCTGTATCATTGATGAACAAATTGAAAAGTAGTGGTCCAAGAACACAGCCCTGCGGCACACCACTAGTCACAAGCCATCTTTTGGACTCAACTCCTGAATAAACCACTCTCTGGTATCTCTCCATCAACAACCCTCCTATCCATCTCACCGACCCTATATCCATCCTCATCTGCTCCAGTTTACTGATTAGAGTTCCATGTGGTATCCTGTCAAAGGCCTTGGCAAGATCCAGTAGAATCACTGTAACCCCATTACCCTTATCCAGTTCAGCCATCACCAGTATCATCCATTACCTTTATCCAACTCATCTATAACATTATTATAAAATACGAGTGAATTGCTAAAACATGACCTAATAAACCCATGCTGTTTTTGTAGAGTATAGCCAGTTTTGTTGACCCATTGTGTATGCGAGTCCTTAGAACTTTCTAAAATCTTCACCACCACTCCAAAAATACAGATAAGTTGATAGATATACCATTTTTTGCACCACCATTATACAATGGAATTGTCATACATTTTTTCCACTTTCCTGAGCTGAGGCTCATGTTACACGAACAGGTCAACTGTGTGGCCAGTTTGGCTAAACATTGCTCAAGTCGGCAATAAAGATAGATCAGCATATGTGCTGATCTATCTTTATTGCCGACTTCTTATACATTTCTAGCTCCTCATTCAGTGTAGCATAGTGTTACCACTACATACACCCGGTTGATAGATCTAATTGAAGTGAGCACTCGTTATTTAAATAATTGCATGCATCTGTTTGTTACAAGGGTATCATTTACATTCAGTAAAGTTATTTCTCCACATTCATTTTTTTGTTTTATTTGAAGTATAATGATGTGAAATCAGTGTTGGCTCGTGGCTTGAAATCGTGGGGGTGCTGCAACTTTCGAAATATACATACACACTGTAAGTACAGTGTATATGTGTTTGGATAAAATATCAAAATTATGGTATTTTAAATTTAAAAAAAAATTAAACATAAAAAAATTTAAACATAAAAAAATTGTTTATTATTGATAAAATTATATAGTTTGGTATAATTCAAAATTACTTAACACGTTCGCTGCCACGCTCCTCGGGCATAGTTTGTTCCCGCACGCCAAGCGCTTTCGCGTCTTCAAGGTCACTACGAGTAATCTCGTAGCCGGCTTATCAGACAGAATTTTTTTCATATGCCAACTACAAGTAATCTCGTATCACCCCCACCCATATATTACATGTGCTGATGAATGTGTTTATTGCGTCTAGTCTCTAAAAACCTTCAGTTTTGCCATGACCAGTAAATTAGAAGTTTACGCTAATATGAGCGATGATGAATTTAATGAACTCATCATCAAAAATGGAAGGATAAGAGGGAAGTTCTTTCCATTCAAATATGCACAAATTTTAAATGGTTGAAGCAAAAAATCGGAATGGTAAAATTCAATTAAAACCAAATATCGTTAGGGACTATAATTGGGTATGTCAGGCATCGATCTTTCTGATCAAATGCTTTCTTACTATTCCCCCCTTACGAAAGACAATTAGATGGCCAAAGAAATTGGCAATACGCATTCTTGATATATATACATTCAAAATGCACATAAATTTTATAATATAATTACTGGAAATGCAATGACTGCATTAAAATTTAGAGATCAATTTATCTCAGTTTTTGTCGGAATGGATAAGATTACAGCATCACAGATTATCAGCAGGATCTTCATTATTTGGAAATTTTACCACCTACAGAAAAAAATATTCGCCGACAAAGCCATGCCAAGTATGTACACGAAACAAACGACGCGAAACACGTTATTATTGTCCTGTTTGCCAGGAAAAACCACCATTGTGCGTGAAAAATTGTTTTAAAGCATATCATTCATAATTTGAATAAATTGGTTTTATTTTATTAATTTCATTTTATTATTTTTATTGATTTTTATCAGTTTTAAATTGATTTACAAATTACGTGTTATACTACGGATTAGCTTGCGCTTGGCATAAGAGGTTGGTAATCAACATATGAGTATATTCGTAGTTGGCTTCTGAGGCACATACATAATATACTATATTTTAGTTGAAATTATTTCCCTTCTATCAAGCCCTCAGACGTGCTCTCTGCTTTATTCAGAATCCAAGGGTCCAAATTAAGATAATTATACTAAGGGTTAACTCATGTTTGGCATAGGAGGTCGGTAAATCGACATATGAGTATACTCGTAGTTGGCTTGTGAAGCTCATATACGAACTACGAGTATACTCGTAGTTGGCAGCGAACATGTTAAAAATAAAATATATTCTTCTTGTTTTGTTTCATGAAAAAATATTGTTTATTATCAATAAAATTATGCAGTTTAGTATAAAAAATTACTTGCTAAACATGGGTTGAATGAATGACATATCGGAAGCTAAGAAGTTTTGTATGGTGTATCTACACAAAGAGCGCCAAACTCAACAGTTTATTGCTAAGGAATTTAAATGTTCTCAAGCAAGCCTGAGTAGAATATTGAGACAGTATTCTAATAACTGGAGTTTTCAAAATAATCGCTGCAATAGTGGTCGAAAAATAATAACTACATCAAGAGATGAGAGGAGATTGAAGAATATCACAAAGGAAAACCATTTCGAAAGTGTAAGGTATTTTCAGAGATGGAAAGAACTAGGTGTGAATGTGTCTAAATCTACGAAGTTGAGATGACTTGACAAATTGGGTTTAAAATCATGTGTGCCTAAGACGAAGCCACTTAATAACTTCCAAGCTAAAGGCAGCTAGGGTGCAATGGTAAGCAAAGACTGTTGTGGGGTCAAGAGGACTGGGAAAAGGTACTTTTGTGTGCGTGTATCCCATAGTCATCAAGGAATATGTGTTTGGGATTTTAAGCAAGACGCATTTGATAAAGAATGCATGAAACGTTTGGTAAAATTTGTAATCTCTGTCATAGTATGGTCTTGTATGACTACAGAGGGTATAGGTATACAAAAGAGTCAATTCCAAAGTGTACCAAGAAATTCTTGGGCACTATATGTTATGGCATTGGAAGATTTGTGATGGTGATTTCCTTTTTCAACAAGATTTAGCTTCTTGTCACACTTCACTACTTGATGGCTCAAAGAGAGGCAAATCAATGTAATTCCTTAGCCAGCAAACTCACCTTAAACCCAACTGAGAATTTGTGGGGTATTATGAAGAAATGTCTTAAGAAATTGTCCAAGAAATAAAAATGAACTTGTTTCTAGTTTGCAGACCATATGGGCATGTTTTGATTAAAAAAAAAAGACCGTGAATCACTGGTAAATAATATGCCCAACCATTTATGAATGGTCATAAAAGCTGAGGGGAATGCAACACAGGACTAATTATCATGTTGTTTCCCTCTGAGTGTAATTTTTGTGCATTTATTTTTGCATTATTCTAATATTTTGAACTACACTAAAAATCGTTCTAATTTTGTGAATGTTTTCAAATAACAGTTTTCTTATAATTTATATTACATTTTTATGTGTTAGTATGGTTATATAATCTAGAAAGTACGTAGATTTAGATGATGCTAATTCATATTTGGTAATAATTATTTTCTATGCAATAAATTAGAATTGCAAATTGTTCAACACATTTTCTTTGATTATTCTAATTTTTTGATATTCAGGAATGTACTTAGCTACTTCCTAGGACAGTATAACACGATCACCATCACTAACTGGTGGCAAAACAATCACATTCTTATGCTTTTGATGCTATGATAAAATCTAATCCCTCTTTGACCTAGAGTTCTTTCTTTCACATGCTGCTTGAGAAAGTTTTCTTGCAAATGCTCAAATTCTCCTTCATTCTTATCGTGAAATTCCTCTGCTACTTAGTCTTTGGATAATTTGGCATTATATCTCATTGTCCTCAGCAGCTTAACTACCATGTCTGTGGCAATATAGTAGTTAAGCATCATATATATCATCCTATTAGCCTCCACTTCAAACTAGATATCCTCACACTCACTGCTGCATAGGACATTATTGCTTTCATGAGTTTCTACCCTAACTAGACTCTGTCAGATATCATTAATAATTCCATCTCTCCTTCCTAAAAGTACTATATCCTTTTTCCTTGATTCCAGTTTAACATCCGAAAGCCGGGTTTTACTAATGGCCACAATGTATTTATCAAAGCAGCAAACTCAACCCCTTTATTCCTGATGCCCTTGGCATTTGTGTGTAGACGTAACAAGTTACTTGTTTTTTTCACATGCATCTACAGTCTACTTGGTTTGGTTGGGCATCTTTCTCTTTTCCAACCTCAAGCACACTCCAAGTCTGAACCCAAAGCATACATTTCCATCCTTTTACTAGATTCATAACCATGCTCAATGACTTCATATCATTGTTGTATGTACATACCATAGCTGAACTTGCACATACATTCTCACCATTCCTCCCATGATGATCTAGTTCCATGGCTTCTAATGTTAAATGCATTTAAGTGTGAGCCATCCTTGTTATACAAGTCTTTTCTACCATCATGCTGATTCTACACATCCAAAAATTCATACCCATTACACAGATTGCACATTGAATCATTTGCTATCATAGCTATCCTTTTTATATCACTACTGTTATATCTTGGTAATAAGCTAATAATTTCCATTCCTCACTTTCCTTTCTTGCTTCTTCCAGCAGTCCTTTCATATCCTCTCTCTCATATTATAGTTTTGACTACTTAAATCATTAGTTACAACTAGCACTACCATCTTTTTTCTTTTCTGTTTCTCTATTACATTTGTCATAACTTTAATTTTTGTTCCCAGGAAGCTCGAAGTAGTGACTCCTTCAGCAAGTGCAAATTTCATGAGCAAATCACCGTACGCAGTTATTTCTTTTTTCTTACATTATGCTTTAACTTATTGTTATTATTATTTTGTTATTTTACCTACTTCATAACTTTCCTGTCTCTTTTTGTTCTACTAATTTTTTTTATCCTGACTGAAAGTTTTTAATCATTTCTCTACTTTTTCCTTAATTCTCTGTCAGTTGTCTTATAATTTGTTTTAATCTGGAATTTCATATGTTATCTTCACGTATATCATTAAGACCTGTGCTGCAATGCTTCTGCTCAGTTGGATGAAGATTCTTGTCCCTAGCATCTGTTTGCTTTTGATTTTGGTGTTGCTTTGTTTGACAGGTTTTTGGTACCATTTTTAAATGCCATTTAAAATTAAATATATATCTACAATTATATTGCTAAATGCACTAAATATACAATAAATCTGTGTGGGTTGAATATAGTTTATCTGTCTAGGTTTAATCTTCTGTAATTTTTCCATTGTCTTTTTCTCAGCTATCCTTACATCCTTAATAGAAGGAAGACTATTGCTCAAATCTATACAAAGATAATTCAGCTCATTCAACAAAGAAAACATCAGAGACTTCCATAAGGAACCTTGCATTTTAAAATTAGAGGTTGATCTAATTTTAATACCAAGCAAACTTCTCACACATCTAGGACCCATAAGAATCAAAATCATCAGAAAAATTGTAATAAAATCTGGGAGACAGGAGATTGGCCTGATGATTGGGTAAAATCCATTTTTATCGCAACATACACACACACAAACAAAATCAACAAATACAATAATTATAGAACTATAGCCTTGATCTCAAATTCAAGCAAAATTCTTCTCTATATTATTAAAGAAAGACTTAAGCAATATGTTGAGCAACAACTTCCTTGTACTTTCTCCAGGTGTATAGGTTTATCCAGGTTCCTTGTTCTTTCTCCAGGTGTATAGTCTCCATTTATGTTGCTTGTTAGTAACCATAAGTTCTCTTTCTATACAAAATTCAATCAGTCTTTCACTTAATGAATTTGGAGGAGAGTGAAGTGGATAAGAGTGAATAACAGTGGCCATTTCAGCAGAGCACGGTCCATTTTGCTGGACATCATTCTATAAGCAGAAATGGAGTAGCAATAATTTTCAAAAAATGTATGTACAAATGAGTGTTGAGCTATAACCTATCAATGATGGGAAATTATCCTATCATCGATAGGAAATTTACAAACAAATTTACACCCCTACAAGGATGCAGAGGAAGAAACTATTGAACTCTTCTACACTGATCTGAAATAAGCAGATGCAATACCGAAAAGAGACAAAACAAGACAGTCCTGGGATCTTACAGATCGGGCACTCAAAAAATCAAAACTCGAAATCAACTTCACTGTTTGCTCTTTTTTTACCCATCTACTTCTGTCCTTTGGAACAGTCTCTCCCCACTCTGCCTTTTGCAAATAATACAACTCTCAGATGGTCAAGCAAAATGCGAACAGACACCTCCTTTCTTCTATTCCTCTCCCACACACTGCACTAATGTGCTATAGGTCTTCTGGCCTTTCATGTGTGGATCATATATATAATTTTTAAATTAAAATATACTAATTCTGCCATGGAGCGATGACATTGTCAAATGGTGTGGAAACTCTATACACAAACTGAGTCATCTTGCACAAAATAGAATGCAATGGAAGAATCATATCAAGATGGCATCAGACATGCTATGCATTAAGGCAAGGGCCACTACCCATACCGGTTTCGACCTTTATTGAGGTCTCGACCTTTAATGGAAGAATCATATCAAGATGGCATCAGACATGCTATGCATTAAGGCAAGGGCCACTACCCATACCGGTTTCGACCTTTATTGAGGTCTCGTCAGTGGGAGCCAGGCCCAGTAGCAGAGATACAGAGGATATATATAAAATTGCCTAGCTCTAATGTAAAGTGTCTGTTGTTGTTTTCCAGTGTGTTTCCAAGATTCCTAGTATATCGATGCTTAGTTTTTTCATTTCATTTTGCACTATGTCCAGTTTGCCTGTATGTAATAATCCTTGTATTCCAGGTATTAATACGTGTAATTTTCCCTTAATTGGTGCTTTTTGGTCATAGTTGGATTGTGGCTGGAAAGGTATCAGTTTTTTGAGCATCATAGATTCTCGGTGGGCATTGAGATTAGGAATGCACATTCCTTTTCCCCTTTGTGCCTGGAGGTACTACCTTGGTTTACAGGCTGGTAGCTTCCTCACTTTTATCATCATTCTTCATTGTGGCTATGATTGTCACGAGAGAGTAGTGGGTAAATGACCCATCTCTCACCAACTCGCTCCCCTCACTTTCATATAGATGCTTGGTCTCTGCAATCTGTATATTCTGTAAATATTTCCATGGGAAATGGCATCAATAATTCCCCCACTCTGTACTAAGCCCATTGGAACACATACTGCTGCCACTCAACATCCTTTCACACTACACCTTTAAACCCACAGAACAAGTTTCTTTTCCTCCTCATTAATCCCTGTTACTGCGGTACTGTGGAACAGTCTTTCCCCCTGACGTATTTCCCAAGGAATACAACATACAGGCATTTAAATCAAATGTAAACAAGAAATTCTCCTTTCCCAACCCACCACCCATATAGGTTGACCAGCCAACTTCTCGTATATGAGCCCAACATAAAAAAAAAAAAAAGATTGGTTTCCCCTTGCCTTCTCTACCACAGAGCTATTACCTTTAGCACTAATTCAACCATGACAAATAGTTGCCCAGACATGAGTCCTTTTGGTGATATTGCATGTCTTCAGTCTCATCAGCCACTTCCAGGGTATCTTGCTTGGTCTGGCTCCTACCCAAATGAGACCTTGACCTGCTTGGATGGTCTTGCTGGTTGCTAAGCAACTGCAGTGTAGCTCTCGGGGTTCTCAGAGCATACAAGTCCCCTCACCACATCAAGGTGTAAATATCTTCAAGGGGCATTAATGGGCACAGTCCACTTCTTAGGACTCATTTTTATTCAGGAATTGATGAATTTTTATTCACTATGTTCTTTTCTTCCTGAACAGTGGAATAAAAATTTTCCTGTTGCATGAAAAACATTCTATTCTCAACAGACTACATAGACATTTACAGTCTGTAGTATATTTAGCAACAATTAGTGTAATTAGAGACAACTGGATTACAGATTTATTGTAACACTAAACATAGAATCTAACTAAATATATTTAGTTAGATTCTATGTTTAGTGTTTAGATTCTATATTTGAAACAGGATGTCCTAACATCCTGTTTCAAATTTTGTTGCAGGAAATATATGTAACAGCTGTTTATAATGCAGTCATTGGATACAGAAATCAAACAATTTATATAAAGCAAATAAAGATGCATATTGTATGCCCACACTTCATAGAACCAAGCCTGGCAATGTGCCAAGAACGGTCAATTCATGCTGAAGGGGAGAAAGAAATAAAGGATATATGAATTTGTCGCCAACATGCAAAATCTACATGCTTTATATGTAAATTTTTCTAATTGTTGTACAAGCAAAATAGTTACCACTTTAAGAACTAGAATTTTCATAAAAGAAAAGCTAATTTTCCAATATATAATAATAAACACTACTCCCATGAAACGCATTGGTTACCCTAATACCAGAATGGATTCTCCTTCTTCTGACATGCTCAGAAGTGTTGAAGGGTCTCGCATCTGTAGGCATACAGTATGTGTGTGTGTGTGTGTAACTTGAAATCAGTTCGAATTGCATTTGAGAATTTCTTTATCATTAAGACATTTCACAAATGCCAATTTTATAAATGAAATTCCACCAAAAAAAGTTGCAACTAATGTATGTACCATGATACGTGACAATCCAATGTGGAAGCATTGTATGCATATGTATCTGGTGAAGATAGTTCCCAGTGATTTACAAATAAGCAGATACTTATTTGTAAATCACTTGTTAATCAAACTTGCTAATCTTTTATTAGAAACACTAGTTGTCAAAGTAAATGTACACTTTAAAATAAGCACAGATCAATTCTTTGCAGTGTGTGTGTGTGTTTAATGTATTTTTCATTTATTAGATTATTTTCTTTTTGTATTTAGAAGGATGTAAGATTGTTTTGAAATAATACAAAGGAGAGCGTTATCATTAGCAACATATACATTAAGGATCAAACTAGTGAGCTTAGTTTTTAGTATAGAAAATTAATACTACTTATAAATGATAGGCATATATATCTCAGCTAAGTGACATGCATTTACATTGGTGCAGTTTACATGATTGTTTCAAAAGCATAAACACTCCATTGCACATAAATTGTTACAAGTGCAGTTGTTAACAGGTTTAAATTAACCTGGCTAAGATAATTCAAAGAAATAATTAAGAAATTGATTCATCAGACAATTTTAATATAAAATAGCATAATGAATCAGTGCACTTTTAATGCTATTTGGAGACCATCTCACACTTAGAAAATGAACAGTTTTCTAAGCATGTGAATTTACTTCATATTATACTTAAAATTACAATTGATCATTTCAACTCAGAATGTTGAAGGCTTTCTTGAGGTTGTTGAATCAGTTAAGATGGGTGGTAGCCTGAAGGAAATTGTTTACTTAGTTTTAAGATCAAACTTCAAGAGGAAAGCTGAATGTTTTGTTCAACACTTAGAAAGCATCTGCTTATGCTGGGTTTAAGATTTTATAATGAATTTTCTAAGGAAGAGTTGGATACCAATCTCTGAAAAATACATTTTTGTGTTTAGACCAATGGTTTGCAGTGTGAATTGAAAAGAGTTATGTATCAACTAAACCTAGTGTTACTAGTATTGAGAAAGCTTTACAATTTGTTTAGATTGAAGAATTATTAATTCAGATTCTGAATCCTAATTTCACAAAGTCTATAAATTTCATTAATGACATGAATAACTCTGAAAGCAATGGTAGTTTTTGGTAATACAGTTTCACAACAGAAGGATTTTAATGAAAACCTTGAAAATTTTACATCTGTTCTGAATATTCAATCTCACTTAACTATATGCAGTAAAAAAATGTGTTATAGATGTTCAGAAGAAGGGCATATTGCTATGAATTACTATGAATACACATTTATCTAGGATCACTAAGTCATTTGACATAAAGGCCCATTGTTCTAAAAAACACACCCTGTGAATATTGTGCAAGCTGTATCAGATGTCATTAACAATCCTTTTTACAATTTCGTATGCTCTTTTTATAAGACTTTGAGTACCTTAGATGCAGTCAGTAAAGAATCACTAAATTGAATTAACAGAGACTGCTAGAATTCCATATAAGCGACTGATAAACACTGGTGCTCCTGTTTCAGTGGTCACTTGGTAATTCTTTTTGCACTTGAAGAACAGACTACATGAACTTATGTCAATTTCAGGAATACTTTTAATCATGAGTTGCCTACTACTAAGAGCATCTCTGTAGAAATATTTTTATTTTTTCATACTCAGACACGTGAATTATTAATATCCAGTAATGTATTCTGTGTTGTCTTAGGGAAAGAACTTTTATCTTTGTATAGGTGTTCATCTTATTATTCTTCTGGAATAATTTCACTGCATGGTATTCACAGACTCACTCAACCTCTATCTCAGAAATCCACTGTTTCAACTCTGTCTCCCTCTCTTACAGGTACTCCCATAGTCAATATTCCAGTGAACTGGCAGCCATAATTTCTCCACTTTTGGCTTGGCTTGTTAAAACGAGCAGCAGCTGCCCAACATCCCTTTTCATTACAACTACAAACATAATTACAACTGTCAGCCTGGTTGGCTGAATGCTTAGCATATCCACTCTCCAGCCAAAAGACTGGGTTCGAATCCCACTGTGGGTATGGATGTTTGTGATTGTCTGTGGAAATACTAGTGGTGATGGTGGGCGGTAGATGGCGTTGATGTAGTTGCGGTTAGAATGAGTTGTAGAGTAGGTGCCCTCCTTCGATGAGTTTTTGGACTCCCTGGAGGTGTCATATAATAATAACGAACCCACTTTTCCTGTTCATTTATTTCATCTACCTGCTGTCCTTTAGATCAACATCCCTTATGAACTGCATCCCTACAGTTAAAACCTCCAACTCTTCTAGAAGAATGTCAGTAGATTTCTTCATCAGTCATCACATGCAGCACTGATGTGTTACAGGTTTTTCTATCGCTTGTATTTGGAAGAGAGGGGGGGGGGGAAGCTCCTAAAATGATTCCATGAGTAATTGAATGTTGATGCAGTCAAATGAACTAAAGGTGTACTTGAACATAAGCACATTAAAGTAGCTTAAAACAGCCAGCATGATTTGAATTTGGGTCCAGTTGGCTTATTTTATTTTTTGTCTTAGATTGAAGTACTTGGTGAAGCTAATATTTTGTTTTGCATATTGTGTGTGTAAAATGTTTTAAATGTGTTTTGGAATTATTAAACCTTTTTTTTTGGTATTTAGAAGTGTGAACACTCAGTTCTATTATTTCAGAGCAATCTTACTTAGGATGTAAGCTTGCTTTGAAATAATAGAAAAGGAGAGAATTATTATTAGCAGTTACACTGAAGATCAAACTTCAAACTTGTGTGCCTAGTTTTCAGTACAGAAAATCAGTACTCATAGTTGATACGACAAATATTGCAGCTAAGAGATGCATGTATTTACGCTTGTACAGTCTATGTGATTGCTTCAAAAGCATAAAACACACCATCCTGTGTGTTTGCACTTTACATGTAAGAAAGAACTAGAGTATGAAATTATAAAAATGAAAATGCAGAATTTATTTTTTATATACCTGTTATTGAGCTTCAGATAATTGTACTGTAGGTGGATCTACATTTTGTGCTATAGCAGCCCTTTTTTTGATGGGAAGAATGCATTCAACTTTCACCCATAAACAATTAGAAAGGTTAAAGCAGTGGTGCCTGTTTCGTCAGCATGATGGCTTTCAGGGACGTCCTAATAAACCAACTGACACATGTTACTCTTTTTGGGTTGGAGCTACGTTGAAGGTAAGGTAGGATGAAAATACAGTATATTAATGTTGTGCTTTGCTTTAACATTTTATATTTCAAATTTTGTTTGTTAATTTCTTTATTACAGCTTAGTGGTAGTAGTTGCCCACTATAGTAAATGTTGCTGTAATGAAATTATGTGCTATTACAAACTAAAGAAAAGCCTCAGCCAATTCCATAGAATCAATGCTGTTTTTAAGCTCATAATTGCAAATGTTAAAAGCTTAAAACCTTAATGATAGCAAAGTGAATTTTCTAGTAAATGACATCACAGTTGGTAGGCAAAGGAAATGGTATATTGAGAATTTGAACAGTATTTTTATCTAGCAGGAACCATGCATAAACAGGTAAAATTACAGGAAACAGAACACAAGATTAGCAGGGCCCAAACAAAGAAATAAAACATGAAAAAGTGAAAATGCAAGACATATAAGGAAAAAAAGTATGCAATTATAAAAATGAAAAATGCAGAATTAATATTTAAATTCAAAATGTTACATTAGCTTAAATTAATGTCGTTTATCTGAAATTTTCATAATGAATGAAATATGTGCAGACTATATCATTAAAATCGAAGATTTATCTCAAAATATCATCATGCATATCAAGGATTTAGGCCTAGCGTGGCCTGTTCTGGCCTTAGAAGTCATCGTTTAAGAGGACGTTCTGGTTTTCTTTTTCCTAATGCCTTGTACTTTAAGGCTTGTTTTGGTAATCTTTCTATTTTCATTCTTTGAACGTGTTCCATCCATTTATGTTTATATTTTTTAATTTTTTCTATTACTGATTCTTGGTTTAATTCTTTCATAATTTTTTCATTTCTTTTGTGATCAAATAGAGTATACTTGGCAGTTTTTCTCATAAACTTCATTTCTGTTCTTATTAATCGTTGTTTGTTTTATTGTCCAAATTTCGCTTCTATACAATAAGACTGGTAGGGCTAATGTATTGTATACTTTTAGTCTGGTTTGTTTTTCAACTAGGTTTGGTTTAAATATACAGTTAATTACACCTGTTATTTTTAAATATTTTTTGCAATTTTTACGTTTATATCTTTTTCATATGTGATCATACATCCTAGGCAGTTAAATGAATTCACCTGTTCTAAGATCTTGTTATCTATTACTATCTTAGTTCTTGCTGGATCTTGTCCTTTAAAGGCCATAGTTTTTTATTTTTCTGTTGATATTATCATACCATAATCTTTGGCTATCTCATTTAGATCTAAAATAGCTTTCTGTAAGTAATCTTCAGAATTTGTAATTATTATTTAGTCGTCAGCAAAAAGGAGAGTGTTTAAGTTCACTGTAGGAGAAAGTTTAATTCCTTGATGGAAATTTTTATTCCATTTTATTATTATTTCATTTAGGTAAATATTAAAAAGAGTTGCTGAGAGGGGACATCCCTGTCAGACCCCTTGGTTTATCTCTCTCATATATGATAGCACGTGATTTAATCTTATTTGTATTTGATTATTTTCATATATACTTATGATAGCTTTTAGGATATTATTTGGTATTTGTCTTTCATTTAATATGTTAAATAAAATGTTTCTTTTAATTTTGTAACAGGAATTTAGTATGCTTATACCTCTATAGTTTTTAGGGTCATCTCTATTAACTTCTTTTTTTAAAGATAGGAATCACGATTGCTTTTTTCTATTCTATTGGGGGGTTACTAGTTGTATAAATTTTATTTAAAAATAATAGGAGTCTTTCTTTGAATCTTGATCCTGCATATTTATGCAGTTCTAAACCTAGCTTATCTTCTCCAGGTGATTTTCCGTTTCTTGTTTCTTTCAAGCTGATTTCTAATTCTTTTTTAGTTATTTCACTTTCATTAAGTATTTGCCAGTTTTCTTTTTTACAATATTTATCTGTCTACAATTCTGTGTAGAAATTTAGAAATTCTTCTAATTTCAATTCGGTGTTTAATTTTATGTTTTTTTTTAGTATCTGTATTTAGGTGTTTCAAAATCTTATATGCATTGGGTCTTATTTTATATAAATCATGTTCTAAATTAGAAATGAATTTGTTCCATGATTCTCTGTCTTTTTTCTGATTTCTCTTTTAGCTATGGCTCTTATTCTTTTATATTCTATTTCATCTTCTAATCTTTTAGTGCTTAACCATTTATGATAGGCTGCTTTTTTCATTTTGATTATTTCTTTGGTTGTATCATCCCCTATCTTCAGTTTTTTCCTTTTACTGAATTTTTTGGTCTTTCCTAAGCTTTCATTTGCTGCTGCATTTAGTATCATTTTTATATTAAGCCATTCTATTTCTTCATTTTCTTAGATATTGGTTAATTCTTTGTTTATATAACCATTGTATATTTGTGTCATTTAATAGTCTAGTTTTATAAACAAATGTTCTTGTTACTTGTGGCCATTTAGGTGGTAATCTTAATTTTATTTTAACGAGGAAGTGGTCACTGCTTATTTCATATCCTCTGTGAACTCTAACATCTAACGAAAACTTTGGTGTATTTTCATTTAAGATAAAATAATCTAATATTGATTTCCATCCTCTTGCTGCCCAAGTATATTTATGTATATCTTTATATTTATAGAAAGAATTCATTATTTTTAGGTTATTATAAACTACACGGTCAATCAATTTTTTACCATTCCTGTTTAGAGTATGTTCTCCATATATTCCTATATTATTATTAATTTTCGTGTTTCCAGTTCTTGCATTTAAGTCTCCTGCTAAAATTACGTAATAATTTTTATTTATTTTATTATATATATATTTTGTAGCTGATTATAAAATTCAATATTATCCTATTCTCTTCTTTCTTCTGGGGCATACAAACCAATTATGGTTAAGTAACCTCTATCTATTTTTATTCTAGTTTCTATTATTCTTTCATTTCATAATTTATGTTTTAACTGTTTTGAAAGGGAGTTATGAATCCAAATCATGACTCCTGCTTGTACTCTTTGGGCTCTGTCAACTCCACCGTATATCACATTAAAATTTTCGGTTCTCATGGTTTCTTTTAATTTCTTTTTTTGTTTCAGTGATTACTACTATTTTAAAATTTCTTTCATTTAATATTTGGTCTAATTCTATTTCTTTATATGCTATTCCTCTTATATTCCAGTTTGCTATATGTATTATATTTTGTCGTTTCCATTTTCGTTTTACCTTTTCCATTCCAGGATCGTTTTCCATAGATTCATTCCGATTACCTCTATCTGTCAGTTTAAAAGTAGAATTATGTTCTCCATGTCAGGTGATTAGCCTGACGATAGAATAGTTCAGTGGCAGGGTTGCTACCTTAAGGCTTCTAAACTAGCCTTCTTCCAAATTTAAACCCATAGGAGGAATAGGGTATATTGAAGGGGAAAGAGTAGATTATAGGAGAATAGAGTAGAATTATAGTAAAGGTTTATAGAGAGGACATAGTTGTAAGGCCAGAAATAGAAAGACCCCATGGCCCTCGAGTACTCTAATAGCATAAGGGTCATAAATAAGAAGAGTTGGCCGATTAGACCTTATAGGAAAGATTAAAGTGAGTGGATCTTCCTCAAAGTAGAAGAAGAAGAGGATAGATCCAGCTAGGGGTCCATGGGAGTGCCACTTCCCTTACAATCAAGATGATTGCACCTTATGGCCCTTTTGGTCCATGAGCCCTTATTCAGTATATTCGGGCCACCCCACCATATACACATACATGGTGGGCTCCCCTATCTGCCACCCAGGGGACGTGCTCTCAAGGGGGTTACAGGGTCCCCCCCCCCGAGAGAGCTTGAAATATAAAGTTGTAAATCAGAATAGCTTTTTATCTTAAGAGTAAACTTATCAAACACAAAATGAGCTGTTTCCCAACACAACTTAACTTTTAATTAAACTTCATATTAAGAAATACTGTATATTGTGCCATATTTAACATTTCTAGGAGAGTATCAGTTTACACCAGATCCACAATTCTTGGTCCAATTAGGAAGCTAACTGTTTCTTGCCATTCAGTTTTCCCTCTCTATCTCTCTTTAAGCTGACTAATGACTGACATCTTGGTCACTTTCCTCTGGATCCTCTCCACCTCCTCCCCATCAAGAAGAAACCCTGGTGCCCAGATTTGGGCACAGTGGTCAAGATGGGGACTTATCAAGGCTCAATATAGAGGAACAATAACTTGATTGTCTCTGCTCGTCAAAGTATTCTTCAGTAACCAAGTGATTTGATGAGCTGATTTAGCCACTTTTGCAATGTGCACCCTAAACTTCAACTCCCTATCCACCAACACTCCCAAATCCCTGGCCTTGTCAATCTCCTGGAGTACAGTTCCACCAATGTGGTATACTGCTGCTAATCTTTTCACCCCAAAATGCATAACCTTACACTTTGCCACATTAAATTGACATCCATTCTCCTTAGCCCAGTCCTCCAAACTATCCAAATCATCTTGCAAAATTTTGACATCATGTACATTCACTATTGCTCTACCCAACTTTGCATCATCAGCAAACAAATGAATAGTTCCTCTCAGATCCTTTCCTATATCGTTAATGAACAAATTAAATAGTAGTGGTCCAAGAACAGAATCCTGCGGCACACCACTAGTCACAGGCCGTCTTTTGGACTCTACTCCTGAATAAACTACTCTCTGATATCTCTCCATCAACAACCCTCTTATCCATCTCACCAACCCTATATCCATCACCATATGCTGTAGTTTACTGATTAGAATTCCATGTGGTATCCTGTCAAAGGCCTTAGCAAGGTCCAGCAGTATCACTGTAAACCCATTACCCTTATCCAGTTCAGCCGTTCTACCCTTCACAAAACCATGCTGTCCCCCATACAGTATTCGATTTTCATCTATCCATTCCTGTATTTTCCTCTTGACTACTTTCTCCAAAACCTTGACAATGACTCCTGATATGCTGATCGGTCGGTAATATGCAACAGCAGTCTTGGAACCTCCTTTATGCAGTGGAACTATTTTCTCCTCTTTCCACCCCCCTCAGGACTAACCCAGACCCGAGACTCAAATTAAACAAAATGGTTAAGGGCACTGACAATTCTTTAGCTGCTTCACGTAAGACCCAAGCTGGTATTCTATCCAATCCCACAGATGTATTCACATTAAGGTTTTGTAATATATTTCACCTCCATTTCATTCACCTCAATTCCCGTATAAGCTATTGGTTCCTTTATTCCTGCAATATCACCACATGGATGATATACTCTTGCAAAGTGCTCACTCAGTAATTCCACTATATCAACTGATTCAGTTACTTTCCTACCATCAGCGTTCTTTAAAATCTACATTTTTTCTTTTTACTTGCAACATATCGCAAAAACTTTGGGATTCTCTTTAGCTTGCATGGCTAATTTCCTTTCATAATCCGCTTTTACTTTTCTTACCACGCTCGTTACCCTTCTGGCTTGTGCTTTATACTGTTCGTGTGCTTATAGGTCACCTTTCTCTTTAAATTCCCTCCACAGTTGTTTCTTTTTTTGCAGCTCAAGCTTAATGGTGTTATTCATCCATTTAACCCCTACTTGATTTACTGTCTGGACTCTAGGTATACAGTCAGCCATTACCTCCTTCAAACGTTCCTTTACTGCTTCCCATGTACTATCAACTTCCAGCCCTTGCGGTTTTACATGCCATGGCACTGAACCAAACAATCTCCTAAGCTTATCATACTTACCAGCCCGGTAATTCCACATGTACCCTGTTTTAATTAAAAATTCCACGCATTTAGTCACCTCCCAGGTCCTTATGATCACTCTCACCAATTGGTGGCAATGTGGTCATATTTAATACAGTCAAATTCTCAGATGCAATTACTAGGTCAGGTACTCTCAAACCCCTAGTATATTCCACTACATGTTGTCTCAGGTAGTTATCCCTTGATAACCGCATGAAATCCAATTATCCAATTCCTTCCTCACATGTGTCCTCTCCTCCTTCCAATCAATGTTACAATAGTTGAAATCCCCCATAATAATTACCCTCCTTCTACTCATTGCATCTATTTGCTTATGCATACTGTCTCCATCTTTTCCATCACCTGATGGAATAGATGGTGGATATATTTTGTTCTGCTAGTCTCAATCTCACACCAAATAGCCTCACATGTGCTCTTTTCACTATCCTGCAGTTCAACTTCTATTCTCCTTGGCTGCAGTTCATCAGCTATCATCAATAACACTCCTACCCCCCATTTTTTTCTCTCTGTCCCTCCTGAACACACTATACCCTTCACATTCTATCCCACTAGTTATATCATCTTCTGTCAGCCATGCCATGTCTCACTAATGCCAATAACCTATAGCCAGGAAGAGCCAACCAAGGCCAAAAATTCTTCCTTCTTGTTCCTAATACTCCTGGCATTAGTATACATGAAGTGCAGAACCCGTTAGTCCCACCCCTATCTTGATGCCTTATACTAACTATTCCATTCTGATTTGGCATCCTTCATACTAGCTCGGGCATATTATACATTCTTACACTCAGCTGCCTCACTGATGTCTGCATGTCCACTCCCCCCCCCCCCCCCAATAGCTCTAGTTTCCCTGATTCTGCACATCCACTTTCACTTCATTCAGCAACACTTTTTCCAGTCTCTGCGCACCAAATCCATTCAGATGCAAATCATCCATCTTGTATAAGTACTTTCGCCCATCAAACTCACTCTACACCACTCCTTCTGCATAACCTGTGCATTGAGTCATTTGCAATTAGTTTATTAATTTACTAAGCTGTTTCCTCTCAATGCTTTACAGTTGTTTGTTTGATATTGCTTGTATTTTTGCTTCCTGTCTTTTGTCTATATGAAGAATGGCTCCTAATGGTCTGAGTTCCAAGTGATGTCACAGTAAATTTTTTCCAGTTGTCTCAACATTTTTTGATTCTTTTATAATTTAATCATCATAAATCAATTTCATTTTTTGTTATTCCATTTGGAGAACTCGATGTCCACCTTCTCCTAGAGTGTTTTTTAAAGAAAGTATTCATTATACAGACCTTTTGGTCCAGCTGTGAATCCTACTCTACCAACATTATTTTCTGGGTGTGATTCACTCAAAGACTTGCTAATCCTTCCATTTTGCAGTTGTTGTAGCATATATTTTTGTTTCACATATTGTCAGAAAATCAAATTTTAATTTATCATTCTCTTTCAGAAGAAAGTCTAATTGAAAGTAAGCCAAAGTTTTTGTGTTGAATGCTCCAAGTTGCAAGGTCAGATATTTCCATGGTGGCCTAACATCTTCTTCAAGATTCTTAGTGCCCCTTGCTCTCAAAGAGTCAAACTACCACCTTAATTTATCTTACAAGGCTGCACAGAACTTGGGGGCCAGTGCTTCTGGGAAGTTATTCATCTTTGCTTTGGTTAAATATCCCACTTCTTCTGACCAGGTTCTGAAGTGTGAAGGATAGTGATCTTTACATGCTGTTCTTTTCTCTTAGCATCTAGCTAGCTAGTAACACTCTCTTCCAGCATACTGCTAGAGTGTGATCTAGCCCACCAGTATTCATATCCTCACTGACCTAACTTCCACTTAGATTTGACCCAACCTTCCATTAAGTTACTTGGCTTAACAAGATCCACCTGTTGTAGGTGAGTCTTCAGGTAAGTGATATGAATTCATTGCCAGGTTACCTTGATGGGTATTAAATGAGTACTCATTGTGGTGACTTAAGTTATCTGAACATTGATTGGGTAGCAGAGAAATCTCATAATAAGAATGGAGGAGAATTTATTGAACTGTTGCTGAACAACTTTGTTAAGCAGCATGTGAAAGAAGGAACTCGAGTTCGAAGAGCATTGGATTTGAACATAGCAGCAGAAGGTGGTCTCAGGTAAGAATGTGACTGTTTTGCTGCCAGTTGGTGAGTGATTATGCTGTACTGTCCTAGGAAGTAGTTAAGTATATGGATGTTGGGAACATTTATATTCTGAACTCTAAATTTGAAAATTATGACAGACTCAAGAGAATGCACTGTTTGGTCCCAAGTTGTCAGTTACTCAATGGGAAGGATATCAGCAGTATCTGAATGTGTCTTACAGTTTGAAGAACAAATAGGATGGACATGAAATGGAAGCATAGCATTATTAAGAGAGCTATAAGAAGATGTGGAAGGATTATCGGGAGAATAAGGATCACAAGAGTTACAAAATATATATATATAAAGCTGAGGCTAGAAGTGTTGTCTGAAAAGAAATTGGCTGTGCAGGCTAAAGGCAACCCTAAAAAATTTTGTCATGCCACAAGTGAAAGAATGACTTTACTGATTGTAGGCAGTACCTATGTGTCATACACATATGTATATGACTGTTCATATAATGAGTGCTTACTTTTCTAAGATCTAACAATAAAGAGATAGAAGTGCATGAGAAGAGGATCTGAATCTCAGCTCAAGAATGATCTCATAGGAATGAAAAGAAATGTATAAATCCCTTGTACAAGGGTGGTGCAAAAACTTAGGATCTCTAGAATGGTGGTGAAGGTTTTAGAGAAGTTGGTTAGAACTTGCATACATAAATGGGTTGGACAGACAGACTTGGCAAAAAAAAAAAACAGCATGGATTTACTAGGAAGGTCATGTTTGAGTCATTTTGCATATATTTTATAATAATGATATGACTGACTTGGAAAATAAAAATGGATGCACTGTGGTAATGTTCAGTACTCAACAAATTATGCAATATCTCATTTACCATGAAAATGGGGGGGAATGTACCCCCCTCCCATTTTTTAATATGTCTCAGTAAGTCGATAGGAGTTCCATAAAGCGATTACTGGCGCTGTATCTTTGTTTGGAGAACATTTCCATTATGTGAGAATCATTCCAAGAAAGAAGTCAATAAATATAAGAATAAGAACAGTAAAAGCAACATTTTTTTTTGGAAAATATAATTTATTACATTAGTTTTTTTTTCAGTCTGCTTGCAGCTACTACCATGGGCTAGTGAGCGAGCATATTTGTCTAGACCTGGTAATGTTAACTTTGCTAAGGCATTCGACAGGATATCGCATGAAAGGCAACTGTTGCATAAATTGGAGGGTATAGGATTGGAATATAAAAAGTTGTTGAAAGAATGTTGAAAAGGTGGCACACCGTTTGGCAACTCCTATAGGTAAAGATGACCTGCCATTGCTTCTGCCTGGTATCTCCACTTCTGGGCCTGGCTCCCACTGAAGAGATCTCAATAAAGGTTGAAACTAGTCGGGGTAGTGGCCCTTCCCTTAATGCATAATATTATACATATCTGCAAGGAGATGTGTTTTGCATTATGGGAGATACTGAGATAGGAGTGATGTTAGCTTGGTCTACCTTTGCTACGAGTTGCCCGGTGTTGTACTACCTTACCCCAGTCATGAAGATATTTTCAGGCACAAACTTTGTTTGCTCACACTTGGTTAAAGGATTAAATTAAATTTATTATTGGAATATAAACTTGATCTGGATAAGTGGGTGGCTGACAGGTATCCAAAAATGGTATATGAGAGATATGATAGGTATCATATTTCTACATGATACCTATCATATAGAAATATGAGATAAGGTGACCAGTTGCCTACTCCAGGGATCAATCCTTGAACCATTTGTTTAGTATATTATTGGAAAGGATTTGACAGGAGATGTTCAACTGTTTGCTAGTGGGGAAGTAAGGACTGCTACTGATATACAGCACTTACAGAATGACTTGAATATGCTGGAGCTGTGGACAAATGATAATGGCTGCGAGTTGAATGCTATTAAGTGTAAAGCTGTGCACTTTGGTGTGATAAGATTAGAAATGCCATATTATATTGGTGTGATTATGCTTGAGAAAACTGATTAGGCTAGGGATCTTGGAATGATAGTGGATAGGAATTTGAAATTCAAATACCATATAGCAAAAATTACAAATACAACTCGCACGCACAACATCCAATGGAGAATAATTGTGATGTGGAAACGAACATTAACATGTAAGGATAAAGAAGTTATTTTGCCTCTTTACAAGGCCTTAATATGAACTCATATTAGTTGGTTGGATATCAATTGGTAGAATTTTTTGTTATATAGAAGGTGGGGAGAGGACAAGGGGGATATCTGCAAGTGTAGTTAAAGGGATGAGAGTTAGATTTTTCTCTCAGTGAATAAGTAGAATAGTTTGATTTCTGAAATGGCAAGTGCATCTAGTGTGAATGAGTTTAAGACAAGGTATGGCAACTTATATGACTACATATGCATAACCTTCCTTGACTTCCTGGAGGTCTTTGATGATAACAATTTAAGCTAACATATCATTTCAAAATTTAAACATTAATTCTGCATTTTCATTTTTACCATTGTATGTCTAACTAGTTCTTTCTTATATTTCTTTTGTTATTATTTGCATTTGTACATTTTCATGTTTTGTCTTATGTTTGATTCCTGCCAATCATTTGTTCTGTTGTGAATGTACAATTTCCTATGATTCTTTTGTTTCATGGGAATGGAGGTTGGGGGAATCAATCTTTTTCTCTTAAATTCACTATAGCCCTTTAGCCCTTATACTATAAAAATAGCCACCACTGCTGTATATGCCTATGTTCAAGAGTAAAAAATTCATCAGATGCTGGTTGCCAGATCTCCCCTTCTCCAAAATTCCTACCCCCATCTCACATGCTTATTTGATATTTGTTGCTCATTTCATTCAGAGTTTAAATTGCAATTAAATGCAAACACTCATGCAGATCATATATTGGAAAATTTTAAAAGTATTCAGCACATTAGTAATGATAATATTATTAAGAGAGACTGCCAAGGAGTCAAAGACTTATTGAGGGGAGGCTACATGCATCAGCTGTTATACTTGTTCTTGAATTTATTCACACCTGCTTGCACACACACACAACATTCAATGGCAATCCATTCCAGTTATACACCACTCTGTGAGAGAAAAATCGATCTTACCTCCTTGGTGACATTCATTCTCAGCTTCCAAGCATGCCCTCTCATCCCCCTTCATAAAATGAAAAATCCTGTATGACCTTTGCAGCAGTCTGTACATCTCGATCATATCACCCCTCTTTATCCTGTTTGCAGTGTCTGCAATCTACAAATTCTCAATCTGTCTTCATAATTAGAATCATAATTCTTATATCATTTTTAACACACTGCTTTGTACTTTCTACACTGTATCTGAATCACAATGGAAACCAGGAGACCTGCATACAATAGTCCAAGTGAAGTCTTATTTATCAAGACCTTGTAAAGAGGCATAATGAAAGATGAAATTCTTATCTTTGCATGTCAAAGTTCATTTCAGCATTGCAATTATCTTTTTTAGTTGTATTTGCAATCTTTGCTACATGGCCCCTGAACTTCAACTTCCTCTCTACTAACACTCTTAGATCCCTGGCCTGATCAGTTTCTTCTAACATAATCCCACCAATATAATATGACATTGGATATCTAATTATGCCAAAGTGCGTGACTATTCAAATTCTGCAAATCAGCTGCATTCCTGATTACCCTACTTATCATTGCATCATCAGCAAATAGTTGTGTGTTGCCTGTCAAATCCTTCCCAATGTCATTAATGTACAGATTGAATGACAGTGGACCAAGGATTGATCTTTGTGGCACACCATCTTGCAGACTCACATCCTCCATATACCACTTTTTTGATATATGTCGGTCAGCCATCCTCGTATCCATGCTATGTTCTGTCAAAAACCATAGCAAAATCCAAAAGTATTGTTATAATGTGTTGTCGTAGTTAATATTTACTTAATATGGTTTAACTCCTTTACTTAACTATTTCTTGAATAATTTGTCCTATATCAGCAGCGCCTATAATGTGTCTGTCTTTGTCTTACTATTATATACTTCAGCCCCCTCAGATTATCACGTGCGCAGACTCTGATCTACAAAGAGATTGTCTCAAGGTTAAGCCAACTCCTTAGTAACAAAGCTTCTGAAGTTAACTTCTCTTAAGGTTCTGGGAAAATTTATTTGTTCCGCTGTGCCACCCAGAACCCTTAGATTGGAAAAACTTCTCAGTAAAGAAGTGAACCTTCAGATATGCACGTGGCTAATCTAATCTATTTCTATACTAAGTTAACAATTATCAATACATTCTATAGTCAACCATGTTTGCAGTCGTGGTCTTAATTAACAATTATCTCCAGCTTAGATCCGAATAATTTATGAGCAGTGCATCGGATTCTTAGACAAGGGCAACCAAATTAATAAGAGCAAAAGGTTTATTTAACATAATGATCATCATACAGAATAAAGAATTTTCAATTATCACTGTACTACTAGATTACAAAGTAAAATTAATCAATATACATCACACAGTAATTAATACTACAAAAACATTATGTTCAAAGATTCAAAGCTCGCATTCTTGGATTATAAAACCAATAATGACTTTTAGGTGTTAATCAAGCTGTCTGGATTAGACATCTCTACAGCTCTTAAACATAGCTAGCAATCAACACAAGTACAATTATAATACATAGCACATATTGCTCACCTACTATGATTAAAATATCACAGTTTCTTAATTTTTAGATAGTCTCAAAACTTTATGAAGGTCTATGATTCTTAAGTTACAATTACCTTCCTCTCACACATTACTTGATTAAAGGTTTACTATGAATGAAACATTCCTTAGTGAATTTTATTCATTCACAATTTAACAGTATCATGGTTTCTCCATTCCCCTTGTCTGTTGTCTAGCTCAGTTATGCAAATACATAATTGAGCTAGATTGTGATTTTGAACACCCATGGAACACTAGATTGATAGTGGAGGTTGGATTGTGCCTACGTGTTTCAATTTTGTTCAGCAGTAAATTAATTTTGATAGTGTTATTAGTATATTAGCAGCAACATTGCTTTTGTTAATTTATTATTGGGTCTTGTATAACATTCTGTTATTTTATAATGATTGGCTCAATATTATGTTGTTTTTGTGAGGCATTTCTATAAAACATAAGACTGCAAGTCAACTTATATTAAGAAGTTAACTTAAAAATGTATGGATCTGCATGCATTGTGCTGTAATTTTATTTTTCAGCATCACAACAGGACTACTGAAATACAGAATTACATGGAAAGAATTAAACATTAGCAATCAATATATACACACAAGGTGATTATGTTGGAATAGCTGATAGTATGAAGGCAGTATAATAACTATTAACTGTGTGTATTCTCCAGCTGGTTTGCTTATTTTGCAATAGGAAAACCCTGCTGTTTCCATATGAGATTAGCTAATTTACCATTAGAAAAAAGCTCTTATAAAGATTCCTCATGTCCTAATGGGATTCAAATGAAAGTCCAGCTAAAGTAGAAACCTGCGTCTCACACCTTTTGAGCAAAAGTCAGTTCCAATGCTGAACATTTACAGTTCAGCATTGGAACAGCTTATATGAGGTCTGAAATTTTCAGAGTAAGGTTCTCACATTACTAAACCATTAACCCACCACCATTGTATTAAAGTACAGTAGTGAGTACTAATACATAACCTTTTGCATGTAGGACTGTTTTTTTTAAAAAAATAAAATAAACCACTGCTGCATATGTGTATCACATATGGCATCTGAAACTTTACTGTTTATCAGGAGTTATTAGGATCAGATTTATTTTTTTAAGACAGATGGTTGAGAAATCATGAGGAATATAACAAGGATCTGTATTTAAGTTCTGTAGATTTAGAAAAGGCATATGAAAAGGTTCTGAGAGAGAAAAGACTGTATTGCTCAGACATTCTGAGCAATACAGTCTATATTTAAGTTGTACATCAGTTAAAATTCCAAGAAGTAGGAAGTTGGGTTTAATATAAAATCAAGTGTACACAATTGGCAGTGCCTTTGACCACATTAAGTCAAGTCTGTTCTGGGTTGGTCCCAAGGAGGTGGAAAGAGGGGAAAATAGTCCATTGTAGGAGGCACCAAGACTGAGGTAGCAAATTACTGACTGATCAGCATCTCAGGAGCAGTAGTCAAGATATTGGAGAAGTTGTTTAAAAACAAAATACAGGAATGGGATACTATATAAGGGGCAACTTGGCTTCGTGCAAGGGTAGATCATGCCTCAGTAATTTGCTTACCTTTTATAATACAGTGACATCTGCATTGGATAAAGTAATTGGTTTACAGTGGACTTTACAAAGGCTTTTAACAGGATACTACATGGAATTCTAATAATTAAATTGCAGCACATGTGGATGGATATGAAGTTGATGAAACTGGTAAAGGGCAGTTAATGGGGATATACCAGACAATAGTTTATTCAGCAGTAGTGTTCCAGCAGAAGGCCTGTGACTAGTGGCATGCCATAGGGCTCTGTACTTGGCCCCATTATTTAATTTGTACATTGATATAAAAAATAATCCAAGAGGAAATATTCAGTTGTTTGCCAATGACGCAGAATTGGGTAGAGCAGTAGCCAGTAAAGATTATGATAAATTTACAGTATGGGCAAAGGATAATGGATGTTAGTTTCATGTGACAAAGTGTAAGGTTATGCATTTGGGGTTGGAAGGATTACCAGCAATGTACCATATTGATAGAACTGTACTTCAGGAAATTGAAGCCAGTGATTTGGACATGTTAGTGGATAGGGAGTTTAAGTTTAGAGGCCATATTGCAAAAGTAGCTAAAACAGCTCATTAAATTATTTGGTTACTGAAGAACACCCTGACGAGCAGAGATAAGCAAGTTATTATACCACTTTATAGGACCTTGATAAAACTCCATCTTAACTATGGTGCACAGATCTGGTCATCACCTGGGTTTCTTGGGGATCAAATGGAAAGGATCCAGAGTGAGTGACCAAGAAGGTGACAGATCTATGGTACCTAGTGTATGTTATGAGGATAAAATTGAAGATTTTGGGTTATTACAGAAATTGGTTGATAGACAGAATGAAAGGTTTTTTACAGAATTAAGGCAGAGGAAATTTTTCAGAACAAGTTTGGTGATTGGGGAACTAGGAGGCTGTCCTTGAAAATTGAGAAAGGGACTCAGTTTTTTGCTTAGAGAGTGGTGAATGAGTGGAATAGGTTGCCAGAGTATGTTTTGGATGCTATGACTGTAAAAGAGTTCAAAACAAAATATGATAGATATTGCACAGATATTGGATAGTGCTTGGTATAAAGTTTAAGGCCTTCTCTTGATGAGTGTACAGATTGCCTGTGTAATAATAAATTGGTATAGTACTACATTTTTTAGTTAGGCTTGCTTTTATTTGCTTCTTAACTCATTGATGAAAGGTGATTTATTAGTTGTGGAAGTTGCAGTTAACAGTAACTACATTGGTTATTTTTCTTTTCTCTTGATTCAATTGTTTTATTTTCAGCAGTATTGATATAAGCATTTTACTGTTTAAAAGTAAATAAATAGACACAATGTTTATTTTCTTCTATAGCTTTTAAATGCATTCGAATTTGTAAACTTTTCTGAAAACTTGTGCTTTCTACTCTCTACACAAGATTCAGTAACTGGCGGACTGGCAAAATGGCCAGATATTACTCCAGGTAAATTTTAATGTTCTTTATAAGTAATGGTAACCTGTTTTGTTTAGTTTATTAAGAGATAATTTGTTCTACATTGCCAGCCCAATTGGCTAAGTGGATACCATTGCCACCTCCAAGTAACAGTGAGCTTGAATCCCACTTGAAATTCACAAATATCCATTATCGATTTTTGTGAATTTGTGCACGTGTTTAGATGGTAGATGAGACCACCCCACCTTACTTAATGAAGGTCTAGAAATGGTTTGAAAAAGTGCCATATTTTTTTCAAAGCAGGAGTTTTGAATTATATAACTGTTTGAACTCACTACAAGCTTAAGGTACAGGAGGTTAAAATCTTTTCTGGTTGGGATACACAAAGAATAATGCTGTGCATTCTTATCTTTACTCATGCACTTTCTGCCTACCTTAATGGTAAAAGGGTGAAAAACAGGCACCTTGACAATTTTCCTCCATATTAATCTATGTGTCAAAACTCCAATATTATTGGATTGTATATTTCTGTCTTCTAAGGCACTTCTTATTGTATCAATCCACCCACATCTTAACCTTGCTCTTTGCCTTTTCTTGCCATTCTGACAAAAAAACACCATTGTTTTGCTACCCTTTCCTCTCCTATTTAAATGACCATACCACCTAAGATTAACTCTCTGTTCACACATTCCTGAATGTTAACAATGTCACGTTCTTTCCTAATATCCTTGTTATTAATATGATACTGCCATTGATGCCATCTTCTCTTATTTTTTCTCAGCACTCTTACATTTCAAGTCTTTGATTAAGTGTTTTATTTCTAACCCACCTCTAAGATCCATAACTTCAATTGGTTTAAACGTTGTCTTGTATACATCTAATTTAGTGGTTTGACTAACATCACTCTTATTCCATATAAATTTATTCACTTGACTCCCATTAGCTCTGCTTATTTTTGTAGTCTACTTTCAAATTGAGTTTATAATCTTCACTAAAAAATTGTGCTGAAATATTTTACTTGTTCTATAGGATTCTTCACTCAGGAATGCAATTGATGTTTCAATGTTTTTGTTTATTTTCAATGTCTTTTGTCTTTTTATTGCTGATTTTCATTAATTGTTTTCATATGTTTCATTTATTGTTTATTTATTTATTTACTATTCATTTAATTTAATTTATTACAGCAGTTATTCAATTTAGTCTGAGAATCCTGAAGATTTATACTAGATTTACTTGGGGAATGTAACATCTGTATAAAGTAGAGCTGAGATTAGCATCTCAAGTTTAACCACTGTAACAGCCTGGACATGTATATCTATAATTACATGATGCAGAGTGCCTATTGAAGTCAATATAACCATTGGATATTATAGAAAAAAATGATATGGATACAAAACATATATTTTTTGATATATATGATCTGTGTGGTTCGGTGGTTAATGCTGCTGTCCTTCATAATGTGCATCCACTTTTGTGTCATTTGGCAGCCTTTCAAAGTAGTCAGAACTCCAACCATCGAGAATATCTTCAGTTTTCATAACACCTCTGAATTCTTTTACAGTACTCTTGTCTCTATTTGTAAGATTTTTCACTAGCCTGCATTATATTTTGCCACCTTCCCATGATTTTTGCTTAGCTAGTTTTAACATAGTTCTTCATTTTCTTACATTTTTCTCAGAGCACAAGCTGACTTACTTGCCAGAAACTTTTGATATGCTTCCTTCTTTTCCTTTACTACCTATTTAACTTCCTGAATCCATCGTGGAGTCCGTTTTCTATCCTTGCAGTCAACCTTATTACATGCTTCTCTGGCTGAATAAGTCGATGTTTTCTCCAGGATCTGCCACTGAATCTACAAGGTTTAGTTCTTGTTTTCAAAAAAAAAGGGGATGACAAGTAGGGTACCACAGATTCTGTTCTGGAACCACTGTTGTTATGATTCTAAATTAGACAGATCAATGTCAGGAAGTTCTGATGTGTTGTTGCAAGACAATTTTTTCTGTTATTATTATTTGACACCTTCAGGGAGTCCAGGAATTCATCAAGGGAGAGCACCTGCTCTACAACTCTGTCTCCACCATTCAGTCACCAACTGACCGCAACTACACCAACGCCATCTACTGCTGACCACCATTTGAATAAGTTAATGCTTTGAGCTGAAGAATGGTGATGTCATTTCAGTGTTGCTAAGTGTAAAGTTATGCACTTTGGTCAGAGAAGATGAAATGAGGTTTACTATATTGGAGGAACTTTGCTTCAGGAGGTGGAGGAGGAGAAGGTAAGGGATCTCAAGATCTTGATGGATAGGGAACTGAAGTTTAGGGGACATGTCACAAAAGTTGTAAGGATTATTACCCAGAAAATTGCTGCTATCATTCAAAGAATTCTGATATGTGGATAAAGAGGTGATAGTTCCACTGTATAAGTTGCTAATTAAGCTTTATTTGGATTTCTATGCACAGATCTTGCCCCATTGGCTATATTTGCAAGAAGGAAACATTGGAGTAAACTACAAACGATGGAAAAAACTTCTTTTTTTTCTTGACAAGAGGAGCCTATCAAATAGATACAAGTGAATTATTGCATAGAATAATGGACAGTGAGTGCTCCAACACCTCGAATATATTTGAGGTGAGGTATGATAGTTATTATAGTCTGTGAGCATTTGATCTGCAATAAGTCTTCAGACTTCATGAAGGGTTGTAAATAATTAATACTAAATTATTACAAAATTTGTGTTTTTTTGAAGTTTCACATGTAATTACTCAACTATTTGATCTAATATTACATTAATACTAATGGATTAAAATTCTGATTAACTATTCATGAAAATGTTTGTTACACGGTTTAAGTTATCTTCAGTAACATCTGTTTAATTTGATCTCCTATCTTAAATTAAAAGATAATGAAGATGGATTTCAAAATACACATAAATTTTACTTTGAATATAAACTGCATTCCTGTTCAAGATTCAATTTTAGTTAAATTGAATTTTACAGTATTGTAACTACTTAGAGAGAATATTTTTCTCTCCTGGTGAACAGTTGAATGAGTTGCCATGGAATGGAGTGATGCATGTGAAAAAGAATACAAGTGTAAATGGAAGGGGTATAGTGCATGGCCAGTGAAAGAGGTAAGAGTGTTGGGTAGCCAATATGGAATTAGTTGAAGAAAAAACAGAAATTTCATATACATTCTTCCCTCAGCAGCAGGCTGGTGACAGGGTCGGGATTGTACTAACAAAGTCATATCTATGTAACACACGGACCCTGCAATGGAAGTGGGAAAAACGCGCAGAGGAAGAAGAAGTAAATTATCAAGGCACAACTGATCCTTCACAAAGTCATGCCCCCCCCCCCCCCCCGAGTACTATATTCTTATCCACGTATTTCTGAATTCTCTTTTTGACCATCTTTTCCAGTACCTTTACCACCATTCTTGAGATACTGATTGGTCTATAATTTTCTATCACAGACTTACATCCTCCTTTATTGCAAAGCAATTATTTTACCCTCTTTCCACATCAAGACAAATTAAAAGTGTAGTCAGAGGCATCGCCAGTTCCCTTGGTATATTAGTTCATGTAATGAATATCCATTGTAATCCCACAGCTGCATGTGCATTGAGATCCTGCAATATCTTATGTATCTGCAATTCATCAACCTTTGTTCTCACATCAGCCCTATCACATCTGCCTCAGCAGCATCCTCACTTGGATGATATACCCTTGCAAAACAGTCATTTATTAGTTCAACTATTTCATTCTTCCTCTTACTTTCCACATAAAGAAAGAACTGTGCAATTTCCTTTTGCTTGCCTGGTTAATTTCCTCTCATAATCTGATTTTGCCTTCCTTACCATGCTGTTCAACTTTCTTGTGGTATCATACGAGTGAGTGACATTTTTCCCTCAGTAACTGATACCATTGGACCAAAGATAGTATTTTCCTATGTTGATCATCATTTCCAGCTTTGTAGTTAACATGATACAACAGGAATGGAAGGAATGCATAATAGTTCCATTGTTTATAACAATGTTACTTGGCTGTAACATTGTTATAAAATATGAGCAAATTGCTAAAACATAACCTTCCTTTAGTAAACAAATGCTGCCGCTTGCAGGAGTATAGCTTGTTTGTCTACCCATTTCTGTATGTGAGTTCTTACATCTTCTCCAAAATCTTCACTACTACATCAGAGATACTGATAGGTTGGCAGTTTGACAAATTATCAGTATCTCTGGTGTAGTTAGTAGTGAAGATTTTGGAGAAGTTGTAAGAACTCACATACAGAAATGGGTAGACAAACATGTTATACTCCTGCAAGCGGCAGCATTTGTTTATTAAAGGAGGTCATGTTTTAGCAATTTGCTCATATTTTATGACAATGTTACAGCAGAGGTGGATAAAGGGAATGGATACACTATGATAATGTTGGATTTTCTAAGGCATTTGATAGGATACCACACGAAAGGCTCTGTTGCATAAACTGGAGAATATGGGATTGGAATATAATCTCTTGACTTGGACCAGGGTATGGTTGACAGATCTCAAAAAAAGTGGTATACAGTGGGTGTGAATCTGCCAGATTTAAGGTAACCAGTGGTATACCTCAGGGTTCAGTCCTTGGGCCATTATTGTTCAATCTATACATTAACGACATCAAGCAGGGTCTATCATCAGATGTACAATTGTTTGCAGATGATGTGAAGATAGGCAAGGCAATCAAGGATGCTACTGATATTCAGCAATTACAAAATGATTTGAATAGACTGGAAATTTGAGCAAACGAAAATGGCTGTCAGTTTAATGATAGTAAGTGTAAAGTTATGCACTTTGGTGTGATTAGAGTTCCAGCAGCATATTATATTAGCAGGGTTATGTTACAAGAAACTGAAGATGCAAGGGATCTTGATGTATTGGTGGATAAGAATTTAAAGTTCAAAGGTCACATACAGTGGTGAGCTATAAGGGGCTCGCACGAGCCCCTTATAGCTCACAGTGAAATTTATTATATTAAATTTTTTTGGGAAAAAAAATAAAAAGAAAAGTGATTTTGCTGATTCTACTGCTGTTGAAAATGAAGTCGAAGATGAAGTTTGAAGATAATATGCACATTGATTCAATGAATATGCAACAAGTTTGAAGAGAAAAAGAAAATAATTAACCTGATTGCTGAAACGAGAAGCAAGCATCACATTTCTAAACGCAGTATGTATAAGTGGTTAGAAGTTAAAAATGGTAAATTAGGATGTCGTGTTTGCTCAAAATATAAAAACTGAAGTGTTGAAGGAGAAAAGAAGTTGTTTTTTCATCAAAGGAATGGGTAGAAATGAAAATGGAACCGAATGGAAACACTGCAGACTCAAGAACCGCGTCTTTGCATAAAAAGTTATCCAAACATAATAAATCATTTGCTCATAATAAAATCATAAAAATAAATGAAGAATGTTGCAAATCTATATTATCAAATTTAATTTACAAACTAAATGAAAAAGAAATTTTGATAACTTCAAAAATATTTAATTCTGTTTATAGGTTGGTGAAGAGAAACCGACCAATGTCTGATTTGCCAGATTTAATTGAGCTTCAAATTAAAAATGGTATGATAACAAATTAAAAAAAATCATCTTATTGCAGTTTGTTCTGATGGAGCTAGTATAATGCCAGGAAACAAATCAGGTGTTGCAATCAAACTTCTACAAAAATTTCCCAACATTGTGATTTGCCATTGAGTAGCTCATCGTTTACAATTAGCATAAAATGATTTGATAAAAAACATTAAAGAAATAAATTATTTTGAAATATTTATGGATAAATTATATGCTTTTCATGATCAATCACCAAAATATCAACGAGAATTAAATACGATTGCAAAAGACCTTGGTATTGAAATTTTAAAGATCGGCCGTGTGTTTGGACCATGATGGGCAGCTTGCAGTTTACGTACGGCTCTTGCTGTGTGGAGAAATTACCCAGCTTTATGCAAGCATTTTGCATCGAACGATAAATATAAGGGCTTTTTACCGACCTCAATTTGAATTGTTAAAAGATCTAGCTAGCATTAATGATTGATATCCTATAGGTATTATCATATCTGTCAGAAGCTCTACAAAGTCGCAATATAAGTATTATAAGGGCTAACTTAATCATGCGAACAATTAATGTGATTAATGATTTTAAAAATTCTGTAGGTTCTTGTGAATCTAAAATTGATACCATGTTAAAATCAACAATTTGATGGAATAGCAAACGAAAGCAAAATCAGATTTCACAAACTACCGCAAGAAACATTACTAAACTCTCTTATAATGTTTTTAAAGGATAGATTAATGCAGCAAAGAAATTTTAAACTTAAAAATGAAAATTATGAGGATTTGGAAGATGAAGAACTCAAAAACATTTAAAATGCATGTTATCCTGAAACATGGAGTATGGAAGAAGTTACTTGTCAATGGTTAGAGGGAAAAAAAAGATAAGATCTTTAAATTTTATTTTGAAATATGAAATTAAAATTAATGATTTTAGAGATTTAGTGGAAATGGCTTTCACTAGAAAGTTACAAAACGAAATTCCCAGCACAGTGAAAAAAAGCCAAAGCAATTATGGCGACAATTGCAGTTTGCAGCGCTGAAGCCGGACGAGCTTTTAGTGTGATGAATGACATGGTAACAACGAAGAGATCTTCTCTCACTATAACATATTTCGGATTTAATGACAATATGTATAAATGGGAAGCCCTTGAATGAATTTAATCCGAATCCCTATGTCAAATCTTTTCTAGAAAATCATCGCTCGGCTATAGATCCTCCCAGAAGAACACAAGATGTGAAGGAGGAAATAAGGTGTGGCAGCTGTTGTCATAAGTATTTCCTTAAATTGTTTGTAAATGTTAACCTGTAAAGGAGAGTTTTTTTTTCTGGGTAAATGTGCACCAGATGGTGAGTTTTTTTTTTTTTTTTTTTTCATGTAAAATCATCTCATAGTTTCAAAAGTGATTTTATTAAATAAAATATTATAATTACTGTTACTACCATTTTACAAATAAGAATTCACTTTTGGTAGTCTGATAAATAAATAGGGCTATAAAATAATGCCCCTTGATTGGTACCGCTGATTATCACTTGAGGTATAAAAACAAAAGAGAAAGGTAACGTATTTCAATATTATTGTGTTTAGATAATATTTATGTATTATTTATAGATTGTTTGTCATAAAAACTTCTATCGTAAACAAAACAAATTTATTTTGTTTATAAACATCCCATGAACATCCATTAGCGTTCACAAGCATCCCTCTGTGGGAATGGACGTTTGTGATTGTCTCTGGAAATACTAGTGGTGGCGGTCAGCGACAGATGGCATTGGTGTAGTTTTTTGCTTGAAGATGCTAGCCCTTTGTTAAAATTTCCATAGCTCAGCTCACCACTGGTCACATAGCAAAAGTTGCATATACAACTCAGAGGAGATAATTGCGATGTTGAAGCAAACTTTGACAAGTAAGGATAAGGAAGTCATTGTGACTCTTTATAAAGCTTTGATGAGACCACACCTTGATTATTGTGCACAAATTTGGTCTTCCGAGTTCCAAGTGGATAAAGAAGCTGTGGAAAGGGTGCAAAGAAGAGTTATAAAGATTATATCTGGATTATGGGATTTAGATTGTGAGTATGTGGATTGCAGACTCTGGTTAACAGGAGAAAGAGGGTGGGGGTGTTATAGGATATCATCTGATGAAGTTTTTCATTATATGGAAGGTGGGGAGACAACACGGGGGGGCATCCATGGAAGTTAAGTTTGTTCACAGTCAAGAAAGGGGTAAGAGCTAGGTTTTTTCTCCTGGAGAGCAGTGAGTAAATGGAATAGTTTGCTTTTAGGGGTAGTGAGTACATCTAGTGTGAAGGAATTTAAGGGAAGGTATGATAGTTGGTTTGGGTGATTTATAGCCTCCCTAAATGAGTCCTTGACTCCTTGGAGGTCTCAGATAATTATAATATTCTGACAGCTTTGAAATCAAAAAAGGAGTAAGACAATGTGTATTTATCACCTTTCTTGTATAATATATATAGTGAACAAGTTTTTAAAGGTATTGCAGAATTTGAAGTTGATCTTCAAAACTTAGTTACAGAAATGTACAACAGAAGCTTAGGCATGGGATTAATTATCAACCCGAAAACAAAGTGCATTATCATATCAAAAGAATCAACAAATAACTGTTAATCAAAAGAAAATTGAACAGGTTAAATCTTTTATATATCTAGGTCAGATGTTTACAGAAGGAGGAAATTCCCTTAAAGAAATAAAAAGAAAAATAGAATTAGCAAGAAAAACCTTCATTGATATGAAACCTGTTCTAACACCCACACACATTAATAGACAGGAATAAATAAAAAAGAGGAAAAACTAGCTTTCGAAAGGTGGATCATCAGAAGAATGAGGGAAAAATCATGACAGAGAAAATGAGGATGTTTTAAAGAAAGCAAAAATGAAAAGAACATTAATGAAAACTTAAATATAAACTAATATTAGAAGGGAAAAAGATTGAGAGGTAGCAAAGGAGAATGTGGTTTGAAGACATTAAGGACTGGACTGGTTTGAATTACTGCAAATGTTCCAGAGCAGTAAAAGAAAGAAAATAGTTTCGTGACACAATTGCAAACCTTCTCCTAGGGAATGACACTTTAAGATGATACAGAATGTAGGATTGATGTTCTTACAGTCTCTTCAAATTCTGAAAATCACCCTTCTTATCTGTGGAGTTCTGATTTCACTGGTAATAACTGAACAATATTTTGAGGTATACATTTTAAGCAGTGATCTGATGCCAATTCTCCATTACTACCAACCAAAATACCAAACTTTAGATCTACTGTAGAAGTGTCACCTTCTCAGTAAGTCAGATCATAACCCTGTACAAGTTTCCTCTTCTCTTTCCAGTCTCATTTTCATGTCCTTTTGCCAGTGCCTGTAGCAAAGTGAACTTTTTCATGAGCAGACTACTGGTCCCACTCTCTTGATCTAAAAACACTTGCTCTGATTGAGATGCAGAAATTATTCTTGTCCCATTCAGTATCATTTCTTGTGTAAATTCTGAATTCAGTATTGAATTGGTAGTAATGGACTTCAGAGGAACATTGATTCTCCTCTATATACTTGTATTAAGACAAAAATTCCAGCTTCATTCAGCCTACACTGAAGAACACAATTTCAAAACACCTGAAGCTGACTTTGAAAGGGCATTAAAAAAAAACTTACTTTTTTTATGCAGACACAGTCATGCCTTTTGCAAATGTCATTAGATACAATTTCTGCCCATCATCAGAGATGGGCAGAAATTGTGCTTCCATCTCTCTCTCTTTCATCTACATAGCAAAACTGACCCTCCTGCCATTGTTTTTCTTCTCAAATAACTGCATAAATCATCAAGGCAAATTACCTACTACAATAACAGAAACAATAAGTCTTAAATAGCTTATGCTGTATTAAAAAAGTTGAGCTTCAAAATTATTACTTATCCTCTATTGTCTCTACACTTGTACACTGAGCTGCCATCTACTTTACAGCTGACAAACAAGCCTGTATACAACTTATTAAAAAAAACAGTTATGTAATGGAATGATTTGATTACTTGGCCAGTTTGGTAAAAATTCTTGTTTTGTTCATCAGGGGAAATAAGTGAACTAAAAAAAAAATTTAAATGTTTGATCATTTCAGCTGATTCTTGAGAAAAATCTAATCTATGTGGAGCACTGTATCCCTGCAAAATACACTTAATTTTTCAGTGTATAGGAAGCCAACAGACAGACACCAGGCAATGCTTGCACGCCACATCCCATCATCACCCATTGTAGAAAATAGGCATTATTCATTCCCTACATGACACAGCTTACAGAATTTCCACTAATACAGATTAAAAAAAAAAAAAAAAAAACCTGAGTTCCATCCCATCAAAGAATGGTTACAAAAGCACATTAATTAACAAAATTCTACATCAACCTCCAAGACATTTGGATGAATCAGAAAAATAAGACTTCAGAGGAACATTGATTCTCTTCTATATACTGTCAGTCACAGATAAATATCAAGGATACTTCAACAAAATATAAAGGTTGTCTTCTATACCCTTCACAAGATCTCTAATCTCCATCTGCTTCTCAATAAACCTGGTGTCTACAGGATCAAGTGTACCTATGGTTTGCACTACATAGGACAGGCAGGTCTGAATCTAAACATATCAAGGATGTAGAGAATGAAAGGAAACACAAATCAGGACTGGCAGCACATACAACTAAAACCAAACATCAAGTATTATGGCAACAAACCAAAATGCTCCACATAGGTTAATTTTTTTTTTTTTTATCAAGAGCATTCAAGGAATCAGCTGAAATGATCAAAACATGGAATGATTTTACATTGCCTGTTTATTTCAACACGCAACATGCTCGTGGTTTCCAGTAGTTTGCAGCAGGCCATGAACCAGCACACAACTTCTTAGCAAATGTGCACTTCCCATTTTTATTCCTGTTTTCAAATATTTCATTATGTACATAACCTGTTATAACTGTTTTTTTTTTTTTTTTTTTTTTTTTTTATTGATTTGCTTATTTATCCTGATGAGAAACAAGAATTTTCACAAAACTAATTGAGTAGTTAATAAATTATTCTATCCCGTCTGTTTCTTTAATGTGGAAGAATAGCCCTGAAACAAGTCAGTTTTAATCTTTAAAGGTACCTGTGCCACACACTCCCTCTGTCCAAAAAAGAAACCGAATTTTTCAAAAATAGAAAAACTTGTAGTGCCACCTGTTATATCTTTTTGTTGTTGAAAGTGGTAACCTTCATTAGTATTGTCAACTGTTTGACATTTGTTTCATTAGAAGCCGAGTGACAGTGTGTTTTGACGAACGGTCAGTAAATGAGTTTCAAACAGAGAGCTGCGATTTACTTTTGTGTTAAACTTGGTAAAAGTTTTACCAAAACACATTGAATACTTATCCCGTACTCAAGTTTACAAGTGGTTTAAGCGATTTCAAAGTGGTCGTGAGATGCTTGAGGACAACAAAAAGCAGGGCCTTCCAAAAACAGGACTGAGCAAAGTTAACATCCAAAAAGTGTGCGATTTCATCAAAGAAAACCCGAAATTGTCTGCGAGATTGATTGAGGATGAATTGGGGATTCCAAAATCAACTGTACACAACGTTTTGGCCTTCGTAAATTGAATTTGCGATATGTTCCCCACAAGTTGACTGATGACCAAAAAATGTATTGAATTGAACACTACAAGGACTCAAACTTAATTGAAACGATCATTATCGGTGACGAAATGTGGTTTTTTTCCACTGTGTTTTTTTTTTTTTTTTACTGCCATTCTGTCACTGCTTCTTTCATTAAGTCTTTCAAAGTAATTACTGCAGAAATTAGAATATATATATATATATATATTCATGTCACCTTTATGATCTCGGACTGCTGTTGCAGTACTCTTTCCTCCATTTCTAAGCTTTTCCAAAAGCCACCAGAATATTGCGCTACCTTCATATTTACTTACTATGGTCTGAAAGCCTTCCCATGACTCTTGTTTTACACAGTATTTCACTATCTTATATTTTTCTCTATTCTCTCAGAGCACAGCTGTCCACTTACTTGTGGAGAACTTTCAATACACTTTCTTCTTCTTTAACTTCCTGACTACCATGGAGTTCTGGTTTTTCTCTACTTCTAGCCAACCTCACCACATGCCTCTCTCTCTTTCTAGCTGAATCAGTGTTATTTTCAGGGGTTGGTTTCTGGTTTCAAACATTTTTCAAAACAAATAAGTAATCTAGAATTCTGCATGATCTGGGAAGGTCAAAATATCCAAGAAAATATTTACTTACTTGGGTATATATACTTATTGAGCTATGCCCCAAAATTCACTATACTGAGCCTTGCTCTGTCTCTTTGATGTAGAGAAACAGCGAAGATTCACTTAATACAGTTTTGCTGCACTGAGCATCTGCTCTAGTTCTATTGCAGCTTTTGTTTGCTATAGTTCAGCTAATGAATGAACTTCTCTTATAGAAAGTCCACTTCTCTGCCTTATGTCTTTTTTACAGATACTTCCATGGGCTTTGTTCCCACTAAATTAGAATCCATTATTCCACTTTCTACTAAGCTTATAAAAAGTTGCATAGGCAGCAGCAACTGTTCAAGTGCCATCTTTGCCTAAGGGACAATCTTCACAAAAGAACACAACCTCCACTTCTTTGAAAGTAAAATTAAAAAGTTTCTTCTCTAAGACTGTCAAATCAAACCATCCCTGAGCACATATGGTAGGAGTTATGTACTGTAAATGAGTTTCAGCAAATTCTTGGATTTTGTTTTTTTTTCATCTAAGACAACTTAAATCTAGTCACTTAGGTCAATAGTAGTAAATGTTAAATATACTGCAGTACGTTTTGTCTTAAGTTGAAACATTGACACACTTTTAGTGTGGTATTGATATTATATTTAAAAAATACATTCAACTTCAGTAATATTGATTTATTTATATGATGCTTTTTTCTGTTTTTGTGTATGATGAATTCTTAATATTTGAAATTTGTAGATCCACTTCACACGTGTCTCGGAATTGGAGGACTCTCACTGATGGGTATTGAAGATCTACTTCCCATACATCCAGCACTAAATATTAGTGAGAGAGCTGTAGCACATCTTCATCAGTTGCATTGTCAGTGGTCAAATGATAGGTGACATCTAAATCCCTTCCTCGCCTACATGGGTGCTATACAGATCTCACTTAACAGATTATGAAATGCCAAAGTGCTTGGTTAAGTCTTAATTTGCCGGTTCTGTAAACCAAAAAATGAAGCAGTCTATTGTAATTTTATGAATACTTTTAACTATTTGTATACATATAAGGCTATCTTATATTTCTGCATTATTTTAGACAAAAGAAGAGCAAAGAATTTTTTCTTGGTACCAGTATAAGGAGCCCGATCTGATTCCTTATATCTGCACCACAATTACAAATGTATAAAGATTCTGAGATTTTTTAGCAGATATTTCAGTTTACTGTTAATGGTGTTTTCTGTTAGCTATAAATACCTGTAAACAATGTATATATATAAAATAAATACTGTATTTGGTCTCAATAGTTCTCCTCCAATAGAAAGTTAATAATAACCTTCAGTATAAATAAATACTAAAAATATTGTTAATGTTGAATTATTCTTAGTATTCAAACCTGTATTTAGTATGAAAAATTTGTTATATACTATAGGAAATTTCAAATTCCTGAGATGCTGGCTAACTGTTTTATTTGTTCTCACACACACACACACACACACACACACACACACATATATATATATATATATATAATCAAGTAAACACAAATAATGAAGGCTGCCAACGTGAGATAAACTAGACAACAACTTCAAACCTTCACATATGCCAAGACGAGGTAGAACACTGCATAGTCAAGTGTAAAGAAATTGTCATGGACCCTCTCCATATAAACAGTAACCTCAACTACAATTTACTGGTTTCATTCAGCTCTGCTGATAGTTATTGCTGCACTTGCAAAGCGCACAGGTGTCTAACAATAGAACTTTAACACTGACTGTAGCTCCAGTTCAAAGTTAACTGTGGTTTATAGTCAAATTTATAGTGATTCAATGTTTCTTTATAGTGTTTATTGGCTTTCTATGTTCTCTCACACCTGAAGAAGTCAGCCACTCCAATGAAAGATGTTGCATATTTAATAAATTTGTTTGTTCTATTCTTGGATCTCAGTCAGTATATAAAAGTATGAACGTATCCCAATTCCGAGTTAATACAACAAATCATCATATATATAATCAAGTATATTTACATTATGTAGGTTCGAATAAGTAAACATAGCCTCTATGCTTTCAGATTGAAAGCGACATTATTCACAAATATAGAAACTGGAACCATGACAATATATCGCCTAAGGGGAAGATGATTGGCAACATCTGTTATAAGTAGCCTATTTCTGTATACTACAAAGCTATTCTTTTCCTTGTTTGTTCTTATTGCTGAATTTTTCAAAATTCTGGTGACAGCAACTTGAGCTAAGCAACTTTCATTTACAGTATCTCTCGCTCTGAAAGCCTGCACCATTGAAGAATCCATTGCACTCTCCATAAAGAAGAGTTCACCAAAATCTTTCCTTGTGTGTAAAAAAAATCCATGCTGTTAATACTTGTTACCAAAACATTACATGTGCAAAATGTCAAGATAAAATGATATTTTTCAATGACATATTTACACAGTGCAGATGTACCAGAAGTTGTTGACACATTAACTCATTCAAGAGTCATATGTACTATGAGAGCTCTACTTAAATATTTGGGAATTTGACCTTCTGACCAGGCTCACTGAATTATGCAGTGTAGCCACTGTAAAACTTTCATACCTCCATAATTTAGCATTTGTGGTTGAATGTCATCTACTCCAGCTGCTTTTCCACATTTCAAGATTTTTACAGCTCTTTCTACCTCAATTATTGATATACACTCTTGAAAATATTCTAGTATGGTTCTGTCACTGCTTAGTTGGTTTAACAGTCTGTCAAAGTAATTACTCCATACATATAGGATATCCTTATCTTCAGTTTTCATGTCACCTTTATCATCTTTGATTACTTTTACAGTACTCTTTCCTCCAAATACGGTCCTCCCTCGACTTACGTCCGCTTTCCGTTCCATCCGGTTGGACGTAAGTCAATACATTAAATCAACAGAGTTATAGGGGTTAGTAACTTAACTGTAATAAGTATACTGTCATTTTAATTTTTAAACTTGTTATAAAACTGTACTGTGTGTTATTGCCACTAAACAGGAGAACAACACCCAAATCTTCTTCCACAATCACATCTTCATTACCTTTCCTGTGAATGATCAGGCTGTGGCTCTTCTGATGTAACCTTTGTTTTTTTGATGAAAATGCCCAATGTGCTTTCCTTATTCCTCTTCTTCTTTTCATCATATATTTGTTTATAGCAAGCAAACACATCATGTACTTTCGTTTCTATTATTAATTAGCATTCAGCATTGGGGTACATGTCTTCAGCCATTTTGAGAACATCGCTAACTGGCAAGAACATTTCTGCAAAACCCTTCACTGTAAATTTATAATTACCTCTTTCTTTTCTCATTTTTCCTCAGTTCTATGAGTTGAATTATGTCGTCATCATTCACTTTGAGATTCAGATGGTTTGCTAAGCTCACTATTACAAACTTCCAAAATCATGCACAAACCTTTTTAATGTCTTTTTTAATATGCCACTCATATATTGAGAGGTCACTTCGTCCCAAGCCACAGCAATATTTTTAATAGCATGATAAATATTAAAGGTTTACCAGAACTGCAGGAGTGATCATTTCCTTCAGTAGTAGAAATGGCTTGTGAAAATGTTCTCCATAGACAATAAGCCTTAACAACTGCCTGGTCCATCGGTTGGATCAATGTAGTGCTTTAGTGAGAAACTTGTGTGAAGATCACCGATATAAGACGGATGACCTGGCGCATTATCTAGAATTAATAAAATTTTAAATTCTATGTTTTCTTTCACACAATAGCTTTTTATTTCACTCTCATAACAGTTAAGGCATCCTCAAATATTTTCGAGCCATCCACAACTTCCTATTGAAGCATACTCCCACTTCAATAATGAAGTGGGAGTATGCTTCCTTTTTTATGATGTCACTTCACAAAATCAACACAGGAACTGTTGAAGACATGCCAACTGCCGAGGAAGGTTGCCGCTGAAAGCACTGTTGTCACTATGCATGCTTTACCTTAAACATACTCACTTGTGTCTTATTCAAAAGTATAGCCGAAAATGTTATTTGTTCCCTTATGGGATCACGGATGACTGTATACTAAGCTTTTTAGTAACCCCTAGAACATTGGTATTGAACAGGGATGGGCTGGCATTTTGGGATTTAGCCAACTAAATTGTGCACTCTATTGGAACTACAAATGCATATGATGTACAACATCCATGGAAATACTTTCAGAAAAGATAAACTAATTTTATTGGTACGCTGACTATTCTCATGCTCCAAACTAGCTTTCCACAGATAATAGCTAGATGGGTGAAAAGTAGTTTTGAACAGAAAAGGATAAAGTTTTCAGGAGCTGAGGAAGCTACTAATGCAAAACGTTTGTGGTAGATATCAGTACTAGAAGAGAGATCTAATCCTATCAAATAATTTGTGTATTATCAAGAATAAGGAAAGATAAAGACTAGGTTATCATCCTGTCAAAGAATACATAAAGGTCTACTTGATATGTGTCAAATGAGTAGGAGGAATGGAGTGTACTATCATCAGCAAAACTATGGATAGTTGTTAGATATGAAAATATAATACGGGTAACCCTCGTATAATGCGGATTTTAGGTTCCATAGAAATTCGAGACAAAAAGTAGTTATGTTCTGAAATCGTTTTTTTTTTTTTTTAATTATATAAACGATGACATATCCAACAAAAATATACAATAAACCCTCGATTTAACGGACTAATAGGGGCTAGGAGGTGTCCGTTAAATTGCAATTTTTTTAAAATAAAAATATCTGTAGCATACTGTAATTTTATCAATATTAGCACTATAATAAAAAAAAAATTGTTTTACATATAATTTTCACACTCTTAGATAAGTTAATGTTCAATGTTGAGGTGCTTTGAAAAACTATCCAGTTTTTTTTTTGAATTATTTTTTCTTTAGCTCCCTAAAATTATGAAATTGTGTGTAATAAAACTGCTGCAGAAAGTCATGCCACACAACAAAAGAACCAATTACAGTGCAATTACGTCCTAATCATTCGCGAAACATGTTTTATGAGCGGTGACTAGTTTATGTTGGCTAAATTACTAGTGTTTTTCCAACATATGGCCTATTTGCCAAAATTTGTTAAAAATAACAGGAAATCAAGTTCATAATAATATGGAGCTAAACAAATATCCAATTGCCACGTGAATTTTCCGAGTGCTCAATTGAGTAATCACTATCCATAAAATAACTTCCTAACTTTTTTGCCAAGTCAAATCCTTCTGCTAATTTCTTTAATGGAATCTTTGGGAACTTTTCCTGCCATTTGGTTCAACGTCATCTATATTAATTGTACCAGTTGCTCCTAATTTAAATATATTTCCCCATCAATTAATTCACTAATTTCGTTTTCAACTATATCGCAAAAGCCCTCTCCACCACAAATGTGTGCGATGTTTATTATATGACTTAGTTCAGCATCCACTTAAGATACTAAATTTTGTTCCAGAACAGCTTCAGGCCATTTTTTTCCCCCAGCAAACATTCAGTGTAGAGGGTTGTAATTCCTTAATGGACAGAGAAATAATTTTCACACAATTCAATATTGAAAACTTTCCACGCTTGAGGCAACGTCATGTTTGGATTAGATTCCATTTTTTTTTTAAATTAAATTGAAATGGTCAACAAATATGACTTAAATGTTGATATTATTCCTTGGTTGAATAAGTGACGTAGTATTAGGCGATAAGTTATTTTAATATTTGGATGGCCTCGTGTTACCTGAAATTAGTAGAATTTTGAAGTCTATATTCTTTTTCTTTGTGTAACCTTCTACATCAGGTACAAAACTGCACAAAAACCAATTTTCAAACATGTTAGCTGTAACCCATCTTTTTTGTTGGCTCGCCAATAAACAGTTAGGGTGGACTTGTCAAGCCTTTTCATAGCAATAGGATTTGAAGATCAGTTAATAAACATTGGTTTTGTTATGTAATCACCTGCTGTTATACAAAACAGTAGACTAATTCTATCTTTGGAAACTTTGAATCCAGGTGCTGATCTTTCATTTTTTGAAATATAGGTGTGCTTTGGCATCTTTTTTTTTTTTCAATATAACCTGAATTCATCCGCATTGTGAACACCTGGTCTGCACAATAACCACCACCTTCAATGATTTTTTAAAAGTTTTTCCAGGCAGCTTCTACGTCTGCTGATTCTCCCAGGATTTTAAGATGATGCAAAGAAAACCCTTTTTTAAAGATTTTGAACCAACCCTTATTGACACAAAATCCATGCTAAGAACTTTCTTCTGAAGAATCTTAAGTTCTTTTAAATGTTTATAAACTTTGGTTTTGGGCGTGGACAGTAGGGTCCACCCCCCCAGTTTATCTTGCAAAGCAGGCAAACCGGCTTTGAGAACTCAACAGCATTACTGACATAGGATACACCGGGGCGTAGGGCTGACTACCTTATCCTGAGAACGGTTTGAAGTCCGATGATTAATAAACGGAGTGCTTAAGGGTCAAAGCTGTATAACTGAGAGGAGACCTCCACATAGCCTTTAAAGGAATGTGGAGAACCGACCAGGGCTTCTGACCTAATGTCCAATCCTCACCTTCTCGTGGTGCACCCTGTTGGGTATCTACTTTTATACTGAACGAACGAGGATGGGCTGGCAATTTGGGATTTAGCCGACCAAATTGTATTCTTATTGGTTAAACCAAAATAAAAAATGATGGTACAACATGACAAAATTTCATGCCGGCTGGGGTGTCGCCCGGTTAAACAAGGGCCCCCGTTGTTTTTGCCAGGGAACCAGGGCAAACAGTGAAAAGTCAGCTACTGGAACAAATCTGAAAACAAACCCCATCTCAACATCACCAGAGTTAAAGATTGGTACTATCAACGTAAGAAGCCTGAATGGCAAAGAAATGGAGCGAGCTGAGGAATTAGATAAGTACCAGATCGACATAATAGGGGTGACTGAAACAAAAAAAAAAAAAAAAAACTGGTGAGATCTTTCTGAGCAATAAATACAAAATTTTATATTCAGGCAATAACAGTCAAGGAAAAGAAGTAGTAGTGATAGTATTCAACACAAAATATGAGGCTAATCTTCTTGAATGGCAGTCAGTCTCAAGTAGAATAATGTGGCAAATATGAGAATGGGGAACTGGACAATGAGACTTATTTGTGTCTATGGTCCCACAGAAGGTTCTACTAAGGTAGAAGTGGAGGAATTTTTTGAGGCTTTAGAAAAAGCAACTGACACAATGAAAAAGGAAAAGTTGGTCCTTGTTGGGGATCTAAATAGCAGAGTAGGAAATGATTGTGAGACATACAAAAATATTTTGGGAAAATTTGGAGAAAAGAGCAAAGCTAATAATAATGGCAAATATCTGTTGGATTTCTGCTCAGGACATGGACTGGTTATTGCTAACACTATGTTCCAACATAAAAATATGCACAAATTCACATGGAGAGAAGAGGCTAGGAATAAGAAAAGTCTCATTGACTATGTTATTGTTGATATTGATGTTTTCTCCCTGGCACAGGACACCAGAGGATTTGAAATTGGAAGTGATCACTATTTAGTCTTGAGCAGGATAAAATTGAATTTCATATTGAAAAGAATAACATGTAAGAAAGTTTTAAAGCGAATAAAAGTTGAGCAGCTCTCAGATGTGAACTGTAGACTAAAATACAGAAAGATTATTGAAAAGAAAATGAAAGAGTTTGAGAACAGGAATCAAACCTTGGAGATTCAGTGGCAAACTCTGAAGAAAACATTGATTCTGCCAGAGAGGCATGTGGTGAGGTTGTGTGCAAGGATAAAAAAAAAATCAGAACTCCCTAGTGGACACAGGAAGTTAAAGAGGCAGTGAAGGAAAAGAAGAAAGCATATCAAAAGTTCCTGGCAAATAAGTCAGCTTTTACTCTTACAAAATACAGAGACAAATGTAAGAAAGCTAAACAGTGTGTAAAACTAGCTAAACAAAAGCCATGGGAGGACTTTGGCAAGAATATAGAAAATAAATATCAAGGTGGCAAAATATTCTGGAGAATTACAGAGATATCTCCCTACTGAGTGTTTCTGGCAAGATTTATGCAAGTATACTAGAGAAACGGTTGAGAAGAATTGTGGAATGGAAGATTGGTGAAGAACAAGCTGGATTCAGGCCAAATAGAGGCTGTCAGGATCAGATCTTCACTTTACGACAAATAGTCGAGAAAGTATGGGAATATAACAAAGATCTGTATTTAAGTTTTGTCGATCTGGAAAAGGCATATGACAAGGTGCCAACAGAGAAGCTATTCAATACGCTACAGTTATATGGTATCAAATAAGACATATGAAGCAATACTTACTCTTTATTTGAGTTGTAAGTCAGCAGTTAGAATTCAAGGAAGTACAGGAAGATGGTTTAATGTTAAATCTGGTGTGAGACAAGAATGTACATTGTCCCCTCTGTTATCCATTATCTATATGCATCACATTATGAAGGAAAGTGGTATTAAACATGATATCAAAAGTGGAGATGTTAATGTCAGCTCTTTGCTTTATGCGGATGATGTTATATACTTCTAAATAAATCTGCTACAAGTCTGCAAGATTCTCTGACTAAATTGAATAGCTGTTGTAATAGATATGGTATGAAGATCAGCAATAAAAAGACAATGAAAATAGGCATAATCATCGAAAATGTCAACTGTGTTGTGAATGGAGAACCTGTGGAACGAGTAAAACATTTCAACTACTTAGGCACAAATTTTAGTGAAGATGGTAAATTAAATAGAGAAATAGACAACAGAATCAGCAAAGCTGGTATGGTGGGAAGTCAGCTGAATAAATTCATATGGAATAAGAGAGAAATTAGTCGGAACACTAAATTAGCTGTATACAAGACAGTGTTCAAACAAGTTTTAACTTATGGATCTGAGAGCTGGGTCAGAAGTAAGACACTTGACCAAAGACTAGAGACCGCATATACGAGTCATGAGAAAGATTATAGGCGTGAACAGATGGCATCAATGGCAATATTGTATTAAAAACGAGGATATTAGGAAAGAACCTTGACATTGTCAGCATCCAGGAATACATTAGCAGAGCTAATCTCAGGTGGTATGGTCACTTAAACAGAATGGGCAAAGAAAGATTAGCAAAACAAGTGTTCTCTGCCAGGTTGGCAGGAAAACGACCCAGAGGAAGACCAAGATATGGGTGGATTGATACGGTACAAAGTGCCTTAGACGATAGAAATATAAGATCTGGTCTTGACAAGTAACAGACTGATTTGGAGGAAAATTGTAGATAGGAAGTTAGTAATGATGTAAATTTTTCATGTAGTACTGTCATATCCTGTACACCCCTTGAGGGTACATGGCAGGAATTTGATGATGATGATTAATAAACCCTTGATATCGCAAGTTAAAAGAGGGTAAAAGGAAGATGAGAAAAAATTATTACATATCAATTATGTGTGTAACTCACCAGAAAATAAACTGCTCAGCTTGAGATTAACACATTTTTAATGCACTTTCCTTGCAGAAAACGGAGACAATTTTCAACAGTAAACACTTTATATGGTAAAGAATTCACGTACATGCATACTATAAGGTATTTCCCCTAATATAAATTCGCTACTTATAAACATGCGCAATACAGGCAGACACAAATTTAACGAAGATAAAATTTGATTTTTAAGTCGCGCGGTGAAAAATATATGAAAAAATAAAGGAATTACTACAATTTTAAACTGTGTTGTATAAGTACCACGTTGAACAAGGATTACTACAATTTGTTATATAAGGACTGCATTATATATACGAGGGTTACCTGTATATTACGACAAATAGAGCACTGAGACACCTGCAATAGCGATAGTCCATAGGGAGAAAGCCGTCCAGCATGACATTGCATGGATTAATCAAATTAAAAAAAAGTGCTCTGGAAATAGCACAGATTTCTTTAAACCTTCCATGGCATGAGTCCAGAGATGTAGGTTAGAAGATCTGCTGTTGATCTAGAACAGTAAAATCCATGCAGATAGTCATTCAACTGGTGACCATTAGGTAGAAGTTGACTTTTACTTTGTCCATTAGATCACTGCTTACAGCAAATACTAATGCACTCTTCCTGGTTGGTCAATGGAATTGGAAAAGGATGTTAGATGGAGCTGTGAACATTAGGTGTATGAGATATAATACTAATTTTTTATTGCCTACTCTACTAGTTTAATTAAAATTCTTTTGTTTCACATTGGGAGAAATATACAAATAAACTAAAAAAAAACAGGAAATAACATGTTATTTCATGCTTTAAAATAATGTAAATAACATGTATACATAATGAAAATATTTGGTGTTATACCCAGCATTTTCAGTTAAATATTTTATCATTCCTGTGTTATGAATTAAAACTTAAAATAAATGAAACATTAAAACCCTTTGGAAGACAACAGCATATAAGTTACCATATATATATTGGAATTAGCAGCAGCTATGAAAGATGCTATGTTAACAACTATAGCTGTATCAATCTGTCAAAAATCTGGAAGCACTCATTTTAAGATCAACTTTATACATGTAAACTTTTTTTTTTATTGCAATGATAGATGGCACCAAACTGGACTTTAGTTCTTTGTGTTAGCTGTTACAATTTTAAACCATTTCCACTATTAACTAATTGTTGATGTTTACATACTGTGAGACTGTGCCACAAAATTATATGAAGTTATTGAATATCACTTTGTTTTCCCTCTCCAAACAGACATGTTTCTCACATTCAAGAACCTCAACCAAGAGTTAAAGCTTTTGAATTTGAGAGCCCTTTGAATAAGATTTCTTATATAGTTTCCTCTTATTTTCTGTGTGTGCACATATATAAAATATATAGTTTCCTCTTATTTTATATATGTGCACACAGAAAATAACAGATTATGTCTAATTGCATAATTTTTATTTGAAAGATAAACATTCTAATTATGATACTGTTTAGCATCAACCTCCATGTTCCTTTTTCCTCCCATTTGTTTTGTCTATCAAAAAAACTAAAAGGACATCAATAGCCAGTGTTTTTTAACTGCTCACATTTTTACTGTTTTCTTTTCATATCATACTCTGTCTTTGTGCTCCAAATATGTTAGCATAAATTTAATGGTCATCATGAAAAAAAGTTTCACTATAGTAAATATTATGGTGAACTAACCACTACAACCATTCTTTTGGTACCTATCTGTAATAGGGAGAGTTAATTGTATCTCGATTCAGCCATAATGATCTGAAAGATGGAATTGCATGGCAAAGTACAATGAAGTGAAACCTAAAATACAGTATGGCATATAATATCAAATTTTCTAATATCATGTTTAAAGTAGTTCTACTAATGAAACTATCTGTTCGTGTGTTATTTACCCAAACCAAGTCTGTGGTATGGTTTTAATGCACTGTAATGAACCATTTAAAAAAAGGGGGTGAGATCGTAACAGTTTATTTATTTGCATATTGTAATGCTGGTGAGGGAACTATTAGACTGGTGTCATTACTAAGTTAAAATCTCACAGATCTCTCTGCAATTTATCTTAAATGGATATAATAATGCAGAAAAACTTCCCAATGAGTTAACCTGTAAATAATTTATTATATGACAAAAAAAATTACATAATCTGTAATTTGAATAATGCCAGGATCATCGAGTCCTCCTCAATTTCTGCCTCCTGTTTTTTCCTGGTCTCTGCAAATACATAAATATTAGAGTTAACAAATTCCTTTTTAATGAAAATAAACAATTCAATGGTGATTTTGCAACTGAAAAACTTGCAATATTTAAAAGAAATATTTTTAAAAAAAATGAACTATAAATACTAGGCTGCTAGCAGTTGACAATAAAAATTAGAAATTACTGAAAAACTGTTTAAAATTGATAAAGATTTTTTTAAATATACACTGGTGTCCAAAAGCAGGTGAACCAATTATATTACATAAAAAATGTTATAAATTGTGTTGAGTTTTTCGCAAAAATACAGTGCTTACAGAAAACTATTAGTGGAGAGACAGTTCAGTATGTAATATATATTCACCCCTAACTGTGATGCAGCTCTCACAATGTTATAGTATGCTCAGTACCAAGTGATTCAGGAATGTTTCAGACAAACTCGCCCACTCCTTTGTCAGAACAAGGATAAGGCTTTGTTTTCTGGAGGGGAAGTTTGAGCAGCAGTGCATCCCATGTGCTCTATGGGATTAAGATGTGGGGAGTGTGCTGGCCACTTGATTCAATTATTATTATCTGAGACCTCCAAGGGAGGCTATAAATCACCCAAACCAGCTATCATACTTTCCCTTAAATTCATTCACACTAGATGCACTCACTACCCCTAAGGGCAAATTATTCCATTCACTTGCTGCTCTCTGGGAGAAAAACCTAGCTCTTATCCCTTTATTGACTGTGAACAAACTTAACTTCCATGGATGCTCCTTAAATCTGGCAGATTCACACCCATTGTATACCACTTTTTGATATCTGTCTGTAAACCATCCCCTGATCCAAGTCAAGAGATTATATTCCGATCCCATATTCTCCAGTTTATGCAACAGCCGTTCGTGTGATATCCTATCAAAAGCCTTAGAAAAATCCAACATTATCATAGTGTATCCATTCCCTTTATCCAACTCTGCCATGACATTTTTATAAAATATGAACAAATTGCTAACGCGTGACCTTCCGTAAACCCATGCTGTTCTTTGCAGAGTATAGCATGTTTGTCTACCCATTTCTGTATGCAAGTTCTTACCAGCTTCTCTAAAATCTTCACTAACACACCAGAGATACTGATAGATCGGTAGTTAGACATATCAGTTTTTGCACCACCCTTGTACAATGGAACTATTATACATTCCTTCCATTCCTGAGCTAAGACTCAGGAATGATACCACAACTGAGACTAAGTTATACAAATGTGTGAAAGGCCTAGCCAATTCGGCTGAACATTCCTTTAGCAAACAGGCTGATATTCCATCTGTCCGTAGTGACAAATTCTTATCCAGGTTATGCAACAGCTCTTCAACCTCATTTTCATGAACCTCTAACCTCTTCATCCAACATAGCAGTAACACTGCGCACCATGATGCATACATCTTAAGCTAAGTGAGCACTCATTAACTGTACAATCTTCTTAGCTTTCAACACTCAAGTACCATCTGCATTCAATCAAGTTATTCTTCCACATTCATTCTCTCTTTTGCTTGTGGCATAACGATAAAATTCTTTTGCATAGCCAATTTAGCTTTCTTCACAATATTCGTTAATTTTCTGGCCTGAGCTTTATATTTCATTTCATAACTCCTCTCATGATATTCTTTCCACATCTTCTCCTTGTGGATCTCTTGCTTAATAAGGTTGCACATCCATTTCACACTCAACCTATTTATTCTTTGAACACTAGGGATATATTGAGATATCGCCTCATTCAAGCACTTTTTCAAAGCTTCCCATGCATTGCTGACATTTTTCCCATTTAGTAACTGATACTATGGGACCAAAGATAGTATCATAATTTCCAGCTTTGTAGTAACCTGTTTTAATTGGGGCTTCAGATGCTATGAGCAAATCCAACACTCTTTGACCTCGAGCTCCTTCTTTCACATGCTGTTTGAGAAAGGTTGTCTCGCAACAATTCAATAAATTCCTCTTCTTTCTTAACATGAGATTTCTCTTCTACCCAATCAATGTTTGGAAAATTAAAGTCACCCATAATGATCACTCGCTTGGTACCCATAATGCTAAATTGGCGATGCATTTCTTCCTCCTCTGCAACTGAGCTTTCAAGCAGGTCTGTAGCAACACCCACCATATATTTCATTCTGTTAACCTCCACTTTACATCAAACAGACTCAAATTGACTGCTACATGGGACATTGTTACCATTATTGATTTCTTGTGTTTCTACCCTAACTGGACTTAAGTCATCTGATATCATTAGTAGCACTCCTCCTCCTCTCCTATCTCTTCTGTCATTCCTAAAAAATAGTATACCCATTACACTCGATCTCACCATATGACTCTGATAGGCAGATTTCACTAATGCCAATAATCTCAGACCCACATCATATTCAATAAAGCAACAAACTCAACCCTTTTGTTTCTAATGCTCCTGGCATTTGTGTATAGACATAATAAATTACCACCTAGCCTATTCTTACAATTAGATATGCAATCTATTTGGTCTTGTTCTAGAATTTTTCCTCCCCAGACAAATTTCTGTATGCAAGTTCTTACCAGCTTCTCTAAAATCTTACACTACCACACCAGAGATACCGATAGGTCGGTAGTTAGACACATCAGTTTTTGCACCACCCTTGTACGACGGAACTATCATACATTCCTTCCATTCCTGTGGTATCATTCCTGAGCTGAGACTTAATAGGTTCAAACCCAAAGCATATTTTCCCACTCCTTTGCCACATATATAACCATATTCAAAGGCATTCATATCTTTATCATGTTAGCATACCATAGCTGAACTCTCACACACGTTTTTCCAATTCCTCCCTTCTAGTTTCCCTGACTTTCTGCATTAGCTCTCATACCAAGTAGTAATTTTTCCAGGCTTCTAATGCCAAATGAATTCAAGTGTAGGCTATCATTCTTATACAAGTCTTTTCTGCCATCAAACACGTATCCTTGGTCTTCAGCAGTATCTCCACTGCTTGTGTACAACGTGATGTGGCACTGTCATCCATAGAAATGAATTCTTCGCCTACAGCACCACAGAACTCTGCCCAGAGCCTGGACACAACACGTGTCCAGGCTCTGGGCGCTTGAATATCTGAGATTCCAAACTTTATGGCAATATCAGTAATTCTGTGGTTTTCCAATAATTCTTCCCAGTGTGAAATCATCCAGTGATTACATCTTTGAGACATTACAAGATCCAAGGTTGCAACTTTATTCCTTCACAAAAAAGAGCTTCCTTCAAACACAATTCACTTAGCACAGCCTTTTTCCCAGCTGAGTGCTACCACGTGACCTCTTTGCATGCAGTTTGAAAATCTGAATGTGTACCCTCTTTCTACTCAAAATTGTCAGTTATACAAATTGCCACAAGCTGATTTTTCTGAAATAGTGTTTGTCCTTAGGTTTTGGACTCTTGTCATTTTAAAAGTCAATTCAATATTCTATGTCTATCACTGCTGGAGAAGTGAGAGGAAAAAGCTATAAAGAATTTTTTTTTTCCTTTAAATATCTATAGATGCAAAGAAAAAAAAATTGGTAAGTTTGTTCATTAAATTTAGAGCTGAATTATGAATGCACATTTATCGTATTGAACTCATACAGTCAAAACTAGACTGGAAGGAATGTGGAAAACTAGAGCTTTGAACCTCCATGCCCAATTCACCTTCCCATGACACACATTGTTAAGAAGTATTCATCCAGATACTGAATAAATGAGATATGCTAGCAATTTGGAACTTGACTGAACTGTATTTTTAATGTCAAATCAAGTGTTAGGTCACCCAGTTATGGTGAGAGAGAATACTGAACTTCGACATCCATTTACTCCATAACATATATCATTGTAGTTATTCAAGTACTGCTTTATTTTCCTTCGCCATACTGTACAAGGTCCGATATTTTTGCCAGGAAACCATGGTGAATAGTTAAACGTCTTTATTTCTTCTGGATCAATTTAAAATGCGTCAGTGAAAAATGTAGAAAAACAGAGGAATTATAAAAAATACCATGTCAAAATAATCAGTATGACAGGTAAAAAAAAAAAAAAAAATAGGTAAGATGCTTCTAAATAATACTATAAACCAAATTAAGAACTACAGCAGGGAAAGGAAGGAACAGCTATAATTTTTGTATTCAACATTAAAGATAAATCCTTGAGTGGCAGGTGATTTTGAAAAATCAGAAAATGCAGCTTATTTGTTTCTATGAAGAAATAACAAGCAAGATGCAAAGAATGCTCCCATCGTAAAGAAGTATAGGAATATTTTGAGTCAGTAAAGAGGATGGCAAACTTTAAAGGGATAACATACTACAAAAAAGTTTTAAAAAGAATCAAAGTTGAGTAGCATTTATATATGAATTGAAGATTAGAATATGCAAACAATCAAACATTAGAGGCTCGATGATAAAAAAAAAAAAAAAAAAAAAAAAAAAAAAAAAAAAAAAAACACCAACTTACTCAGGCAGGAAAGCATGTGGTGAATTACTTATAAGATAGAAAACTAGAACTTCATAATTAATAAATAAATAATCCACTAACATCTTCTATTCTCCAAAGGAAGTAGGTGACTTATCTCAGCCTTAACTAGTTTTTAGATGATTGATGGGCAGCCAGTACAAGGCTATCAATGGTTTTAATAAGCATCCAGAGAGGAGACTATTGTAGACAACTGCCACCATCTCATGGTCCTTAACTCTATATATTCTTTGATATAGTGCAAGTTCTACAATCAATTTTCACAAGTTGCAGAATTAAAAATCTGAATTTCTGAGAGATAAAACTCTACTTGCCCATGCCAGAGATCAACTAACTTAGATGTTCCTTTAGTTGACGACTAGAACTGAACTTATGTCTTTCTTCATGTGGCTCAGCACTAAGAATGCAAACATTTCTACAGGACTACACAGGCCACCAGTAGATTTAACAACTTAATTAGAAAAGAAGACATTGTAATGAAAGTTCCTGCCAAGTAAGTTAGCGTGTACACTTCGATAAAAATGTAAGAAAGCTGACTTAAACATGAAAGTGACAATATTCTGAAGGCTACTGAAAACGCTTAGAAATTGGAGGAAAGAGTACTACATATGGAATCAGAGATGATAGAAAATTTTACAGTTATTCTGGATGTCTGGAGCAATTACTTTGAAAATTTATTAACATGTTTGCACCAGACATCCGTACGTGCAGAAACTGATAATGGGTACTAGCTTTACTATACTGTATGCTGCTTTCATGTTAGGCAGTTAAACTTTCACAAAATGACATATTAATCGCAACTTTTCAGCAAAATTTTATTTAAAAAATAGCAGTTGTGAAATGTCTTTATATACATATTTACACACATCTTTATTTGCTTTACATAAATTGTGTACTTTATGTACCCAATGACTGCATTCTAAACAGCTGTTACACATATTTTCTATAATTAAAAATTTGAAAGAGGATGTTAGACAAATGTGTTTCGTTAAACACTATTTGCTACAGTAAATCTGTTTTGCTTGTACACATGCATCATAGAGTCTGTGAGAAGGGAGTACAAGTTTCTTGTATGGTGTGTTGAAGATGGAATGTTTCCATGCTATGAGAACATGTCTATTCCAGTCTTTGGGAACAATCAGATGTAGTAAGTAAAAATTCATCTATTTTTTAATAAAAATGAATCCTATATGTTATAAGTGGACGGTGTTCATTAATTGCCAACAAAATACTAGCATATGCAAGATGTTTATTATTGATAAGACAGAACAGCTATTGACAAAAAGAACAGAAAAAGAAAAAAAGTTATATAATGAACTTTATGAAAGGGTGGATAATTACAATGATGATCAGAAATTATCTATGCACATGTTACTATGTAAAAAGCATATACTGATCATCACTGAATAAAAGAAAATTCTTAGAAACCCAAGCCCATATAACAAATTTGTGTCCATGTGTTATATGGGCAATATCACAAATGTTAATTTATAATTTATTTGCCAGTAATGAAAGTATTTCTAATACACCTGTTCTTTCTCTCATTCTCACATGACTCAATCAAAAAATGGTTTATATTTACAACTTTTAGTAATTCAAATATACCAAATAACATTCTCCTGAATTATTGTAATCTATCCTAAAATAATCAACATTGGTCCCCCACACCCAGTACAATTTGGCTAGATTATCACCATAATATGTGGCACATCTACCAATAAGCAAGCTCAAAATTGCCAAGGGAACAGCATTTTCTCTCATCCCACCAGATGGTTAGGGTTGTGACGAGAGAATACCAATCATCCCGATGTCAACATGTTAAATCACACACAAAAAAACAATATGCAGTTGTGGATACATTTCAGTACTGAAGACAGAAAGAAGCTATGAGAAACCTGAAATGTGGAAAGGCAGCTGTAGTAGATGATAATGACAGAAATGCTCAAATATGGAGATATAAAAATTTTAGTGGCTAAACTGCATAACTAAGAGGTCCTTTCCACATGACTGGTGTAGTTCTCCTACTAAATGCTAAATATAAAAATTTTAGTGGTTAAACTGCATAACTAAGAGGTCCTTTCCACATGACTGGTGTAGTTCTCCTACTAAATGTTCTTTAATAATAAAGATTTATTATTAAAGAACACGTAAGTTCACAGTAATAACTTTTAATTAATAAATAAGGTACATATTTCATACTAAAACTAATAGTGCATCTTCAGTGTTACAAACAGATAGGAATGGAATACAAGTAACGAACATTCGGTGAATCACCTATTAAAATACATTGTTGTCGTGAGCTAGAAAATGAAAGAAATTAATAAATAATTAATATTTAAAGATTTTTAATATATTTAATTATTTAATAAAAATAACTTAAAAAAAAATTTTAATATTTAATGAAATTTTTAATGATTACATAAAATAAAAGTCTCCCAGATCTTCGAGAGAGAGAGAGAGAGAGAGAGAGAGACAATCATTTCGATTTAAATTCAGTCACAACTTTCTTTAAAGAGGCGTTCATATTTGAACCTGCATCTATGAAGGAGAATAGTTTTATCCCACTGGATATTATGGGTAGTGGTAATACTGTGTTGTGCTAGACCAGACTTCTGAGGTTTGTTGTAATCAATATAACATCGATGTTCTTTAATTCTTTTTTCCACAGAAAGGCCAGTTTGTCCAAAATAAGAAACATTGCATTCACATGGTATTTGGTAAATGCCAGCCAAAGATAGAGATGATAGTTTATCTTTTGTAGAAGGCAATAAGGAAGAAATTTTGTTGATAGTGTTGCGGGGGGGGCGCTTTTCTTCTTTATTGTGTTTATTATGTCGACTTATTATCGTACTGTATTTTACTAATGTCAGTTCTATCGCGTATGTCTCTATGTTGAAAAGATTAGCGTTATTGTTATGCGTTCCACATCGGTAATAATAAACTAAGTCTTACACCGCGTTTCTTCTATAATTTTCTTACTTAGCTTAACCTTTAGGCCACCAGAAAATTATCCATTCCCTGAGCTCTATATATTATCCTGATTACTCAAACAAATTTATTTTTTACTGCGCCAGATTGAGCCTTAAAGTTATGGATACACACTACTTTAGGTTAACTATAGAATCTCAGGTGTTTCTAGCAAGATAATTAATTTCCTAGAGACTTGGAATTTCTGGCATAATCTTATTCTTGTTTGCAGTCGTGCCCTTACTTTCACTTGGGGTATTCCCACACATTCACACGTACTCGGGTTCGATTTTTATGAAGGGTCAGAGTCAGTCAACATGATCAGATACACATAAATTTAAAAAAATCAAACATTTATTAAATCCAATTGATGACTACACAAATATAAATTAAATTGATTATCAAATTCTAAAGTTAAATCATTACCTCTCATTCACTCTCTCAGTCATTAATCAATTTCAGTATTCTACCTCAAAGTATCAGCAATTCAATGTCTCAATATCTCTGTACATAATACACTTATGGTTACAATTCATTTTTAACACTAAGTTCAGAATTTAAACAAAATTTCAATATCTCAACGACTCAGAACATTCCACACTTAATGTTTACAATTTACTTTATACATTAAATTCAGTTTATCAGTAAAGCTCGATACTTCATTAACTCAGTATATGTTACACTAAAATTTACAATTCATTTTTCTCATTAAGGCACTTTAACACTCTTTTCGAATTCTCTCAGAACAATCATAACAGAATCTTTATCGGGTTGAAAGTTCCAAAAGTTCGTCTCAAGAAAACAATAATTTATATTCAGATCTAAACCTTTCACTCTTTCTTCTAATACAATCTTAAACCCCACTCTCTTAAATGTAAGTCAATCTCAAAAAAAGGGCTAGAATAAGTGAGAGTACTTATCTAATTCTTTTGTCTTCGGTTCTTGCTGTCCTTCATCCTTTGTTTTCGAATCTGGATTTCTCGATATCAATGCCACGTGGGTTACACGCGCTCGTTGAACTGGATGCTATTCTTCTGCCTAGATTTTTACGTAGTTGGACATCTTACTACGGCCTGCGATTTTATCTTGCCGACTCTACTACAGTGACATACTGAACTCTGTCAAAAGTCAGCCCTCAAATATGAGCTGCGAAGATTCCTCGAAGCACACGGAGAGAAAACTCAGGGGGTTTCCTTCTGTGTTACGGGTTATATACCATCTCCAAGAGTGCCACCTTTTCGTGTTTGAATTTTTCCATCGTTTCACCCATTGGTCTCCGTTCGGGTGACTACACCGATTTACATACGGGACTTCTTGGTTCGGGGAACGTATGTGTCAGCGTGCTTTCTAAGATATAGTGCCCTCAGGTATTTCTCCGATCTTACTGCATTTAGGGTGATCTTTGCCCTATGTCGTCGAATAGTTCGCATTCTTTCTTTGCATTATTTTGTTAATAATTCCCCTTTTATTCTGCCCCTTTTTTTTACCTATATTTATGCTATACACTCAGGTATCAGTTTCAAAATTCACAAAATTATCATACAGAAAGTAGTTACAAACAAAAAAACACTTTCTGCTCAATTTTGATTTTATGTCAATTGTTAGATTCTGGAATGGTGACGTCAGGTAAATTCTGAAGTCGCCGATTTCAGATCTAACAATAGGAATATACCTGGGAATCAATTGGTATTTTTTTTTTTAAATTCTACCTATAGGGTCTGAGATTCCTGGAATGCTGGGGATTGGAACTCTGCAGACTGTTGAAGAAACCTTAGGTATTGGAACATAAGATTCAATTACCTGTTGGATTTGATTAGGGAGGTAATTATTAGATTCCATTAATTTTTTAATGATGGAAAGTTCTTGTTGTAAGATTTCTGGAGAAAAGCAAACTTTATATGTTCTATTAATTAGAGATTTAAGAATGCCAAATTTTTGAGATGTGTGGTGAGCAGACGTTTTATGAATGTATCAGTCAGTAAATGTGGGTTTTCGAAAGACGCTTGTAGATAAGGTACCAGAAGAAGAAGTTCGAGTAAGCAGAATGTCCAAAAATGATAAAAGTACCAGAATTTTCTTTTTCCATGGTGAATTGAATGCGAGGGTGAAGGCTATTTATCTGTTGTAGAAAGGTGGAAAACTCATCGAGTATGTGACCAAATGGCAAAAACATCATTGACATAACAATACCAAAGAGATGGCTGAGGGTGAATGGATGAAAACATAGTCTCTTCGAATTGTTTCAAAAAATAGTTAGCCAAAGGTGGAGACAAAGGGCTACCAATGGCAGTACCCTCAACTTGTTTGTGGAACTTGTTTTTCCAACTAAAATAACCTGAATAGATAACAAATTCAAAAATCTTTGCGATTTTAATCATAAAAAAACCAATCATCTTAAATATTAATTATTTATTAATTTCTTTCATTTCCTAGCTCGCAACAACAATGTATTTTAATAGGTGATCCACCGAATGTTTGTTACTTGTATTCCATTCCTATCTGTTTGTAACACTGAAGATGTACTATTGGTTTTAGTATGAAATATCTGTACCTTATTTAATAATTAAAAGTTATTACTGTGGACTTACGTGTTCTTTAATAATTATACTTACTATGCCACAGGTACCTCTAAAAATAATAAAGATTTATAGAAAAATAACCACAGCTCAATCGGTAATGATGCTATTCTTTGTAGGAAAGATCTTAGATTGAACCCTAGTTTGATCTAAGATGCAAAGAACCTTTATAAGGTGAATTATCTAGTTTAAAGGTGGCAGAGTTTTCCTCCTGGAAAGGATTTTCATCCTGCAAATACAGAAACTGGCATGCAAGTGGCAGACATGGCAGAACTATTTAAATAGGATTAAACACCCTATAAGAGCATTAACTAAGTTTATACGAAGGTAAGTTACTTGGTCATGATAGTCTGGTGAATCCAACATGTTAGAACAAAAGTGATGATACATGACAGAAAGTGGATTAAAAATGTAAGGATCTATATTTAAGACTTGTAGATTAAAAGCACTTCAAAATGTTACAGTTATAGTATCAATGGGACAGTGGCCTGTATGTAAGTTATAAGTCAGCAGCTAAAATTAAAGTATGTGCAGGAAGACTACAATAGTTAAACTGCATGATTAAGTGGTAATTTCCAGGTGACTGGTGTAGAAGCTATGATAATACTCCTTCATATAAAGGGAAATAAATTTGAAAATTACATTTAATGTAAAAATCAGGTGTGAGCAGGTGTGAGGACAGCGGCCTGTATGTAAGTTATAAGTCAGCAGCTAAAATTAAAGTATGTGCAGGAAGACTACAATAGCTAAACTGCATGATTAAGTGGTAATTTCCAGGTGACTGGTGTAGAAGCTATGATAATACTCCTTCATATAAAGGGAAATAAATTTGAAAATTACATTTAATGTAAAAATCAGGTGTGAGCATATCTGATGCCAGAATGGCATTAGACACCTTCATGAAAAATATCCAGAAGAAGAACAAGATCTTGGTGGATTGATGTAGCTAGTAATGTCTTAGAAAACTAAAATATAAGATGAAACAAACAAAATTGTTGCGAGGAAGTTACTAATAATTTAGCTTAATTGTGAGTGTTATCACAGTATTCCATTAAGAGTACATAAAAAGAGAGAGAGAGAGAACACTGCTGTTCTCCAAATAACTCAAGAAATGAAATAAATTACATCATCATCAAATGCCTGATCTCAAGAGGTGTACAGGATATGATAGCACTACATGAAAAACTTGCATCACCTCTAACTTCCTGTCTACAATTTTCCTCCAAATGATTACATAAACAGAATAGGAGAGGAAAGATTAGCAAAACAAGTGTTCTCTGCCAGGTTAGCAGGAAAAAGACCCAGAGGAAGACCAAGATATAATTGGGTTTAATTGGGTGTCGAGGCTAGCTGGTGAACGGACGTGTTATCGGAGAGCTCCTGAGAGATTTGTGTTTTTTGTTGATTTATTGGTGTTTTGGATTCAATTTAATGGACTTAAGTGTTTAATTTTGGTATATTATTGGAGCTTTATTAGCGTGGTTAGTGTATTAAAGTGTTTTATAACATAATCTATGTCGGGAAGTCGCCGCTAGATGAATTCGTAATGTGTAGTGTTCGTGCAAGCTCCAGATAAGATAAGTATCATTTTCAGTTATCGATACAAATTACTTAATATTGTGTAGTTTTGATTTGTTTGCCTTGCGTATTTTAGTGCATCTATTTTTGATGTGTTATAACGTATAATTTGACAAAACACGTTACAGATAACTATGGCACCTGTGCGAAGGAAAATGGTGGCCAGTAATGAAGGTTTGCCATCGTTATCAAAGAACAGTAGCATAAAAGAAATGAGTCAGTGTACTAGCTGTGAAATGTACGCTTTGCGGAGTGCGGTAGGAGTGTGGTTAGATGATAATAAAGGATTGAATGTGTGTAGAAAATGTAGGGAGAATGCGGAATTGAAGTGTATTTCGGATCGTGAGTGTGATATTTTTGTCAACCTTCAGAATGAAGGAAATAGGGATATGACAAGAAACGGCAAGGTTGTACATGAAAATTGTGAGTGTGAATGATAGTATAAATGGTTTCTCAGAGAACAAAAAAGATGAGATAGATGCATTGAGTGAGATCGCGTTGTTGAATAGTGCGATACAAAGAGCAAAACAGCAGCTAGAGTGCATGAACAAAAGTAGACTGAATGAACCAACCAATAATAAAAGGTATGACAGGAAAAATAGACGTATGAATGTGAACATGAACAAAATGAAGGATAGAGTGCTGTATGGAGACTCGTTAGTACGAGGTGTGTTAGTAGAGGATTTAACAAAATTGTACCAACCTGGTGCGACCATAAAGGACGTAAATGTATCTATTAGAGAGAAAAAGGAAAGGGTGAAAGAAATGATTGTTGTGGCAGGTACGAATGATTTGAAAGGAGATAAAATGGAAATGATAGAAGACCTGAATGAATTGTTTGAGGTAGCAAAAGAAAAGAGTGAGAGAGTTAGAATGATTAGTCTTTTGCCACGGTATGACAGTGAAATGTTTAAAAGGAGGGCTATAATTGCAAATGACTTTATGCATGGGTTATGTATTACAAGTGGTGTGGAATTTGTGGATGTGTGGAGTGAGTTTGATGGGCGAAAGGATCTATATAAGATGGATGGCTTGCATTTGAATGGTTACGGTGTAAGAAGACTTGAGAAAGTGTTGCTGAATGTAGTGGATGTGCAAATTCAGAGAAACTAGATTTGTTAGGGGGGGGGGGAGTAGAGATACAGTCCTTATGGAGGTAGTTGAATGTAAGAATGAATATAATATGCCAGAGCAAATAAGGACAACAAATCTGAGTGGGATAGTTAATATAAGGCATCAAGGTAGGGTTGGGGCTAATGGGGGTCTTAAATTCATGTACACTAATACTAGGAGTATTAGGAACAAGAAGGAAGAGTTTTTGGCCATGGTTGGCACTTCCAGACCACAGGTTATAGGTATTAGTGAAACACGGCTGACTGTATATGATATAACTAGTGGGATTGAATGTGATGGGTATAGTGTGTTCAGGAATGACAGAGAGAATAAAATGAGGGGAGGAGTATTGTTGATTATAGCTGATGAGCTCTAGCCAAGGAGAATAGAAGTTGAATTACAGGATAGAGAAAAGAGCACATTTGAGGCCATTTGGTGTGAGATTGTGGCTAGCAGAACTAAATATACAATTGGGTGCTGCTATAGACCAGGTGATGGAAAAGATGGTGGTGACAGTATGCACAAGCAAATAGAAGAAATGGGTGGAAGGAGGGTGATTATTATGGGAGATTTCAACTATGGTCGCATTGATTGGAGTTAGGAGAGGACACACGGGAGGAAGGAACTGGATTTTATGCGGTTATTAAGGGATAACTATATGCGACAGCATGTAATGGAAAATACTAGGGGTCAGCGAGTGCTTGACCTAGTAATTACATCTGAGGATTTGGCTGTAACAAATATGACCACATTACCACCAATCGGTGAGAGTGATCATAGGGTCTTAACTTGGGAGGTGGCTAAAGGTGCAGAATTTTCAATTAAGACTGGGTACACGTGAATTATCGGTTCGGAAAGTATGACAAGCTTAGGAGTTTGATTGGTTCAGTGCCATGGCATGTACAACTGCAAGGACTAGAAGTTGATAGTGCATGGGAGGTAGTTAAGAAGTGCTTGCATGAAGCAATGGCTGACTGTATACCTAGAGTCCGAATAATAAATCAAGTAGGGGTTAAATGGATGAATAACACCATTAAGCTTGAGTTGCAAAAAAAGAAACAACTATGGAGGGAATTTAAGGAGAAGGGTGACCGGCAGGCACATGAACGGTATAAAGCGCAGGCCAGAAGGGTGACGAGTGTGGTAAGAAAAGCAAAAAAGGATTACGAAAGAACATTGGCCATGCAGGCTAAAGAGAATCCTAAACAGTTTTTTAGATATGTAGCAAGTAAAAGGAAAAATGTACATGGCAGATTGATTTTAAAGAATGCCGATGGTAGGGAGGTAACTGAATCAGTTGAGATAGTTGAGTTACTGAGTGAGCACTTTGCAAAAGTATATCATCCAGGTGGTGACATTGCAGAAACGAATAAACCAGTAGATTATATGGGAATTGTGGTTAATGAAGTGGAGGTGAGTAGTCTATTGCATAACCTCAATGTCAATACATCTGTGGGATTGGATGGTATACCAGCTCGTGTTGTACGAGAAGCAGCTAAAGAATTGTCAGTACCCTTGACCATTTTGTTTAATTTGAGTCTCGGGTCTGGGTTAGTCCCGAGTGGGTGGAAAGAGGGGAAAATAGTTCCACTGCATAAAGGTGGTTCCAAGACTGCTGTTGTAAATTACCGACCGATTAGCATATCAGGAATCATTGTCAAGGTCTTAGAGAAAATAGTCAAGAGGAGAATACAAGATTGGATAGAAGAAAATGGGATACTGTATCGGGGACAGCATGGTTTTGTGAAGGGTAGGTCATGCCTCAGTAACTTGCTCACGTATTATAACACAGTGACGGCTGAACTGGATAAGGGTAATGGGTTTATGGTGATTCTACTGGACCTTGCCAAGGCCTTTGACAGGATTCCACATGGAATTCTAATCAGTAAATTGCCGCATATGGGAATGGACATAGGGTTGGTGAGATGGATAGGAGGGTGGTTGACGGAGATATCAGAGAGTGGTTTACTCGGGAGTAGAGTCCACAAGACGGCCTGTGACTAGTGGTGTGCCACAAGGATCTGTTCTTGGACCACTGTTGTTTAATTTGTTCAATGATATAGGAAATGATCTGAGAGGAACAGTTCATTTGTTTGCGGATGATGCGAAGTTGGGTAGGGCAATAGTGAATGCAGATAACGTCAAAATTTTGCAGGATGATTTGGATAGATTGGAGGTCTGGGCTAAGGAGAATGGATGTTAGTTTAATGTGGCAAAATGTAAGGTTATGCATTTTGGGGTGAAAAGATTGGCGGCAGTTTACTGCATTGGTGGAACCGTGCTCCAGGAAATTGATGAGGCACGAAATTTAGGATTGTTGGTAGATAAGGAATTGAAATTTAGGGGACACATTGCAAAAGTGACCAAAACAGCTCATCAAATCACTTGGTTGCTGAAGAATACGTTGACAAGCAGAGACAAGCAGGTTATTGTTCCTCTGTATCGAGCCTTGATAAGACCCCATCTAGACTACTGTGCTCAGATTTAGTCACCTAGGTTTCTTCTTGATGGGGAGGAGGTGGAGAGGATCCAGAGGCGAGTGACCAAGATGATAGCAGGTCTGTGGAATGAACCGTATGAGAACAGGTTGAGGATTTGTGGGTTGCAAAAATTGGTTGATAGGCGGAGAAGGGGAGATAGATATGATTGAGACATTCAAATTACTGAAGGGTTTCTATAAAATTAATTTAGAAGATATTTTTGAGAACAGGGCTGGTTGTGGGAGGACTAGGGGACATCCATGGAAACTGGGCAAAAGTGTGGTTAGTAAAGGTGTTAGAGCTGGGTTCTTTACTTTTAGAGTAGTGAATGAGTGGAATGCGCTCCCTGAGTCTGTGGTGGATGCTGTGACAGTGAATGAGTTTAAGGCGAGGTATGATAGATACTGTATGAATGTCGAATACTTGTGATGAATATGATTTGGGGCCTCCCTCGATGAGTCTAATGACTCCCTGGAGTTGCCCGTAATAATAGTAATAGTAATAATAATAGTAATATAGGTGGATTGATACAGTAAAAAGTGCCTTGGAAGACAGATCATACTACCTGAGATTAGCTCTGCTAACACATTCCTGGATGCTAATAATGTCAAGTTCTTTCCTAATATTCTAGTTTTTAACATGACATTGCCATTGATGCCATCTGTTCATGCCACTAATCTTTCTCAGGACTCTCATATCTACGGTCTCTAGTCTTTGGTCAAGAGTTTTATGTTATTCCTCCATAGTCATTCTTCTGCTTATTTGTCATATAGCGAAGAACTTTTTGGGATGTCCCTTGGCCTGTTCGGCTAGTTTCTTCTCGTAATCTGATTTTCCCTTCCTTACCATATTGGTCACCCTTCTTGCCTGACCCTTATACTGTTCACAAGTTTTCTGATTACCTTTCTTCTTATATATCCTCCACCTTTTTTTCTACATCATCTGTAACTAAGGTGGTCACACTGCCTCCAATTGGGAAAAGTGGCCATGCAATCTTCACTTTGGAAATTGTAAAAAATCAGGAATATTCTGTCAAGAAGGGGTGTATGTGGAATTACAAGGCAGGTAATTATGACAAGCTTAGGAGGAAGCTTGAAGCTGTGTCATGGCCTAAAACACTACAAGGAAAGGATGTTTGTAGTACATGGGAGATAAGGGTCATCTAGAGCAGGGTTTCCCAAACTGTGTTCCACGGACGGTGAATAAGTGTTCCACAAGAAGTTCTCTTGGTATTTGCCATTTTAGTTTTCTAAGCATTTTTCATGAATAAATATTTTATAGTAGAAATATTCTAAGGAGAATAATATTCGTGAATATGTCGAAAAGCTCAGACCCAGAATGCCCAATAACATCCATGTAGCAAATGTTAGTGACCAAGCCGTGTATTTTTAAACGTGGAAGTATTCATGAATTATCGTTAATTTTCACACATCGAAACCTTTCAACATTTGGGAAAGGGAATACCACTGTTTATGACCAGTCATAAATTGCCTGCAAGCAGATTATAACAATGGGCGGCATATCCTCTGTTCTCAAAACTGAAGGAAATAACATCTGTGTAGCAAATGTCAGTGACAAAGCAGCATGTTTTTAAACATGGAAATATTCATCAATTATCATTAATTTTCACATATCGAAATCTTTCAACAATTGGAAAAGAGAATACTGCTGTTTATGACCAATCATAAAAATTGTCTGCAAGCCGATTACAACAATGGACAGATAATCCTCTGTTATCAAAACCGAAAGAAATAACATCTGTGTTGCAAATGTTAGTGACTAATCAGCAAGAAAGTATAAAGAAAATTTTTCCACTAAAATTGAAGATCAAGGTAGTCTGTATCCAGTTCTCAAATCTAGTATTACTGAATACTTTCTTCACAAGTTTATATTGTACGGTGAAAGTTTCGAAACCATGGTGCCGTGATTTTTTAAAAGTAATAGGCCTGCAGATTTAAATTTTAATATGAATAAGAGACAACGGACTTTGTTTAATTTTGGTATTAAGAAATCTCTTATTGAAGGTGTTTGTGATGCAACAGATAGTGAGTCATCCACCATCAGCCTACAAAGCGATCTCCAAAGCGATGTACAAAAGGAGGGGGAAAACTACCAGCACACAGGAGAAAATGTCTGCATTCACTCGCAAGTACTTATGATATTATAAATTTTTGGTGATCAGAACGGTATGTCAATGAAAATCAGCACAAATTAATTTAATGATGTTTATATTTAATTAATTATTAATGATCAATTATTAATTAATAATCGATTTTTTTCTCCCCAGTTTATCTGGGGGTTTTCATCCTGCAAAGCAAGCAAACTGGCCTTGAGAACTCAAGACCACAGCAGACATAGGGTACACTGGGGCAAAGGGCAGACCACCTTATCCTGTGAGCGGTTGAGGTCCGATGATTAATAAACCCTTGACACCGCAAGGTAAAAGTGGGAAAAGGAAGATGAGATCGTATTTTAGTTGAATACATATTCAAGAAATGCATGAATTGATACACTGCTCCTTAATAATTATTTAATACACAATATTTAAATATATTACATACCTGTACCACTTTTTTTCCTGAAAATGTCTTTCCGCTTCTGATGTTCTTCATACTAGGAAGTACAGCTGAACTGTCTGCTGTATTATACTTAGATCGTTTCTTTTTCCCACCATAACCATATCTTGAATTTTTGTACTCTTGCTTCTTTAAGGCTCTACAAAAATAAATATTAAAAGGACTGGAGGAATAAACAGCAATATGCATAATTTTAATACATATATTTAGGTAACAATATTTCATTGGTCTAATATCTAATCCATGCCTTCTCATGATGTACCCTGTTAGTAGGTATCTAACTGAATACTAAAAGCAAGAATAGTGTGGTAATATGGTATTTAGCAGATGAAACTGTATTTTGTAATGGTTGCAATGAAAAGATGATATGCTAGCTGGGATTCACCAGCTAAACAAGGTTCTTTTTTTCATCAGGCAACTAAGGAGAATAGTAAAAAGTCAGCTAATAAACAAACTCAATATTATCAGAATTTAAGTTGGGTACATCAACATAAGTATTAACAGAAAAGAAGTATAATTGAGAGAAGAATTAAAAAAGTACACATACATAACTGAAAGATAAAAACAGGCACAATTCTTCTAAATGACAAATAAAAGAAGTTATATTCAGACAGTAATGATCAGTGAAAGGAAGGAAAAGCTCTAGTATTCAACTTCAACAAATAAAGAATGGCAGGCAACTTCTATTGGTTAGTAGCAATATGGACAAACTTAAATGGAAAACTGGACAATAGAATTTTTTTGTCATGTGACTCCTATCCAAGAAAGGTAATAAACCTATAGTGTAATAGTAAAAGGAATTTTTTTTAATATTTTCATTAATCTTAATATATTTTTCAAAAAAAATTTACGTAATCTGAAAATACTGCTCTGGAGACCAAACATGAAAGTTTTTCAAGCCACTTCATGCCTCCAAAAAAATGCAATAGTCTCATGCAGGGTAGTGAAATATTCCTCTCCCACTTAAAAGCAATCCACAAATATCTATGCTCATAGCTAGATTTGAATCTGCAGTCTTCTAGAGAGTGGGTAGACTAATCATTTAGCTAACAAGGCCAGCAATTTGTGTTTATGGGTCCCACAGAAGGTATACTAAAAAAAAGAAAAAGAAATAATCTAGTCTTGAAAAAGCCAGACAGACCTAGCTGGCGAAACTTGTTGACGATTATGTATACATGTTTATCAAAATCATAGTCCAATAAATCCAATATAATGTATCATATTTAGTAAAGAAAAAGAAAATTTTCACATCATTGCAGAAGGCAGCCGACAAAGAAAAGTTAGTCCACAATGGAATTCTAAACAGCAAAATAAAATTTAGAAAAAAAAATCGTTTTTTTTTTCACTAAACAGCAGTTATCTTGCACATCAATGGAAGAATCATATTAAAAATGAAGATATTAAGAAGGAACTTAAAATTGTCAGCATTAAGGAATGCATGTTTGATCTAAGATGACAGGAAAAAACTATCTAAAGGAAAACCAGGATCTGGGTGGATTTGACAATAGTGAAGTGATAGGCTATTTTGGTGGAAAATTGTTGACAGGTCATTAGTAATACTGTAAACTTAATCATCTAGTACTGTTATAATTAGAAAAAAAATAAAAAAAATAAAAATAAAATAAAATAGTACTGTCATAGTATCCTGTACACCCCATGAGAGTACATATCAAGAAATTGATAATGACGATGTATATATTAGAGTCTACAGTTCACCTCTGAAAGCTGCTTGACTTTGATGCTTTATTAAATTATTGCAAATAATTTAATATTGGATAAAGGATTAAATATATAAACACTTGGATAAAGGATTAAATATATAATTTATATTCTAACCAAGTGAAAAAAACTTCCAAAAATCATGTTTCTTGGGAACAAAAATTCACTATATTAGCCACGCCATCCGAATGCAAAAAGGAAAGTAGAAGGAAATGATTGTCTTGGTTGGTACCAATGATTTGAGAGGCAAGAAGTATTCTATGAGGGGAGGATGTAAAGGAGTTGTTAGAAGCAAAACTAAAGAGCAAGAAGGTGAAGATTGTCTCTTCCCATGCTATGATAGAGGCAAACTGAGGAGGACATTCATAGCCAGTGAATCTATACGTAGATTGTGCAAAAGGAATAATGTACAATTTGTGGATCTGTGGTCTCTGTTTGACGGAAAGAAGGATTTGTGCAATGTGAATGGACTGCATCTGAATGGTTTTGGTGTTAAGTGAGGAGAGAGAGAGAGCTTTGTTCACCAAGCATTCTGATGTGAAAATTCAGGAAAACTAAAGCATTTAGGGTGGAAGCAAGTGAGTTTGTGTGAAGGCACTCATGAAATGAGTGAGTGTGAGAATGACCAAGTGAGGAATCTAGTCTCTCAAGCAAAAATACTGAATAGGGTAGTCAATTCAGAAAGTAAAGGTGAGTGGGAGAATAAAGGGATTAGAAATAAATACACGTTAGCACAAGAATAATGTTTAATTTTCCAAATATTTCTGAATTAATATCTTTAATTATGTTTTTTAAAAAATGTTTACTCTTCTAATACTTAGCGATATGACATCACGTTCTATGTTTGAATGAGCAATTGTTCATATTCCACTTTGTTTTTTTTTAAAACTATTCCTATGTAGCCACTGAAGATGGTCTATAATATTCAGACCGAAATATTTGGCAAATTAAACATTATTCTTATGCTAACGTGTATATATTTCTAATCATTATGTCACAAGTATTGTTAAAAAATCAGAATAAAGGGATGTTGCTGTTTCTATATACTAATGCCAAAAGTATCAGGAACAAGAGGGAGGAATTTTTGGCACTGATCAGTGCAACCCCAGTGCAAGATGATAGCAGAAGAATTGCAATCAAAATGAATAGGAGACAGATGGGAGGGTGGCTGTTCATTTGAAGCAATCTGATGTGAGATTAAGACGAATAAGACAAAATATATAGTTGGTTGTTGCTATAGGACCGGGAGTTATTACACAGATGATCTGATTGCCAAATTAGTACAATTAGTACAGGTCAAGTGATTATTATGGGGGACTTCAACTATAAGACTGGAAGGAAGAAAGATCACATGGCAGGAAAAAAAATAGAATTTATACTCCTGCTGAGGGATAAATGCTGCCTTAAGTAATGGAGGGGACTAGGGGTGGGAGAGTATCAGACCTAGTCATAGGATCAGAAGAGCTATCCATAACCAAGGTGACAATGACAATATTGCCTCCAATTGGTGAAAGTGACCATGTGGTCTTGACTTGGGAGATTGTAAAACATGAAGAATATTCTATCCAGAAGGGGGTATTTTGTGAAAGTACAAGACAGGTGTGATTATGACATGCTTAGGAAGAAGCTTAAATCTGTACCATGGCATAAAACACTGCAGGGTAAGGATGTTAGTTGTGCATGGGATATAGTTAAGGGTCAACTAGAAGAGGCAGTATTAAATTGTATACCTAGGGTAAGGAGGGTTAATTGGGTAGGAGTTTGATGGATGAATAATATCATTAAGCACGAGCTGCAGAAGAAGAAAATGCAGTGGAGGGTACGTAAAGAGAAAGGTGACCAACAAACTCATGAATAGTACGAGGTTCAGGCAAGAAAGGTGACCAGCATGGCAAGGAGGGCAAAATCATATTGTGAGAAGAAACTAGTCGAGCAGGCCAAAGGAAGTCCCAAAGAGTTTTCATTATGTGGCAAGTAAGAGGAAGAATAACTATGGAAGATTAACCTTAATGAGTATTTGATGGTCACAAGGAGACAGAAGCAGATAAAATAGCTTAGTTACTACATGACCACTTTGCAAGCATATATCGTCTTAGTGAGGTTACTGCTTTAACCTATGTGACAGACACTAATGTGGGAACAGAGGTGGATGAATTGGAGGTTCTCAGGATATTGCAGAATCTCAATGTAAATACAGCTGTGGGATTAGATGGGATATCAGCTAGGGTTTTGCAAGAATGTGCAAGGGAACTGGCAATGTTTTTGACTAAGCTGTTTAATTTAAGTAGCTCTGGTAAAGTTCTGGTGGAAAGAGGGCAAATTATTCCTTTGAATAAGGGAGGTTCTAAGACTAGAGCAGCAAATTATAGACCAATAAGTATCTCAGGTGTGTGGTAAAAGTACTAGAAAACTGGTAAAAAAGAGAATTCAAGAATGGGTAGATAAAAACATGACACTGTATGGGGGTCAACATGCCTTTGGTGAGTCATGCCTTAGTAATTTATCTACTTATAATAGAGTAAGAGTAACAGCTGAGTTGGATAAAGGAAATGGATACACAATGATTTTGCAGGATTCTGCAAAGGCATTTGACAGAATACCACATGGAACTGTTATGCATATTAGAATAAATGGGGATGGATATGACACTGTTTAAGTGGATAAAAGGGTGGCTGCTGGACACCCTTTTATCCACCTTAAATTGCTTAAAGGATTTTTATAGGATAGATGCAGGGGAAATGTTTCAGAACTTGGCTAGAGGGACCAGAACAAGGGGGTCATCCCCGAAAGTTGAATAAAGGTGTGATCAGTAGGGGTGTGAGGACTAGATTTTATTTATTTATTTATTATTTTTTTTTTTATTTTTTTTTTTTTTTTTTGCTTGGAGAGTGGTGAATGAGGGGAATGGCAACCCATTCCACTTATTCACCAAGGAGAGAGGTATGATAGATTGGGTCTCTCGCGATGAGCCTTCGGACTCCTTGGAGGTGCCCATATAATAATAATAACAATAAATCTTTTGTTCTTGTGTCTTCAAGACTTATATCTTAAGTCTTGTCTCTATTTAAGTCCTCATCTTTATGTTGGAACATAGTATTATTAATGACTAATCCACATCCTGAAAAGAAATCGAAATTGGTCCATTCTGAATACTTTAATTGATAAATTAAAGTATTCAAAATTAACAATTAATTGTAACAAATCTGTATAGAGTGGAGGACAACAAATTTGTTATAAGATATATTAGTGGTAATTTGGAAGAGGAGGATAAGGCGTACCTCTGTCGACTACAATCATACAATCTGCAAAAGCTCTGGCAGAAAACAGGACATTCAGTAGATTGTGAACACTGTTTCCCATTGTAAATATGGGCAAAAAAGTTATAAATTATTTATCGAAAATTCTTGTCTATATTGGTGTCCTAAACACGTCAGTTCACACTTCATGCATGCAAAACAGATGAAACGCGGGAAAACAAAAACAGTAACTCATGACAAATGACAATGTTTGGATTGGTTGACACAATAATCAATCAGAGCCACTGATATCTGGGGGCTGTTGTCTCAGCTCACATACTGCCTCACTTTCTGGGTGGTTTAAAACCACTGGAATGCTAAGAATTTGACCTGCAATGCCATCTGTTGGGGCTCAAATGTGTCTGTATTTGTGACCATTATTACACCTGGTTAACATGAATGTGATGCAATGTTTATGCGTCAAAAAGTGTCCTCTTCATGAAATATTAGTATATTGTGTTTAATTTTAGGAATTACTCTTCTTAAAGTCAGGAAACAATCAGGATCAGAAGCCCTAGTCAGTTCTCCATATTCCTTGACCTTTAAGCAACTCCTGATACAAATATTATTCAATCAAAAATTAAACAGTTAGGAAAAAAAAAAAAAACTCTGACGAAAATGACTGCTTCATTCCATGGTGGGTTCGGGAACTTAAAGAGAGTCATGGGAATTATCTAAATTAGTATATTAATAATTAGTATTATCTAAATCTACATACTTTGTAGATTATATAACAATGTAAACACATTGGGATTTAGCCGACCAAATTGTATTCTTATTGGTTAACCAAAATATAGAATGATGGTACAACATGACAAAATTTCATGCCGGCTGGGGCGTCGCCCGGTTAAACAAGGCCCCCGTTGTTTTCGCCAGGGAACCAGGGCGAACAGCGAAAAGTCAGCTACTGGAACAAATCTGAAAACAAACCCCAACTCAACATCACTAGAGTTAAAGATCAGTACTATCAACGTAAGAAGCCTGAATGGCAAAGAAATGGAGTGAGCTGAGGAATTAGATAAGTACCAGATCGACATAATAGGGGGTGACTGAAACAAAAAAGACCAAAACTGGTGAGATCTTTCTGAGCAATAAATACAAAATGTTATATTCAGGCAATGACAATCAAGGAAAAGAAGGAGTAGCCATAGTATTCAACACAAAATACGAGGCTAATCTTCTTGAATGGCAGTCAGTCTCAAGTAGAGTAATGTGGGCAAATATGAGACTAGGGAACTGGACAATGAGACTTATTTGTGCCTATGGTCTCACAGAAGGTTCTACTAAGGTAGAAGTGGAAAAATTTTTTGAGGCTTTAGAAAAAGCAACTGACACAATGAAAAATGAAAAGTTGGTCCTTGTTGGGGATCTAAATAGCAGAGTAGGAAATGATTGTGAGACATACAAAAATATTTTGGGAAAATTTGGAGAAAAGAGCAAAGCTAATAATAATGGCAAATATCTGTTGGATTTCTGCTCAGGACATGGACTGGTTATTACTAACACCATGTTCCAACATAAAAATGTGCACAAATTCACATGGAGAGAAGAGGCTAGGAATAAGAAAAGTCTCATTGACTATGTTATTGTTGATAGTGATGTTTTCTCCCTGGTGCAGGACACCAGAGTGTCCAGAGGATTTGAAATTGGAAGTGATCACTATTTAGTCTTGAGCAGGATAAAATTGAATTTCATATTGAAAAGAATAACATGTAAGAAAGTTTTAAAGCGAATAAATGTTGAGCAGCTCTCAGATGTGAACTGTAGGCTAAAATACACAAAGATTATTGAAGAAAAAATGAAAGAGTTTGAGAACAGGAACCAAACCTTGGAGGTTCAGTGGCAAGCCTAGAAGAAAACCCTGATTGATTCAGCCAGAGAGGCATGTGGTGAGGTTGTTTGCAAGGATAGAAAAATCAGAACTCCCTGGTGGACACAGGAAGTTAAAGAGACAGTGAAGGAAAAGAAGAAAGCATACCAAAAGTTCCTGTCAAATAAGTCAGCTTGTGCTGTTAGAGAATATAGAGACAAATGCAAGAATGCTAAACACTGTGTAAAACTAGCTAAACAAAAGTCATGGGAGGACTTTGGCAAGAATATAGAAAATAAATATCAAGAAGGTGGCAAAATATTCTGGAGGTTGTTGAAGAAGCTTAAGAATGGAGGAAAGAGTGCTGTAAAAGGAATTAGAGATGATAAAGGTGACATGAAAACGGGAGAAAAAGATATTCTTGAAGTATGGAGCAATTACTTTGAAAAACTGCTAAATGAAACAAGCAGTGATGACAGCACAGTGGTAAAAAACACTGACCAGGCATGCAGTCAGAAATACATATCCATACTAGAAGTAGAAAAAGCCATCAAAGGCTTGAAATGTGGAAAGGCAGCAGGAGTAGATGGTATTCGACCAGAAATGCTGAAGTATGGTGGTATAAGAGTCTTACAGTGGCTGACCTGCATAGTTCAGAAAACCTGAACAGAGGGACGAATTCCCGATGACTGGAGTAGAGCTCTCATAGTACCCATATATAAAAAGGGAAATAAAACTGCGTGTGAGAATTACAGAGGTATTTCCCTACTGAGTGTTCCTGGCAAGATCTATGCAAGTATACTTGAGAAACGGTTGAGAAGAATTGTGGAAGAAAAGCTTGGTGAAGAACAAGCTGGATTCAGGCCAAATAGAGGCTGTCAGGATCAGATCTTCACTTTACGACAAAGAGTTGAGAAAGCATGGGAATATAACAAAGCTCTGTATTTAAGTATTGTCGATCTGGAAAAGGCATATGACAAGGTGCCAAGAGAGAGAAGCTATTCAATACACTGCGGTTATATGGTGTCAACGGGGCATTATATCAAGCAATACTTAGTCTTTATTTGAGTTGTAAGTCAGCAGTTAGAATTGAAGGAAGTACAGGAAGATGGTTTAAAGTTAAATCTGGTGCGAGACAAGAATGTACATTGTCCCCTCTGTTATTCATTATCTATATGGATCACATTATGAAGGAAAGTGGTATTGAACATGATATCAAAATTGGAGATGTTAATGTCAGCTCTTTGCTTTATGCGGATGATGTTATACTTCTCCGCTACAAGTCTGCAAGATTCTCTGACTAAATTGAATAGCTGTTGTAATAGATATGGTATGAAGGTCAGCAATAAAAAGACAAAGACAATGAAAATAGGCAGAATCATTGAAAATGTCAACTGTGTTGTGAATGGAGAACCTGTGGAACGAGTAAAACATTTCAGCTATTTAGGCACGATTTTTACTGAAGATGGTAAATTAAATATAGAAATAGACAACGGAATAAGCAAAGCTGGTATGGTGGGAAGTCAATTGAATAAATTCATATGGAATAAGAGAGAAATTAGTCGGAACTCTAAATTAGCTGTTTACAAGACAGTGTTCAAACCAGTTTTAACTTATGGATCTGAGACCTGGGTCAGAAGTAAAACACTTGACCAAAGACTAGAGACCACAGATATGAGAGTCCTGAGAAAGATTATAGGCGTGAACAGATGGCATCAATGGCAATATCATATTAAAAACGAGGATATTAGGAAAGAACTTGACATTGTCAGCATCCAGGAATACATTAGCTCTGCTAATGTATTCCTGGTGGTTCCATTTCTATTTCTTTGCCATTCAGGCTTCTTATGTTGATAGTACTGATCATTAACTCTGGTGATGTTGAGTTGGGGTTTGTTTTCAGATTTGTTCCAGTGGCTGACTTTTCGCTGTTCGCCCTGGTTCCCTGGCGAAAACAACGGGGGCCTTGTTTAACCGGGCGACGCCCCAGCCGGCATGAAATTTTGTTATGTTGTACCATCATTTTTTATTTTGGTTTAACAAATAAGAATACAATTTGGTCGGCTAAATCCCAAATTGCCAGCCCATCCTCGTTCGTTCAGTATCAAAGTAGATACCCAATAGGGTGCACCACGAGAAGGTGAGGATTGGACATTAGGTCAGAAGCCCTGGTCGGTTCTCTGCATTCCTTTAAAGGCTATGTGGAGGTCTCCTCTCAGTTATATAGCTTTGACCCTTAAGCACCCCTTGAGGGTACATAGCAGGAATTTGATGATGATGATCTCAGGTGGTATGGTCACTTAAACAGAATGGGCGAGGAAAGATTAGCAAAACAAGAGTTCTCTGCCAGGTTGACAGCAAAACGACCTAGAGGAAGACCAAGATATAGGTGGACAAAATATAGTGCTTTAGACGATAGAAATATAAGATCTGATAATGTTGGAGTCTTGACAAGTAACAGACATTTGGAGGAAAATTGTAGATAGGAAGTTAGTAATGATGTAATTTTTTCATGTAGTACTATCATATCCTGTACACTCCTTGAGGGTACATGGCAGGAATTTGATGATGATGATGAATGTAATATAAATTATAAGAAAACTTAAAAATTATTATAATTTTGTGAATGTTTTCAAATAACAGTTTCTTATAATTGATATTACATTTTTATGTGTTTACATGGTTATATAACCTACAAAGTACGTAGATTTAGTTGATGCTAATTGATATTTGGTAATAATTATTTTTTATGCAATAAATTAGAATTGCAAATCATTCAACACATTTTCTTTGATTATTCTAATTTTTTGATTTGGAAGTGTAGATGAATGGAGTAGCTCTCATAGTACCCATCTATAAAAGTACAGCAGATATGTGGAGATTGTGTACTGTGCATGCCATGCAACAGTTAGCCCATTCATTCAACACCTTTAGCACCAGATTAAAATTCTCAGCTGTGTACAAAAAAAATAAAACCATGAACTTCTTGAATTTGACCCTCTTTAGATTTGATCATGTTGGTACCAAAATATACCACAAATCTATTGCCCTTACTATGTCTAAAAATCTGTCATATTAACACAATTCATTAACACTTAAATATTATCTTCAGACACTGATTTAAACCAAAAAATTACTCATTTGAAAAATATCTTCAACTCTCGATAATACCCCAAGCAACTTATAAACCAGGGTTTCCCAAATTGTGTTCTGCAGAAAATGAATAAGTGTTCCATGATGTCAGTGACCAAGCTGTGTATTTCTAAACATGGAAGTAATTCCAGAAAGGGAATACTGCTGTTTATGGCCAGTCATAAAAATTGCCTGCAAGCCAATTACAACAATGGGCGACGTATCCTCTGTTCTCAAAACTGAAAGAAATAACATCTGTGTTGCAAATGTTAGTGACCAATCAGCAAGGAAGTATAAAGAAAATTTTTCCACTAAAATTGAAGATCAAGGTAGTCTGTATCCGGTTCTCAAATCTAGTAATACTGAATACTTTCTTTGCAAGTTCATATTGTAGGGTGAAAATGCTTGTTTTGAAAACCATAGTGCCGTGATTTTTTTTAAAAGTAATAGGCCTACAGATTTAAATTTTAATATGAATAAGAAAAAAGGGACTTTATTTAATTTTGGTGTTAAGAAACCTATAATTGAAGGTGTTTGTGATACAAAAGATAGTGATTCATCCACCTCCAGCCTGCAAAGCAATCTCCAGGATGTACAAAAGGAGGGGAAAACTACCAGCACACAGGAAAAAAGTGTGCATTAACTCGTAAGTACTTATAATATTATAAATTTATAGATTATAGATTATAGATTATGCCATAATTAATGTTTAATACATTACAAAATAACCAAGGTGTTCTGTGAAAATTTCAGGATTTGTGAAATGTTCTGTCGTAGGAAAAATCTAGGAAACGCTGTTATAGACTATGCTATTCACTCAGCACAAAATTCTTCTCAAAGCAGCATATCCAAACCACACATATATCTAAAATTCTCATGTGTCCAAAACGTTTATAAAGCCATAAAACAAATATTCAAATTACAGAATTGTCATCATTACAAAATTTATTAACCCATAAAATCACAATAACTAACTGACAAACTACTATGCAATAACATGTAATTTATAAGTTCAACTGCCAGTCAGGATGCAACACCTGTTATATTGGTTGCACCATTCATTCTATCAAGTCTAGCTTAAGTAAACACCTTCGAGATTGTAATATTCCCATACCTTTCTATATACTTTCTGCTATAAAGAAAAAAACACAAACAAAAACATACCAGAAAAAAACAAAATCCTACTATGGATTTTGTTTATTTCTGGTATAACTGAAATATCCTTGCATGCAATATAATCTAAGCATATCTCTGAAATCAAAAAGGTTATCGTCATAGATTTCCAAGATAATGAATCCAAATTACATTGTTATGAATCACTTGCAATAAACCACCCAATGTGCCATAAACACAAAAAATACCCTATTTACTATCCTCTTCCTAGCAATTAAACAAGATAAATTACTCTCCTGTATTCTCAGAAACCAACCCAATTCCCGAATACTCTGAAACCAGCCAAACTCCTAACACTGTACAAAAATGCCATGCAGCTGGCTCACTGTTTTCTGCTTTACTCATCTAATGACATTTTAATGTAACAAAACAGCCAGCACCTGTCATGGTTGTTGCTAGATTACAGTGTATATAAAAATTTTTTTTCTCAGTTCTTTTAAAAATCTAAAGTTTACAAATTAATCTTTTCAGTTTTAACTTTTTCGTCATTTGTTTTAAAAATTCTTGTCTATCTTCATGCATTTTCTGCACTTACTGCTATCTTGTAAATGCCACTTTAAATTACATGCTGTCTCAGTTCTAAACAAGTATTTAGTCAAAGTTTTCACCATCTTTATCTTCAAGACACATACAGGTTAATTAATATACTTTATTTTAAACCTTATTAAATTCAACTGTTAAAGCCTAGTCAAAAAAAAAAAAAAAAAAGGGGGAGGGGGGTCTGCTTTATTGCCAAAAATAGCTTAGCTTTTTCTTTCATATTGTAAACATTTTAGGGGCATCATGATTTTCAGTAATCTAAAATATTAATTATATATATATATATATATATATATAATATAGTAAAAAATAAGTTTGGGAATTTACTTCATGCATTATTAAATGTTTAACTAAAACTCTTATATGGAAAAACAGAAAAGTAGTTTATATATGCCAGCTACAATACTGCTGTTGCAATGAGCACTGCAACTGAGTCCCTTGTAAATTATTTACCTTTTTGTTTTCTTGATGGGTTGTTTTCCTGATTGTTTTGAAGATGTGGTTTCATCCAAAAATTCCAAGTTATCTTGCTGACCTAATATAAAAAATATTATTTTAGATTGTATAATTATTGTTGCACCCCATATAGTCAATATAATAGGCTGCTAAAGTAGGTCAACTTCAGTCTCTTACTCATTAGTGAAAGAGAAGTTATCACTCATTTGTTTATTCTGAAAATTATCTTATTGAAAGTTTTGAAATAAATATAAGTTTCAAAAGGATGTCTTTTTTTAAACACAAAGAAAAGAGGTGGTTCAATCACTCACATACATCAGTATTGTAGAACAGCAGAGAGAAAGAAAAAACTTGGTACTACTGGATTTGAAGACATCAACTGCAGACTATAGGTCTTCAAATATCTGAACTATGAGTCTGAAATATGAAACTATCTAAAGACTTTTAGGAAATACAAAGCAGGGAAATTATTCCAAACTGTAAGAGGAAGGAATAAACGTAAAGGAAGAAAAATTTGTTGTGCGAGTTTGGAGTAAAACTGAAAAGTGTCAGGTTTCCTAATGATAATTCTGATGAACAGTGATCACAGAAATATTTATAGAAAGTGCAAGAATCAGTAACTGGACATCTGTGTGAAAGAATGGGGTGAAATGTGGGGTAATGGAGTCTTTAATCGATCAATCATTCTAACTGGTCTCTTCTGTGCCAAGTCAAGCACTTATTTTTGTGCTTTTAGAGAAACTTCAAATGAGAACTGTATTCAAAGAATGGACAGCTTTCTGATTTGTACAGAGTTAAGAGCATTCTGGAGTAAAATAATGCTGAGAGCAAAGAGAAAACTGAACTTTGTACATGCTGAGGACACTATCTGGAGTATACTTATTCTAAGAAAGACTGAAGGTTAGAAGAGTAACTGCATCCCAAAAAGTGTAACTTGAGATGATCACTGATATGCAGAAAGAGTAAAGGAGGTGAAGGAACAGAGCCTTATGGAATCCTGGCTTCAGCTGCAATGACTGAGAATAAAGATCCATTCACTATTATAAATGAGTTATCAGAAAGTTGCAGAAGTCAGAAGATAATCCATACAAAAGGAGCTTACTTAACAGGCTTTTGTAACCTGCATGATGAAATAACTCAGAGATAAAGGACAATAACTTGAGATTCCCCAACCTTTCTCAAAGCAACTGTTCAAAGATAGTTGATTTAAGAATATTCCTTGTTGATTATTTATTAGCTGAGAAGCTTCAAATATTGCAGATGAGCATTAAGAGTTTCCTTCACTGCTTTTCAAAGCAATGAAATGATAAACTGGAATATAATCTAATAGAAAAATTTATTATCCTTCTTAGGAGTAGGCTAAAGATTTTTGCTCCAGACACAGAACTTAAACAGAGCACAATTGCTCTGCTGATGTTCTGATAAATGATAAAACAGAACCATCCTCTGAATGCAGAAGTTGTGAAAAGCAGGGTTGGAACAAAAGTTACAATGAATACTTTGATAAGGCACAGAAAGCATGACTGTTATTTGGACATGGATTTCCAACTTTTTTTTTTGCCCCTTTACAAATAAATTTCAAATGTGTTTTATAATTTTGTTGCAAATATTTTAAATATTATCATATCGATTATAGTCGATTATCATATCAAATTCACTTTAATATAAAGAGAAAAGGAAGGTGGAGATTTCAATTTAAAAAAAAAAATTGTGATGTGCTGGATTCTTCTCTTGTATAGCCTTGGCACAATTCTTGGTAAATCCACAGCTTACATAAGGAAAAGATTTGTGCTAGTAATAGGCTGGTAAGGCACATCTACATCTCTCAAGTTGGCATGAATGACCCCACTGTTGTCAGATTTCCATATAAAGAATATTGGGCAAAGAAAAAGAACACTGACCATAAGTTCCATGTAAGTATGTGTAGTTCATTAATTTTTTATTTATATGACCCATTTTAAGGTGATTCTTACATAGCAAAGAGGCAAGAATAATCAGTAGGCCAGTGTGTTTAGACTATTATTATTATTACCCCAAGAACTCATCTGGGAGTCTTTGTCTCATCTTAGACAGCCACTCAGCTTACTTTTGCAGTTTCTTTGCTGATAAATTCTATTATTTTTAATTAAAAAAAAACAAACATAAGTCACATATTTTCTTAAACAAGAGTTGAAAATTCTTTGTAGTAATAAGGTTTGTCAGTGTTTTTAAAGGCAAAAGTCAGTTGGAAAAAACAGCGAATTTAAGAGTGACCAAACTTGTGTTAATATAGACCTAATCAAGGCAAATGCTGATTGACAAATTAGTGTGTACATGCATGCATGCATGCATGCATGCATGCATGCACGCACGCACGCGCACGCACACACACACACACACACACACACACACACACACACACACACACACACACACACTCTCCCTCCCTCCCTCCCTCCCTCCCTCTGTCGGTCTTGTGCTTTGAACAGGTTTAAAGGGGGACATGGAAGGTGCCTCCTAGTAGAACATGTGATTTATGTATTTGGGCATCCCCTGGGCAACAGTACCTGATCCTTCCGCTCAAGAAGCAACTTTTACACATTTATTTTGTCTAGAGCTTTTAATGTAATCTGTTTAAAATGATTCTTGGAAGACGGGACAAGATTTTATCAGAGCCTAAAATAATGATAATTTCTGTGAATATAGAGGGTCTCTCGATACATAAAGAACTCTTGCATAAACTAAATTGTGATATATTGTGTATACAGGAAACACAGAAATATAAATCAACGATGTCCAAAAATTCCTGGAATGAAGTTGGTAGTGGAACATCCCCATAGCAAATATGGTAGTGCCATTTTCATTACAGCAGACCTTCAGATCCTCTCAACATCTATTACAGAGGAGAATGATATAGAGATAATTGCTGTAAAATTGAGTAATTCTGTCATCTATTTCTATCTACAAACCCCCCAAATGTAGCCTTCTCCTTTAAACCTCCTGTCAATCTTTACAGACAGAAAGTGTCTTTCTTGTTGGTGACTTTAATAGCCACAGTAGTGTCTGGGATTACCCGCAGGATGATATGAATGGAGAGGCTGTGTTGGAATGGGCTGAATCATACTGGCTATATCCAAGATAGTAAACATCCTCCTTCCTTTTACAGCAGAGGTTGGAAGCAAGGATATAACCCAGATCTCATCTTTATGAGTGAGAGGGTAGCCCACCAGTGCATAAAAACTGTTTGTATGCCTATTCCAAATCACAACATCGACCTATAATGTGTCAACTACTAGCAGCAATTTAACCACAAATCGTTCACTTTAGATGAAGATATAATTTTAAAAAGGCAAAATGGGAAAAAATTTCAAACCTATTAGATGAGAAAATCAAGAATATTAACCCAGTTCCAGAGGCCTGTGACCAATTCATTGAAGCTGTTCAGATATGCTCCTGAGAAGCCATTCCAAGAGGATGTGGAATTAACTGTTTTTCCAGGGATTAACTTCCAAGATAACTGCTCAACGGAAAGAATACTGCAACTCAATTGAAAGAGATACTTTTAGTGACAACTATAGCAAGCAGACAACAGATTGTCTGTATTTAAAGTAAAATGCAAACAATAGCTAAAGTTAATGAATAAAATAGACATGGGAAGGAGTAGCCAAAAAGGTTGGAGGCTACTTAGACGCCTCAGCAATGACCTAAATAAAACTTCAATACATTCTAATGTCTCGGCAAATCAAATAGCACACCAACTTCTTAAAAGTGGGAAATCTATAAATCCGTTTTGAATACAAAGGACAGGACTTCAGAGGGAATATTGAAAAGAAACAAATATTTTCTCCAAATGTTTTTACAATGGAAGAACTTAATAGGGCAATTAAAATTTGTAAGAAAGGAAAAGCAGCAGATCTAGATGAAGTTTGAATTGAGCAAATCAAGGAATTTGGTCCTGCGACCAAAGACTGAATGCTGAATTTGTTCAACAATTATATTAATACCTGCAAAATACCCAAAGTTTGGAGAAGAGCTAGAGTTATTGCAGTTCTCATACTAAGGAAAGATGCAAGTGATCATCAGCAAGGGAATATCTGGCCAAAAATATGACTGTTGCTTTGTATCTTACCCTTCCCAGATCTGACACTCAGCAATATATACATATATATATATTATTATTATTTTCTTAAACTAGGATTTTTACTGCAATTAATTTTACAATAGGTATTAATCTATTTTTTCTGACCAATAACTATAGCTTCTTTAGGGCAAGTGTGTACATATAAAGAGCACAGAATTATAGGTAATTATTTTTTTAATTTTTTAAAATTATTATTTTTTTATATAATGTGGAAACCTTGCTGGAGACTAAACATGTAACTTGTTTTCAAGTAGGACATATTCAGGATAGTGGTCTCTCACTAGGTATTGAAATTTATCTCCCTAAAGACATTTACAGATGTCTTATCCATGCAGGATTTGAATCCAGTTGAATGTTGTCTGGAGAGCAAGTACATAGATATCCCAAATCACATGGTCAGCCAGGCTGGCAGATCTGAAATAAACCTCTAACATTGCAAACCATTATGGAAAAAAGTGAGGTCTGTTGTAAAACTCTGTATTATCTGTTCTCTTAGAAACTCATCAGATGCTTGGCACATGATTGAACTTACAGGTTTTAGAGATTTTATCAGGGATTTCCAGACAGTGCAAAATTAATTCTTGGCTCCTATTGAGAGAAATGTGGATGAATCACTTCAGTGGTTTCTTTGATACATTGGGATGAATAGTTTTCTTCTAAATAAGACATTGTGGTTGTATCCCATTTCATACTTGTAGTTCGGTTTGATTTTTTTTTCCTTTTATGAGCCATATTGCCAAGATGTTATTTTCTGATTTTGAAATTTCTACTTGGTCTCATCTGTGTATGGTAAACTGCATGAGCATTGAATTTTATAGACACTTGGGTATTTCTGAAATGGCTTGCCATCATTTGGCAATCCTAAGACTTAAGATGATCTGGATGGGTTGTTTTTAAGCCACTCTAATTTATTTACTTCTGACAATCTTAAGATTGTCAGAAGTAAATAGTCTACCAGTGTATGAAATAGATATGGAGTGTTTGTACTGGATGTTATTTCATCAAGGCATTTTTTTTCTATGAATAATAGTTTGTAGGCAGACTTTGGGTGGCCAGGAAGAATCGCATAATAACCGAGTTTCCTCCTTTTATTATCAGAAATGTTGTTTTCAATAATGAAAAATTCATCAATTCACCTGGAGGTTTTAGGTTAGCTTGAGATGGGAATTCTTTATGTTTCCGTGAAAAGGTTTGCTAGTCGGGATAAAGGACTGCTGAAATTGTCGATTGCAGAGCTGGTTCTTCCATTTGACGAAATTAGAATTGAGAGAATGTTTAAATAATTCTGTAATGTTTGGTAAAAAAAAAACTATTATAATGAGATGAAGAACACTTCTTCTAAGGATATGTAGTAGAACTTGTAAGTAGTAAGTTGTTATGGAGGAAGTATACAAGAGAGAGTTTACAGTGAACAGATTTACGATGAATATAAAGTGCAGGCCAGAAAAGTGACAAGCATGGTTAAAAAAGAAAATGAGAGGAGATTGGCTAGTCAGGTCAAAGCTAATCCAAGAGAGTTTTTCTGCTATGTGGCAAACAAAAGGAAAAATAATTATGGCTGGCTTTAATGCTGGCAGATAGTTATGGTAGCAGAGTAATCACAGCAAATGATATAGTGGAATTATTTAATGAACACTTCATCAATGTATATCACAGTGATGTGAATGATGCTGTGCAACATGTAGAAGGAACAAGAATTAGAAGAATTAAAGGTGAAAGAATCAGAGGTATATTGCGAGCCTGGGTGGCCGAGTGGTTAGCGTATCCGCTCTCCAGCCAAAAGGCCGTGGGTATCAAATCCCACCGTGGGCATGGATGTTTGTGAAAATACTAGTAATGGTGGTGGGTGGTAGATATTGTTGGTGTAGGTGCGGTTCATTGTAGTTGGTGGAATGAGTGGTTGGTGGAGACAGAGAGTTGTAGAGTGGGTGCCCTCCCATGATGAGTCTTTGGAGGTGTCATGTAATAATAAGAATATCAAGTGTTGCTCAGATTAGATGTTAATAAGGCTGTGGGGAATGGATGACATATCACCACATATTTTTAAAGAATGTGCAAAAAAGTTAGCCATGACCTTGACCTGGTTATTTGATGAAAATCTTGCAGTGGTGGGGAAGGTTCCTAAGGAGTGGAAAGACGGCAGAAAAATACCTCTCCACGGGAATGGGTTGAGAACAGAAGTTTCCAATTATAGTGTTGGAAAAATTAGTTAAAAATAGAATACAGGATTGGGTTGATGAACATAAGATTCTCTATCATGGTTAACATGGGTTTGTAAAAGGCAGGTCATGTTTTAGCAATCTGCTTATGTTTTATGATAAGGTAACAAATGTGTTGGATAAGAGAGAATCATATACAGTGATATTCTTGGATGTTGCAAAAGCATTAGATAGATTACCACATGATAAGTTGATGTACAAGTTGCAGAAGTATATTGGTTAGATGGATGACAGATTGGCTCTCTGAACAATACCAGCAGGATGTGTATGATGGAGCTGTGTCTCAGAAAAGAAAGGCGACCAGTGGCGTGATTAAGGGTTCCGTTCTTGGGTCCCTACCATTTTAACTTGTTTGTTAATGATATGTCATGACTGGGGATCTTCAGATGTTTGCCAATGATGCAAAGTTAGGTAGAATTATCAAGAGTAGTGCTGATGTTAATTCTCTACAGGACGATTTGAATAGCCTGGACTCATGAGTTGGGTTGCAATTTTAATGTTAATAAATGTAAAGTGTTACACATTGGGATACAGAGATATAAGGCTGTGTACTGTATTGGTGGAGCTGTACTTAGGAAGCGGATGAGATTCATGATCTTGGAATGATGGTAGACAGTGGACTGAAGTTCCGAGGGAACCCCGTGTTGCAAAGACAGCACGTCGTACAGCTGCTGTGATAAAAAGTGGATCATCAGTGGGTCTAATCTCTAATTCAGAGTATTTTAGTAATAAAGTGTTGACACCTTTTGGCTACTTGTATATGGAAATATGATTTCTACATTACTTAAAACCTTGGTATCACTTCTGGGTCCAGCTCCCACTGATGAGACCTGAATAAAGGTTGAAACGGGTCTGGGTGGTGGCCCTTTCCGTAATGCATAGCATTATATGTCCACAAGGATATGTGCATTGCATTATGATACTGAGGCAATTGAGGTGAAGTCATTAGTCTCTATATATAAGTAGCCCAGTCTTGAAGTGACTTCACATGCAAACTTTGTTTGCTTACACTTGAATAAAGGATGAAACCAAGAATATAATTTCTTGGCATCTTTAATTTATAGTATAACCAAGAGAAAAAAAAAAAACTTTCAATACCATTTTTTATTTTATATGATATTTCCAGTTAATGCAATCTTTTTTGTGAGATAGTTGAAAAAGACTTGAATCATGCACTATGCTTATTACTAATATAGGTAATAATCTTGCTGCCTGCCCTAACTATTCTGTTGACCATTGGAAGTAGACATGTTACTTATTTGTCACCTGCTAATAAAGTGACATGTAGAATTGCATTTAACAATTGTAATTTTCTAATCCTGTTAATGGGCCTAGAGAAGCTTGTTGTTAGCTATTAGAAAAGGAAACACTGTTCAAGCAACTGTGCTCAAATATTTCTATAACAGATTTCTTCATTGTGTATTTTATGCAATAAACATTTAATTCTGTAATTACAATGTATTTTCATTATCTTTTATGTGGTATAAATGATGCTTAAGGAGGTTAAAGCTGTATAACTGAAAGAAGACCTCACATAGCCTTTAAAGGAATGCGAAGAACCAACCAGGGCTTCTGACCTAATGTCCAATCCTCACCTTCTCATGGTGCACCCTGTTGGGTATCTACCTAGATACTGAACGAACGAGGATGGGCTGGCAATTTGGGATTTAGCCGACCAAATTGTATTCTTATTGGCTTAAACCGATATACAAAATGATGGTACAACATGACAAAATTTCATGCTGGCTGGGGCGTCGCCCGGTTAAACAAGGCCCCCGTTGTTTTCACCAGGGAACCAAGGTGAACAGCTTAAAGTCAGCTACTGGAACAAATCTGAAATCTGAAAGCATACCCCAACTCAACATCACCAGAGTTAAAGATCGGTACTATCAACATAAGAAGCCTGAATGGCAAAGAAATGGAGCTAGCTGAGGAATTAGATAAGTACCAGATTGACATAATAGGGGTGACTGAAATAAAAAAAAAGACAAAAATTGGTGAGATCTTTCTGAACAATAAATACATTCAGGCAATAACAAACAGGAAAAGAAGGAGTAGTCATAGTATTCAACACAAAATACGAGGCTAATCTTCTTGAATGGCAGGCAGTCTCAAGTGGAGTGATGTGTGCAAATATCAGAATAGGGAATTGGACAATGAACTTATTTGTGCCTATGGTCCCACAGAAGGTTCTACTAAGGTAGAAGTGGAGGAATTTTTTGATGCTTTAGAAAAAGCAACTGACACAATGAAAAAGGAAAAGTTGGCCCTTGTTGGGGATCTAAATAACAGAGTAGGAAATGATTGTCAGACATATAAAAATATTTTGGGAAAATTTGGAGAAAAGAGCAAAGCTAATAATAATGGCAAATACCTGTTGGATTTCTGCTCAGGACATGGACTGGTTATTACTAACGCCATGTTCCAACATAAAAATGTGCACAAATTCACATGGAGAGAAGAGGCTAGGAATAAGAAAAGTCTCATTGACTGTGTTATTGTTGATAGTGATGTTTTCTCCCTGGGTGCAGGACACCAGAGTGTACAGAGGATTTGAAATTCAAAGTGATCACTATTTAGTCTTCAGCAGGATAAAACTGAATTTCATATTGAAAAGAATAACATGTAAGAAAGTTTTAAAGCGAATAAAAGTTGAGCAGCTCTCAGATGTGAACTGCAGAATTCTTCTTTCGCTATGCCTAATCCCGTGTTAAACGGGGTCGGCATTCCCATCTTTAATCTTCTTCTTCCAGATTCTCCGGTCCAGGGCATCTTCCCGACTCCATCCTTTCCTCCCCAAGATCCTCTGCCAACTTATCCCTCCATTGAGTTTGAGCCTGCCTCTTTTGCTCCTTCCCTCCATTGAGTTTGAGCCTGCCTCTTTTGCTCCTTCCCTCCACTCGTTTACCAACATACTCCTTACTCCTTCTCTCTACATGACTGAACCACCTCAGCCTGCTTTCTTGTACCTTCTTACCAATCGGTCCCACCTTGATCATTCCTCTGATGTAGTCATTCCTTATCCTGTCCTTCTTTGTCACATCACTCATCCATTTTAACATCCGCATCTCCGCCACCTCGATCTTCATCTCCTGTGCTTTTGTTATAGGCCATGTTTCCACGCCATGGAGCATTGTCGGCCTCACCACCATCTTATACAGCTTTCCTTTCTTCTTACAACTGACTCTCTTGTCGCACAGGACCACACTCATCTTCCTCCAGTTCATCCAGCCGCATGTTATTTGGTGCCATACTTCCTCATCCAGGTCACCAATCCTCTCGACGACCGACCCAAGGTACTTCAATTTCTTCCCTGAAGTTAACCTTTCACTCTGGAGTCATATGATCATATCCTCATCACTCCCCGTTGACTTATATTCAGTCTTTACATGGTTAATTTTCATGCCTCTCTCCTCCAATACCTTTCTCTACTCTTCCAGGGTCTTTTCAAGCTTCTCTCGGGATGATTCGCAGAGAACAATATCATCGGCAAACATCATGCTCCCTGACACCTCCTTCTTGAAGTCCTCCACTAGTACATCCATGACCGGATCAAAGAGGTGGGGGCTCAGAGTTTATCCCTGATGGAGCCCTACGACAATGGGGAACACCTCTGTCATGCTGACACTATACCTGAGTTTTCGCTCCCTCATACATCTCCTTCACCAACCTCACGTACTTTTCCGACACCCCCCCCCTTCTTCCTCATACACCGCCATACCTTGTCTGGCCACTTTGTCGTATGCATTTTACAGGTCTATAAACATAATATGTAGCTCCGCTTGCATCTCCCTATATTTCTTCATCAATTGCCTTAGCACCAATATTGCATCCGTTGTCCCTCTTCCCTTAATAAATCCAAACTGCTGCTCAGCAATTTTTGTTTCTTTCCCACCATATCCTTCCTTCAATTACTCTTTCCCATATCTTCAAAGTGTATCACACCAGCTTGATCCCTCTATAGTTGTCAATCTTGAACATCTCCTTTTCCCTTGTAGATTGGGACGAGAATGCTTTTCCTCCATTCCTCTGGTATCTTTTCCTGTTGGGCTATTTTCCTCATCAGATCCCATAACATGTCTACACCTTCGCTGCCCAAGCTTCCCCACACCGAACTGTAGACCAAAATACACAAAGCTCAATGAAGAAAACCCTGATTGATTCAGCCAGAGAGGCATCTGGCAGGTTGTCTGCAAGGATAGAAAAATCAAAACTCCATGGTGGACACAGGAAGTTAAAGAGGCAGCGAAGGAAACGAAGAAAGCATATCAAAAGTTCCTGGCAAATAAGTCAGCTTGTGCTCTTAGAGAATACAGAGACAAATGTAAGAAAGCTAAACACTGTGTAAAACTAGCTAAACAAAACTCATGGAAGGACTTTGGCAAGAACATAGAAAATACATATCATGAGGTGGCAAAATATTCTGGAGGTTGTTAAAGAAGTTTAGAAATGGAGGAAAGAGTGCTGTAAAAGGAGTTAGAGATGATAAAGGTTACATGAAAACAAGAGAAAAAGATATCCTTGAAGTATGGAGTAACTACTTTGAAAACTGCTAAATGAAACAAGCAGTGATAGCACAGTGGTAAAAAAAACACTCAACAGGCATACAGTCAGAAATACATATCCATACTTGAAGTAGAAAAAGCCATCAAAGGCTTCGACTAGAAATGCTAAAGTATGGTGGTATAAAAGTCTTACAGTGGCTGCACTGCATAGTTCAAAAAGGCCTGGACAGAGGGACAGACTCCAGATGATTGAAGTAGAGCTATCATAGTACCCATTTATAAAAAGGGAAATAAAACTGAATGTGAGAATTACAGAGATATCTCCCTACTGAGTGTTTCTCGCAAGATTTATGCAAGTATACTAGAGAAACGGTTTAGAAGAATTGTGGAATGGAAGACTGGTGAAGAACAAGCTGGATTCAGACCAAATAGGGGCTGTCAAGATCAGATCTTCACTTTACGACAAATAGTCGAGAAAGTATGGGAATATAACAAAGATCTGTATTTAAGTTTTGTCGATCTGGAAAAGGCATATGACAAGGTGCAAAGAGAGAAGCTATTCAATACTCTACAGTTATATGGTATCGACGAGGCATTATATCAAGCAATACTTAGTCTTTATTTGAGTTGTAAGTCAGCAATTAGAATTGAAGGAAGTACAGGAAGATGGTTTAATGTTAAATCTGGTGTGAGACAAGGATGTACATTATTCCCTCTGTTATTCATTATCTATATGGATCACATTATGAAGGAAAGGTATTAAAAATGATATTAAAATCGGAGATGTTAGTGTCAGCTCTTTATGCTTTATGCAGACAATGTTACACTTCTAAATAAATCCACTACAAGTTTTCAAGATTCCTTGACTAAATTGAATAACTGTTGTAATAGATATGGTATGAAGTTCAGCAATAAAAAGACAAAGGCAATAAAAATAGGTAGAATCGTTGAAAATGTCAACTGCATTGTGAATGGAGAACCTGAAACAAGTAAAACATTTCAGCTACTTAGGCACGATTTTTAGTGAAGATGGAAATTAAATATTGAAATAGATAACAGAATCATCAAAGCTAGTATAGTAGGAAATCAATTGAATAAATTAATATGGAATAAAAGAGAAATTAGTCGGAACACTAAATTAGTTGTATACAAGACAGTGTTCAATCCAGTTTTAACTTATGGATCTGAGAGCTGGCTCAGAAGTAAAGCGCTTGACCAAAGACTAGAGACCGCAGATATGAGAATCTTGAGAAAGATTAGAGGTGTGAACAGATGGCATCAGTGGCAATATCATATTAAAAAACGAGGATATTAGGAAAGAACTTGCCATTGTCAGCATCCAGGAATGCATTAGCAGAGCTAATCTCAGGTGGTATGGTCACTTAAACAGAATGGGCGAGGAAAGATTAGCAAAACAAGCGTTCTCTGCCAGGTTGGCAGGAAAATGACCCAGAGGAAAACCAAGCTATAGGTGGATTGATATATGGTAGAATGTGCCTTAGACGATAGAAATATAAGATCTGATAATGTTGGAGTGTAACAGACTGATTTGGAGGAAAATTGTAGAAAGGAAGTTAGTAATGATGTAAATTTTTCATGTAGATATCATATCCTGTATGACACCCCTTGAGGGTACCTGTCAGAAAATTGATGATGATGATAAGACACATTTAATTGCATCCAACTTTTTCCAGCCATCAAATACCAACCTTTTCTCTTCCATTTGATTTTAGTAACCATACTGCCTCAGACTGGCTCTGAACACACATTCTTGAATGCTGACAATGTTCAATTCAATCCTAATATCTCAATTTTTAATGATTCTGCCATTAGTGTGATCTGCTTACTCTGTAATTTTTCTCAAAACTCTCATTTTCAAATCTGTGGTTTACAGTCTTTGATCAGCTGTTTTTCTAATCCGACTCTGAGATCCATAAGTTAAAACTGGTTCAAAAATCATCTTGTACAATTTAGTGTCTACTAAACTATCTTTTATTACATGTATTTTTGCCTCCCCAGTTGACTCTCCATCACAACAAGCTTTGGTGATTCTGTTATATATTACTATATTTAATTTATCTTCAATAAAAATTATATCTAAGTAGCTGAACATTTTCCTTATTTCTATAAGTTTCAACTCAGGAAGCCAACTGGTATTTTCCATATTGCTGACTGTCATCATTCCAAATTTGCTATAGCTGTTATTCAATTTAGTAAAGAAATCGTGAAGGATTCCAGAAAGAATCCTGAAACGAATTGGAATCAAAATTGGAATTACAAACTGATATCTGGTTAATGCCATTTTTGTTAATAACATAATTCATTATCATCATCATCATTAAATTCCTGCCATGTACCCTCAAGGGGTGTACAGGATATGATAGTACTACATGAAAAATTTACATCATTACTAACTTCCTATCTACAATTTTTCTCCAAATCAGTCTGTTACTTGTCAAGACCATTACCACATTACCAGATCTTATATTTCTATCGTCTAAGGCACTTTGTACCGTATCAATCCACCTATATCTTGGTCTTCCTCTGGGTCATTTTCCTGCCAACTTGGCTGAGAACACTTGTTTTGCTAATCTTTCCTCGCTCATTCTGTTTAAGTGACCATACCACCTGAGATTAGCTCTGCTAACGACTTGCTGGATACTGACAATGGCAAGTTCTTTCCTAATATTCTCGTTTTTAATATGATATTGCCACTGATCATTCATGCCATCTGTTCACGCCTCTAATCTTTCTCAGGACTCTCATATCTGCAGTCTCTAGTCTTTGGTCAAGTGTTTTACTTCTGACCCAGCTCTCAGATCCATAAGTTAAAACTGGTTTGAACATGTCTTGTATACAGCTAATTTAGTATTCCAAATAATTTCTCTCTTATTCCATATGAATTTATTCAATTGACTTCCTACCATACCAGCTTTGTAGATTCTGTTGTCTATTTCCATATTTAATTTGCCATCTTCACTAAAAATCGTGCCTAAGTAGCTGAAATGTTTTACTTGTTCCACAGGTTCTCCATTCACAACATAGTTGACATTTTCAATGATTCTGCCTATTTTCATTGTCTTTGTCTTTTTATTGCTGACCTTCATACCATATCTATCACAACAGTTATTCAATTTAGTCAGAGAATCTTGCAGATTTGTAGCGGATTTATTTAGAAGTATAACATCGTCCGCATAAAGCAAGGAGCTGACATTAACATCTCCAATTTTGATATCCTGTTTAATACCACTTTCCTTCATAACGTGATCCATATAGATAATGAATAACAGAGGGAATAATGTACATCCTTGTCTCACACCAGATTTAACATTAAACCATCTTCCTGTACTTCCTTCAATTCTAATTGCTGACTTACAACTCAAATAAAGACTAAGTATTGCTTGATATCATGCCCCATTGACACCATATAACTGTAGTGTATTGAATAGCTTCTCTCTTGGCACCTTGTCATATGCCTTTTCCAAATCGACAAAACTTAAATACAGATCTTCGTTATATTCCCATGATTTCTCCACTATTTGTCGTAAAGTGAAGATTTGATCCTGACAGCTTCTATTTGACCTGAATCCAGCTTGTTCTTCACCAAGCTTTTCTTCCACAATTCTTCTCAACCGTTTCTCAAGTATATTTGCATATATCTTACCAGGAACACTCAATAGGGATATACCTCTGTAATTCTCGCATTCAGTTTTATTTCCCTTTTTATATATGGGTATGCAATATTTTATATATTGCGAGACAATATATAAAAGGCCAGGATCTGGAAAGTGTCAACAAGATAATACAACAATGTATTACTCTGGGAATGATGAGAAGAAACATCGACATGGTGTAGCTGTAATAGTAGATGAAGAAATCAATAAATCAGTACTAAATTGGATTCCATTTTCTGAAAGGATAATGCTGTTACAACTTAAGGGAAACCCGTTAACATAAATATCATCCAAGCTTATGCACCCACAGCTGACAAAAGTGAAGATGTTGAAGAGTTTTATGAACACCTAAAAGAGATTAAAAACCTAACAAAGAAACATGATATAAACATAGTGATGGGTGACTTCAATGCAAAAGTAGGAAGAGGGGATGATGGAGAAATTGTTGGCGAACATGGCTAGGCACCAGATATGACAGAGGAGATCGCCTAGTCCAGTTCTGTCAGCAAGAAGATCTAACAATAGCAAATACCTGGTTTAAACTTCCACCCAGAACACTGTACACTTGGAAATCGCCTCAAGATTACCAACATAACATTGTCCGAAATCAAATTGATTATATACTGATAAATAAAAGATTCCACAGCAGTATAAAGAGTGCAAAGACTTATCCTGGAGCAGATATCTCATCAGACCACAATCCCATAGTTGCAGAAGTACGTCTTAGATTAAAATCAGCTAAAAAATCACAAAAGAAGAAAAAGAAAATTGATGTAGAAAAACTGAAAGACCCGAACATAAATAAAAGTGCCAAGACACAGCTTAACCTGCGATTACAACAGATTAACATAGAAGAAAATAAGTGTGGAATCTCTTTGGAATAGCTTAAAGAATGCCATCATAACAACAAGTATTGAAGAAGTAGGTTATGTGAATAATATAAAACAACAGGAATGGATGACAGATGAGATTCTTTCTCTTATTGATACAAGAAGAATGTACAAAAACAAAGACCTAGCCAGGTATACAGAAACACATATCATCAAGAAAAAAATAAAAGAAGCCAAGGAAAATTGGATGAAAAATTTATGTACTGAAATTGAACTGCTTCAGAAGAAACATGATAATTTCAATCTGTATAAGAAAATCAATGAAATTTCCGGAAAACTGAGGAAAAAGCAAATTGTGTCTCTAAGAGACGAAAATGGAAAAATAATTCTAGAAGAAGAGAATAAAGCACAGATTTGGATAAAATATCTAATAGAACTTTTCAATGATACTAGACAGAAGCCTATAAATATAAAAGATAACATTCAAGGACCAGCAATCATGAAATGCGAAATAGAGAATGCTATACGAACAAGTAAAACAGGAAACGCCAGTGGACCAGATGTTGCGCAAACACAGAATTTTTAAAATTAATAGAACCAGATAACATCAAACTTCTTGAAAAACTATTTAATGAAATATATGAAAGTGATGAATTTCCATCAGATTGGCTCAAATCTACATTTATCACTATCCCAAAGAAACCCAAAGCGAATTCCTGTGGTGACTTCCAACTTATTAGTCTAATATGAGCCAAACATTAAAAATATTTTTGAAAGTAATTCGGAATCGCATTTATAGATAAAGTGAAGAAACTAACTGAAACACAATTCGGCTTTCAGAATGGTTTTGGTACAAGAGAGGCCCTTTTCTGTACCCAAATATTGATACAAAAATGCATAGAAAAACAGAAATCTGTCTTTATGTGTTTCATAGATTTTGAAAAAGCATTCGACAAAGTCAGAAACACTAACTTAATAGAAGTCCTTCAACAAACAAGGCTAGACGAACAAGACATAAGACTAATAACAAATCTGTATTGGAATCAGTCAGCTACTGTTCAATTAGACAACATTACCACCAGTGATATTAACATCAAAAGAGGAGTGAGACAAGGATGTGTGCTCTCACCACTCCTGTTCAACATATACGCAGAGGTAATTTTTAAAAAAGCATTGGAAGAATGTCCAGAGGGAATCACAATAAATGGAAAGATTGTTAACACTACGATATGCAGATGACACCATGCTAATTGCAGATAACATTATGGACCTCCAAAAAGTCATTGACAGAGTATACATAGAAAGCCAAAGAATGGGAATAAATATAAACATCAACAAGACAAAATACATGATCATCAGCAAACATTCAGCCTCATCAATGAAACTGACACTCAATGGGAAAAATATTGATCAAGTGTCAAGATATAAATATCTTGGTTGTTGGCTTAATGAACAGTGGGATCCAGAAATAGATATAAAGACAAGGATTGAAGTTGCACGGCAGTCCTTCATGAAAATGAGAACACTATTCTGCAATAAAGACCTAAACATGGAAGTCAGATGCCAAATGCTGAAATGTTACGTGTGGTCTATTCTGCTCTATGGAGTTGAAACATGGACATTGAAGGCAACAACCATCAAGAAAATCGAAGCCTTTGAGATGTGGCTATACAGAAGAATGCTAAAGATATCATGGACAGAAAAAATTACCAATGAAGATGTCTTAAAATCCATTGGCAAAGCTAAACATCTTGTACAAATAATCAAGAAACGAAAAACATCATATCCTGGCCACATCATGAGAAACAGCAAATACCAACTTCTACAAACTATTTTGGTAGGAAGAATTGATGGCAAAGGAACTAGAGGAAGAAAAAGAATATCATGGTTTGACAGGAAAGAGCAGTGTACAACTGCTCAGATTAGCACAAGACCGCAGTTTGTTCGCCAAGATGGTTGCTGACCTTCGATAGAAGATAGCACAATAAGAAGATATATGGGTACTATGAGAGCTCTACTCCAATCATCTGGAATCTGTCCCTCTGTACAGGCATTCTGAACTATGCAGTGCAGCCACTGTAAGACTTTTATACCACCATACTTCAGCATTTCTGGTCGAATATCATCTACTCCTGCTGCCTTTCCACATTTCAAGCCTTTGATGGCTTTTTCTACTTCTAGTATGGATATGTATTTCTGACTGCATGCCTGGTCAGTGTTTTTTACCACTGTGCTGTCATCACTGCTTGTTTCATTTAGCAGTTTTTCAAAGTAATTACTCCATACTTCAAGAATATCTTTTTCTCCAGTTTTCATTTCACCTTTATCATCTCTAACTCCTTTTACAGCACTCTTTCCTCCATTCCTAAGCTTTTTCAACAACCTCGAGAATATTTTCCCACCTTCTTGATATTTATTTTCTATGCTCTTGCCAAAGTCCTCCCATGACTTTTGTTTAACTAGTTTTACAGTGTTTAGCTTTCTTACATTTGTCTCTGTATTCTCTAAGAGCACAAGCTGACTTATTTGGCAGGAACTTTTGATATGCTTTCTTCTTTTCCTTCACTGCCTCTTTAACTTCCTGTGTCCACCATGGAGTTCTCATTTTTTATCCTTGCAGACAACTTCACCACATGCCTCTATAGCTGAATCAATCAGGGTTTTCTTCAAGACTTGCCACTGAATCTCCAAGGTTTGGTTTCTGTTCTCAAACTCTTTCATTTTTCCTTCAATAATCTTTATGTATTTTAGTCTACAGTTCACATCTAAGAGCTGCTCAAATTTTATTTGCTTTGAAACTTTCTTACATGTCATTCTTTTCAATATGAAATTCAATTTTATCCTGCTCAAGACTAAATAGTGATCACTTCCAATTTCAAATCCTCTGTACACGCTGGTGTCCTGCACCAGGGAGAAAACATCACTATCAACAATGACAGTCAATGAGACTTTTCTTATTCCTTGCCTCTTCTCTCCACGTGAATTTCTGCACCATTATTATTAGCTTTGCTCTTTTCTCCAAATTTTCCCAAAATATTATTGTATGTCTCACAATCATTTCCTACTCTGCTATTTGGATCCCCAACAAGGACCCACTTTTCCTTTTTCATTGTGTCAGTTGCTTTTTCTAAAGCCTCAAAAAATTCCTCCACTTCTACCTTAGTAGAACCTTTTTGGGACCATAGGCACAAATAAGGTCTCATTGTCCAGTTCCCCATTCTCATATTTGCCCACATTACTCTACTTGAGACTGACTGCCATTCAACAAGATTAGCCTCGCATTTTGTGTTGAATACTATGGCTACTCCTTTTCCTCGATTGTCATTGCCTGAATATAACATTTTGTATTTATTGCTCAGAAAGATCTAACCAGTTTTTATCTTTTTTTGTTTCAGTCACCCCCTATTATGCATCTAGTACTTATCTAATTCCTCAGCTAGCTCCATTTCTTTGCCATTCAGGCTTTTTATATTGATAGTACCGATCTTTAACTCTGTTGATGTTGAGTTGGGATGTGTTTTCAGATTTGTTCCTGTAGCTGACTTTTCACTGTTTGCCCTGGTTCCCTGGCGAAAACAATGGGGGCCTTGTTTAGCCGGGTGACGCCCCAGCCATCATGAAATTTTGTCATGTTGTACCATAATTTTGTATTTTGGTTTAACCAATAAGAATACAATTTGGTCGGCTAAATCCCAATTTGCCAGCCCATCCTTGTTCATTCAGTATCCAGGTAGATACCCAACAGAGTGCACCAAGAGAAGCTGAGGAATGGGCCTTAGGTCAGAAGCCCTGGTCAGTTCTCTGCATTCCTTTAAAGTTTGTGTGGAGGTCTCCTCTCAGTTATACAGCTCTGACCCTTAAGCTCCCCTAACATAATTCATATAGATGATAATTAACAGATGGAGAGGTGTGCATGCACACTTGTCTTACACGTGATTTTACACAACCTTCCCACGCACACCACCTAATATAACTGCAAACTTACAATACAATACAAATCATATATAGTTCTGTGTAATGCTTCATTTACAATGTAAATTTGTAGCCATTTTCAACAGCTTTTCTCTAGGCACCTTAATTTCTGCAAAATTTAAACACACACTCTTTTTATAAATTCCAACAATTTCTCAACTATGTATCTTAAAGTGAAAATATGATTCTCGTAACCCCCTATTAGACATGAAACCAGCTACCCAGAATCCTCCACAATTTTTCTTGGCCACTTCTGAAGTATGCTTGCATATACCTTACTTGGAGCACTCAATAAGGATATTAATTTGTGATTTTTTTATTTAATTTGTTTTTTTATATCACTCCCTCACATATGAGAAGCTGCAAATTATAACAAATCAGTGCTGTGTGTGTGTGCGTGCATGCGTACTTGGACTGGGGTTGAAATGGGGTGGAGATGCAAGAGAAAAGTAATCTATTGATATTCTTTTTGAAGAGCTAGGGATTATAATCTTTGGGGAATAATTCATGGGGAACACTGTTCGATGGAATGAAAAATGAATAGGTGTAATAGGTTGCGAGTCAGCTATCAACTATAAAAGAATGTTGCTTGTATACCGTAAGTTTAGTAGAAATGAGTAAAGCATGCTGGATGCCAGTTCTGATAAACAACATCCAAAGAAATACGAGGGTGGTCTGAAACGTTCTCAGCCTCGGCCATAGATGGCAATACTATCTGCACAATTTTTTTTTTTTTTTTTTTTTTTTTTCCAAATTGGTACATCTGTCATAAACATCCATGTGAAATTGCAAGTCATTTTATCAAGTAGTTTCTTTTATACAGCTTTTTGAAGCAAAACTGTTGTCTGTATCCTTTGAAATGGATAAAACTAAGTATCGTCCAGTTATAAAATTCTTTGTAAAAGAAGGTTTAACGCCAACAGAAATTCATTCAAAGTTCATAAAAGTTTATGGGCACTCTTCTCCTTCGTTTTCGATGGCGAGTTTAAACATGGCCATACCAGCCTTGAAGATGATCCATGTGAAGGACGTCCAAAAAGTGTAACAACACCAGAAATCATTGATCATATGCACAATATGGTATTGGATGATCGACCAGTCCAAGTGCGTGAAATTGCTGAGACTATAAGCATTTCAAAAGAACATGTAGGATATATTTTGCATGAAAAAATGTAAATGAAAACACTTTGTGCAAGATGAGTGCTATGCTTGCTCAGAGCAGATCAAAAACGCACTCGCATGAAAATCTCTGAACAGTGCTTGGATTTTAACAAGAATAAAACTGATTTTGTGCATCGATTTATTACTATGGATGAGACTTGAATTCACCATTACACACCAGAAGCCAAACAGCAGTCAAAACAGTGGACAGAAGCTGGTTGTTCAGCACCAAAGAAGACAAAGTCGGTTCCATCAGCAGGAAAGGTGTTTGGGAGGTTTATTAATTATCTTGAAAAGGGTAAAACAATAACCAGGGAATATTATTCAAATCTGTTAACCAGACTAGACTAAAAAATTTGTGAGAAAAGGCCTGGTTTGCAGAAGAAAAAAAAAATAATTTTTCATCAGGACAATGCACAAATGTGTTTTGGCAATGGAAAAATTAAGGGATCTGTACTATGAATTGGAGCATCCACCCTATTCCCCAGATTTGGCTCCCTCTGACTTCTATCTCTTCCCAAAACTAAAATTCTTCCTCGCTGGTCAGCATTTTTCTTCAAATTAAGAGGTGATTGCAGCTGTAGAGGTATTTTATAGATCTTACTGAGAACCACTACAGGGACGGGATAATGGGTGCTGGAGCATCACTGGAATAAATGTATTAGTCTTAAGGGAGATTATGTTGAAAAATAAAAATAATTTTAAAATTATAAATTCGTTTTTTCATTGTTAGGCCAAGAACTTTTCAAACTACCCTGGTATCTATAGAAGACAGAATGCAGAAACTAGCCATCTATGAGACAGTGGCTGGAGGGAGGTCATCCTCTTCTAGACACGTAGAACTTTTAAAGAAATCCATCAAAAATGTAACAGTATCCATATGAAGGTGAATTTGTGATTTGTATAGTTAGCAACAGGAAAGATGAAATGTAACTTGAGTGTTTTTTGAAGCCTAGGAGTATATGTCAGCCTGAGAAGCAAGATCTGGTCTTGGCTGTTAAGTTGAGTTGGTAAGGTAAAAGGTAGGGGGAAAAGAACCAAAGTCTTTTTTTTTTGTAAGAAAGTCACGTGTTTTCAAAAATGACTAGGTTATCACCCCATCAAAGGATGATATGGAGCACTGACAGTACATGGATCTTGAAGACCAAGATGTTTGAGCACTGCAAGATTTGTCATGAGTAGGAGGAACAGAGAATACTATCATTAGCAAAACTGTAAATAGGTTTTGAGGTCAGTGAGAGTTGTTTAAGTATAAACCAAGAGGAAGGTTTAAGTATAAACCTTCCGACCTTTGTAACTGGTAACCCAGTTACAAAGGTCGGAAGGCAGATCCTAGCATGTCAATTTACTGAGAAGCTTTTGATGCCAAAATGAATCAAATGCTTGAGAGATGTGAAGTGCAACAATATAAGTTTCTCCAAACCTTCCATGGAATGTGTCCAAAGGTAAACAATATGAGAAGATTTGCTATGGATCTTTACTGTCAGAATCCATACTGGTGGTCTTTAATTCAATGACAGTTTTCTAAGTGCTGAATAAGTTGACTGTTGATGATCTTCATTACTATGGCACTAACTAATGTGAGAACAGATCGATAGTTAATTATAGAATCACTGTTGATCTCTTTGGAATTGACCGTAGATTAATTTATCTCCATGCTGTGGGATGAAGGCCACCTATGTATAATATAGAAAAGAGTTCATAAAACCCTGGCATTAATTATGGAGAATTAATGCCTCTTGAGCAGAATTGGTGAGATATCAAGATCAGAAGTGCTCTCCTGGTATCCATGTTGTTCAAGGTTCTTATGACTTTCTGGCAAAAAGCTAGAGATAGCATGTGGTGCAATGTTCCAGGTCAGGTTGGAGGTGACCGATGCAGGATTTGGATGACAAGAATGATGCTAGGAAGTCAGATTTAGGCAATGCTGCCATCTGGCTGAGAGAGAGAGAGAGAGAGAGAGAGGTGGGCAGAAACTGTAGCCAATAGCTTTTGCAAGGGACTAGAAGGCATGATTGTACAACGATATAGGCAACAAGTTTTCTATATTTAGACCTAGTACTTAATGATGATTTTGTAAGCTGTGCATGAAGCTTGAGTTTGTCTCAAGCCACATACAATATTCAAGGCAAATAACCTCCAGCTATTCTGGAAAAATGCATCCCATGCCACTTTCAGAAGAATCCTGCAGATACCAAAAAAAAAGGCTTCTGATGGTATCTCCAACTGCATTTAAGAGATGTATTTCTGAACTAATATCTGTTCTTTATCTCTACACTTATACTTAGCATCCATTCTAAAAATGCAAGCAAGCTTATATTCAACCCATTTAAGAAAAGGAAATAAATGCCTGCCTGTAAGCTATCAACCCTTTTGGTACTCTCAAAAATAAGGAAAAAGATCTGTCAACTTAATCACATGGAGAACTGCCAACTAATCAAAGTTCACCAACATGAACTTTGACATTCAAGATCTACAGCAGATTTTCTCACCTACATCACTCACCTCTTGACATTTGCCATGGGAATGTTTGGATAAACATGTCTGGTTGCATTTGACATTTCCAAGGCATTTGATAATCTGCCTTCTATCTTTATTTGGGTGTCCAGTTTTCTCTTGTCGTTTGATGAGTGGAATGGCAGGCAGCATTCTCTTTTCGGATTTCTCTACTAATGCAGACAATCCCATGGTTCTGTATACTACCCACCTTCTTCATATACATAAATGCCCTTTTTTCTCAATGACCACCTCAAACCCTATTCAAAGTTTTGCCAATGATAACGCTCTCCATTTCTCCTATTGATGACAAACCTTACAGTACTCAAACATCTAAATCCCAAACCTTAATATTTTCTACAACCAGTGCCCTAAACACTTGTCTCTATACTATCCTTGAGAGTAACAACAACCAAGTCACTAAGACACAATTTTCTAAAACACACAAGACACTACTTATCACGGTGCTGCTAATTCTACACAAATTTCCAATTTGCCCAACTTTATAATATGGTTCTTTTTGTGAACAATACCAAGTCGCCACAAAAATGCTTGTTGCTATCTAGAAGTTTAATTCCAGTAGCCTTGTTCCACTCTACCATAGACATTTTTCTATACACTTTTGTATTATCATTCCTCCAGCTTCCTTTAAACCTGATGATGATAATTAACATCCATTCTTTTAATAATTTCTAATGCGAAATGAAGATGGCCTTTTCTTCAGACTAGCTTCATGACCATGCATAATTAAGATGTATGCACTGGTCCTGAGTTTTATAAGATTCTATGATGTTGAAGACAGTTTTTCTGCCACTAAAGAGCGGTTCTGTTTAGTCTCTAATGAGAAACAACAGTTCAAATGAGATATCATACCAGTGAAGCACTTAATCAAAACAACATTTCACTTCTGAAACATTTCATGCTTCAACTGCATGGCCTTTTCCTTTACCATTTTTTTTTTAATTCTGTTAAAAAAAAAAAAGTCACAGTAGGATTCTTCAAATCGAGCTGATGGAGTGAGGATAGCAATTCTATTCATTCACTCAAACTAGACCTGCAACTTAAATATAAAACATTATATCTAAAATATAAACATTGTTTGCGATATTTATTAACGTATATTTTAATAATTTTGATGCCACAACTTCTACAAAATCTGCAGCATTTCTGAAGTAAATTATTCTAACAATAACCAGCAAGCAATGTTAGGTATGGGCTCATTCTACTTTCAATTGTTGTTTCAATAGCATATGTACTGCATTTCAGTATTATTGCTTTTTGCACTTGTTTTAATATTTTTTTTTTATTATTAATCTAAAGAAGCTACTATCTTATTAAATAGTGATTATTCAATTTTGGACATATAATTGACAAAATCCTATTTAATTAGTTATTTCAAGTTTTTGCTTTAGTTAATTTTTATTTAGTGTGTGTGTGTGTGCGCGCGTGCTTATAAGTACTTCAATGGGCACTGTTTATATAAACTAATACAGTCAATTCTTATTATAGCAAACTCATAGGGACCACAGGAATAGTTTATAATGGATAGCATGGTATAGTAAATTTCTTTTAGCATAGAATTGCACCTATGAGCTTCTTTGGTCAGAACTTGTCAACAGCTTGAAATAATGAGAACTTGTAAGTAATATTTGTTACAGTAAGGGTTGGTTATAATCTCTTCATCTTCCTCCAAACCTATAACTCCTAATGAACTTTTCCTCCAACTATACATCTGTTCTTTGGGAACAAATTTCTCCTTTAGTCCTTACCAATGATTGTAACCTACTGTTATTCAAGTTAAGTCAAATGGCAACAGATTCCAACTCTTTTTCCCAACTTCTAATTATTTCTATCTAACACTGTTTTTCATCATTTTTGTACATATAATTGCTATTTGAAAATAATAATAACAAGCAAGAAAAAGAGAGAAACAAGAAATTTTAACAAAAGGAATTAAGTCATACAATAGCTCTTATACTGAAGTTTAATTTCACATGAAGCAGTTAAGTCCATTTCAATGAAAAGCAATAGCTTTTCACTGGAATGAACTTTCATTGGAATAGGCAAATAACTCTCAAAATTACTAAAATAACAATTATATACATTTCTTTAAGAAGAGTGTATCTGAATGATAATACAATATCATAAACTAAATGTCAATTTACATAATTTGATATTATTATTTAATATTATAATCATAATTTAATATCATAGACTTCGTCTTAATCCTCCTAGAGAAGTTTCTAGAATTTCTCTTCCATCCCTCCCCCCTTCTCTATTATCATGGAATTCACAGAATCCCTTGTTCTTGTGGCTTGCGTTATTATGCACAGAATAGTTGTTTTACTCAAATTCATCTTAAAGAACATCAAGAATATACTTCACTTCAAGAGCCCAATAAATTTGGCTACTAGCCATGCCTTGTCTACTAAGCATCGAATTCAGTGGAATAATACTAAAGTTCTACGCAAAAGTTATTTTCTTCTGGAAGGATTGTATAAAGAAAGCTGAGAAGCACACATTTGCAATAACGCAAAAATGACTGCATTAAACTTTCTCAATTTTGGGAAATTATCTTATTAATAATCATTCATGTGCTTCATAAAAATAAAAATTGCAATTAATTATTTAAATTTAAAATTTTTATTTTATTCCTTAAAATCTATTAACGTAGATGGAGTTATCCTCCTTCAGTTGATAGGGAATATAATATCACATGCTTTCGATTTAATTGTTTTTTTTTATGCTTATCTTTTCTTACTGTATAGAAAATAGCTATGAAACATAGCCAAAAATTCTACAAAAATAAATAATAAATTAATATAAGTGGCATCTGTATTTATTTATTATCATATTGTCTTCTACTTACACCACCTCAATTTTCAAATCTACACAAAGGAAATGGCAGGAAATTATAGTGAGGACAGAACACAAAATGAACGGAAAGAAATCAATCATGAAGAACACAAAACAACATGAAAATGTACAAATTCAAAAATAATGGAAGAATAAAAATGATAATTTCTAACTAGAAGAGTTTGAAATTATAAAAATGAAAATACAGAAGTAATGTTTAGCTTATGAAGAATCTTTCAAACACAAATGAACTGCTACCCAAACAAGCTTCATAATTTACAGTTCTGAGAAAAGAGTAGCAATTTATGCCAGCTTTTCATCACCAAGTCTCTGTCCAATAAGTTTTTCACACTAGCTGTGCCAATCCTCTGTGTTCTGGAATCAATGTACAATTTCCTGCCATTTTCTTTGTTTTATTTCCAGCAATTTATGTTCTGCCTCCCACCATTTCCCTTTTCTTTTTTGTGGGAATTTAGTGGGAAGGGACAAATTTTTTTCCCTAAAATCACTATAGGGAACCTTGCACTATAACAAACTATTTCTCTAGTCCCTAGGTATTCACTATAACAGACATCTGCCATTTTTGTTCCTCATGTCTGTATAGATTAATAAGTTTTATGCATAAAGTAATTTATACTACAGCTTAATTATCAAACATAATTCATAACACATCATACTTTTAACATGATGTATGTGTCAAATATCTTTAGAGAAAATGCAATCCATAACAGAAATCAACTAAAAAATTGGAACAAAATGTTTCTTCCTGAATGGAAAATTAATTATCATTATGGCAATAATATAACATACCTTTTTTGTATTTTTTTAAAGAGTCAATCATTTCTTTTTTATTTTTTTGTCTCTTTTGAAGGATTTCTTGCTGAAGCTGAAAACAAAATATAGATGAGTGGTAAGGCTTATATATATATATTTTTTTTTTTTTTTTTTTTTATTTTTTTTTTGGGGGGGAGAAAGTCAAATTGCCATCATTGTAATCCTTGTGTCTTGTGATTCTGATGTAGACTGTCCTACCTGTTTGGCCATAGCAGGAGAGTTTACAACTGTAAAGTATTTAGTGAACACCCAACAGGTCTTTGGGGGTGCAGATAAGGGATGTCAATTTTGTATATAGTTTGTAAGTAGTCTTAACATCTACTGCCATCCCAAACCCAGATTGGGAAGAACCTAGCATTAGATGTTCAAGTTTTTGCTGATGATGCAAACATAGACCAGGGCAATCAGATGCTTACAGAATGATTTGGATAAGCTGGAACAGTGGACAAATGATAATGGCTATCAATTCAATACTAGTAAACATAAAACTATGCATTTTTACATGAGATTTCCAAAAAGCATATTATATTGGTGGGATTATGTTACAAGAAATTGACAAGACTAGGGATCTTGGAGTTATGGCAGATAGGAACCTGAAGTTCAAAAGTCACATTGCAAATACAGCTCAGAGGATGACTGCATGGTCAATTGAACACTGATATGTAAGGAAGTCATTTTGCTTATTTACAAGCCCCTGATATGACCTCATCTGGACTACTGTGCACAGATTTGGTCTCCTGGGTTCAAAAGGAATAAAGAAGCATAACAAAGTTGATATGCAGATTATGGAATGTAGATTCCAAGGACAGACCAAGTGTGTATGAACTGTGATAAACAGGAGAAAGAGGGGCTGATATGATAGTGGTCTATAAACTTCTGAAAGACTGTTATAAGTTATCAACTGATGAAATCTTTCATTACATGGAATGTGAAAGAGAAAGGAAGTTGGCTTTGTGTACAGTTAAGAAAGGGGATGAGAACTAGACTTATCTCACAGAACAACAGAACAGTTTGCTCATTGAAGTAGTGAGTATATCAAGTGTGAATGAATTTAAGAGAAGGTATAACAGCTAGTATGGATGACCTATGACCTCCCTCAATGAGTCCTTGTCTCCATGAAGGTCTCAGATATTATTAACTGGTAATTAGCTTATGGAATTAACAATGCATATAAAGGGTATTAATTAAAGGCAACTTTAATGAATAACTTCAATATTTCGGCAATATCACGTTGCCATCTTCAGGAACATAAAAATATGGTATGTGCATGCAGGCACTAACACAAGCAAATGAGGAAGAAGGCAAGAAACTAATATTGTTCCTAAAGTCCTAATGGTGCCCTCTGGCGGGCTAATTGGGTTGTCTTGGCCGTTGGGCTGAAGTTCTCATAATGTAAGTCTCCCAAATTTGGGGTAGTTTCATGCACCCAAATTTGTTGAGGTTTGGAACATTTTTCAGAGATGCCGATGATTCCTTGAATAATCTTTCATATTTGAACTTGCTGCGGTGTATTATTTTAGTTTTCTTCCAATGAATTCTATGGCAGGTATCTAAGGCATGGTCTGCCAGCTCAGAGTGGCTGCACTGGTGAAACCGGATGTAGTCTTTGTGTTCTGAAATCCTGATATTTGCTGTCCTGCCTGTTTGGCCAAAGTAGGACAATTTGCAGCTGCAAGGGACCTGGTATACACCAGGTAGGTCTAGGGGAAGTGGTCTTTGGTAGAGCAGATAAGGAATGCCAACTTTTTATATGGTCTATAACAAGAAGTCAGGTCATATTTATTTTCTCAGAGGTGCCCTAGATGTAGGGAATGGTGATAGATTTGGTGTAATCTTTATTGTGGAGGGGGGTTGTGGTTTACTGGTTTTAGGGATTTTGGGGATTTTTTGGGGGTTATGGCCATTGGCTAAGAAAGTGTTGAGGATGTGGTTTAGTTCAGTGGTTAGGGCATCGTCATCTGAGCAGATTAATTTTTCTTCCCTGTTATATAGTGTTTTTATAACCCCATATTGTTGTGAAGGGGGGGTTTTGCTGGTGAATGTATCTGCCTATATGGGTGGGTTTTCTGTAAACAGAGAAAACCAAAGATCCATCAAGCTGGCGAGTGATTAAAGTGTCTAGGAAGGGGAGGGTGTTGTTTTCCTCTTTTTCTAAGGTGAACTGGACTCTGGGGTGTTGGTTGTTTAAGTGTGTTAGGAAGGAGTGGAGTGTATCTGAGCCATGTGGCCAAATAGTGAACAATCATCTAGGTATCAAAGCCAAATAGTGGGTTTTTGTGGGGCAGAGTTTAATGCTTTTTCTTCAAAGGTCTCCATAAAGAAGTTGGCCAAGGGTAGGGAAAGTGGTGAACCCATGGATACAATACTACCTTTGGTTGCCATACTTCCCGACTTGTTCCTGATTATGGCAATTTGACTTTGCAAAATTATTGGAAATATTAATTAAATTTTATTGTACTTAATACCAAGTCTTTTGTTTAAAATATTCCCTATCTGCATTTATGAGTTGAGCACATGTAACAAAAATTTGAAAAACAGCAAATGCAGATTGGTTACATCTAAAGTAATAAATTCAATTTCTGTTTAAAATGGATAATTTCAATTTTTTTTTTTTTTAACTTATCAAAAAATTCCCAATTTCTAAATTATTACTGAGTAACAATTGTATATTAGAATAATAGTGGTGGGTGGTATATGATGATAGCTGCAGTTCTGTAGTTGGTGGATTGAGTGATGTAGACAGATTTGCAGAGCGGGTGCCCTCCCTTGAAGAGTCTTTGGACTCCCTGGAGGTATCATGTAATAATAATAATAATAAAGAAATTTTTTGAAACCAGTTAAGAGTTGTGATAACATGAACGACAAAAGCAATTTAACTAGATATATGTATTTAGTTACTTTTACATGGCAGTAAAATCAGGTTAAGTTAACTAGAAGCAAAAATATGCTCTAAAGATGAAGACATGCATTCATCTTTTCATTTAGTTACTTTATACCAAGAATAAAATCATCAACACCACACAATTTATATGAATTAATAGTTTCAAACTGATTGACGACATCATTTTATTTATAGTACTTAATAAAATGCACAAGCACCTACTAGACGTTTTGTTTATCCATCCATCCATCCATGAATTTTATTAGAATTTGGGATCTTGACTAAAATGTGTCAAGTAATCTTAATTTAGGTTTAAACTGAAAATCCCACTTTCAGTAAAAAATTAGACAATGATTCAATATGCCTCTACTATAGCTGAAGAGAATTTCATAGAATTTGGTACTCAGGATCTCTATTAAAATTTTTAAAGTCAATTTTGTTTAAACTCAACAATTTTAAATAACAAAATGATATAAAATTGATTAAAAAAAATCTGTTAAAAGTGACACTATGTTACAGATGACAAAAAAGTCTTGTGATAATTTGATACCTACAATGTATCCTAATTATAGATAATTATTATCTATAACTAGACAAAATGCAACTTTTTATGAGTGTTTGGGATCATTTCTGTACTTGTTACCCAAACATCAGCTTCAAAAATCTCATCTTTTCCCTTAATCCACCATCCTTCAAACTAGCTATGCGATGAGTTCAATACAATTTAATAGCTTTATTATTTGTAAAATACCAATCAGTCTGATTTCTGATTAACACTTTTTGGTGTGTCTTGTCTAGGAAAATCCATATATGCATGAATAGCCATACTTTTATTTTTTTAATTTCCACATGTCAGGTGGTAGAATTTCATTGCCCAGTGTGAAACCATTGCCCTGCAGTAGTTTCACAAAATTAATAAAAATAGAAAAAATCCTTTGCTCAAGTAAGGTATGAACATACTATGGACTAACAACATTTTGTGGATGGGAGTCACAAAAAATTGTCCTACAGATTATATTGAAACTGTACATCTTTCATAATAATATTATGAAAGATGTAGAGTTAAAGCTAAAAGGTATGTTTAATCTCTCTTGATTGACTATGGTTAAAAGCAAAAGAGAGACCAGATAAATTAACTACATACATATGGATAACAATGACATCTTGATATTTTTAATCAGCATTTTCCAGTGCAAATATGCAGGTGTTGTCTTTGCATATCTAATTCTATTGATATTGGTACTTTCCATAAACACTTCTTCATGTATGTGTGTGTGTGTGCCTGGCCTTCAGTAAGTTTCTTTAGATAAACTTATTCCATGAGGTGTTCCTTATGTGCGTGAATGTAACTAAACAATAAACCCACAGAGTCAGATTCTAAAATCTGAATTCAGAAATTCAAATATTAGCAGTCAGATTCAGAAATGGCAAAATAAAAAAGGAAAAGAATAATGCAAGAATCATACCTGGGAAAATTAAGAAATAAATTTAAACAAAAACTGCAATGGTCAGATCAGTAGGAATAATAGTAAAAGACTCTAGGATTTCAAAAAAATGCATGAGTGCATTTTTTGTTAATGTGGTGGCAGGATTTCCTTCCCAAAAACCTGGTTTTAGCAAGCCAGAATGAGAATACATACAACTGGCAGACACATAACTATGTAGATATGATTGACTATCATGTCAGAACGTTAGTAGGTATACGAAGCCAAGTACTTGGCTGTGACATGCTGACTGGATTTTAGTATAGCAACAAACATAAGCCTTTCCACACAGTTGGCTATGACAGCTCATTAAGCCTACTTAACATGTTAATGGGAAGATGGAGGACTATAAGGTCTGCCTGCTTTTTCCACATACAATGCATTTTTCTTTGCTTAATAGTAGTTATTTAAAGTTAAGATGAAGTTGGGATGTGGAATACATGGTGCCATATTCTTTACTAAGTATAGCACTTCTGGAATGAGGCTAATTCATCTTATTTAATACTCAAACTACCTATGTGGTAATGACCACCAAGGGGGAAAAAAATGTTTCAACTGCAAAATGGTAACTATATGTCAATTCCATGTGCTTGGAACATTAAACTTCGACAGAACAGAAAATCTCATTAAAAGAACTTTGTTCAATTCAGGAATCCCATAACTTTTATAGTCCTACAATAAAGAAAGAGTTCATAACTACTTAAAAACACTGCTATATTAAATGTAGTATACATTAAATATATTGGTCTGACCACACATGGACTATTGCATTCAGATTTGGTTGCCCAGTTTTCATCATGATGCAAAAACACTAGAGGAGGGAAGGGAGTCCAAAGATGAATGACCAAAGTGAAATCAGGACTCTGGAGTGTTGGTTATGAAGAAAATTTGAGGGAATGTGGATTTTAGAGTTTGGTGGATAGGAGGAAAAGAGGAGATATGATAGAGAGACCTTCAAATTAGTTAAGGGATTCTATCAGACTAAACCAGGGGTCGGCGAACTGGGGTAAATTACCCCAAGTGGGGTAAAAGATTTTTTTTTTCCAATTTGATGGAAGAAGATTTTCATACTAATCATGTAAAACCAAAGATTTCGTAAATAAAAATTAATATGTAATGGTATACAAAATGCATATTTATAGTGTAAAAATGCTTCTCAGTCCTCCATTTCTTTGCATTTTCTTCATTTAGTTGAGAATAGATTTTTTTAATTTTTGAATGTGGGAATGGATTAATTGATTTCCCATAAGATATAATGGAAAACTGGGTTTCGAGAGACATACTTTGAGATACGAACAGCGGTCAGGAATGAATTAATTAAGTTCGTAAGTCAAGGTACCACTGTACTTTGTTTTGCTTACTGAGGAGGGAAAGCAAATGTCTTCAGAGGACGAAGAAACAGCAACAAAAAGGGAGCAATTCACAAGTGACATAAAATAAAAATTAATATGTAATGGTATACAAAATGCATATTTATAGTGTAAAAATGATTCTTCTCACTCCTTCTCCATTTCTTTGCATTTTCTTCATTTAGTTGAGAATAATTTTTTTATTTTTTGGATTTTTTTTTAATTTTTGAATGTGGGAACGGATTAATTGATTTCCCATAAGATATCTTAACTGGTGAATTATATAACCAGAAAGAAAAAATCACTTCCCTTCTAACCTAAGTTTGGCTTCTCCACAAAGTGCACACAATGATATATCACATGCCAGAAGAATTGCAAACCAGAAATATGAGACTGTACATTGCATCCCACACCATGGGTGAATACCAAATGCTAAAATATGTACAGTGCTCATCATAAATGTCGCAATCAACTGCAACATAACTTGACACCCTATGATGATGGACAATGTCATGTGTATATTAGTCTAGTCAGAAGAGAAGCAGTTATGTATTAAACTATCGAGAAACTCTTCTTCACAGCATTAATTATGCCAGATGTCTCGATTTGTATTATCCCCTTCTTCAGTCATAGTTCATCTACTTCATTAACTTTTCATTGTTGTTCATTACCTTTCTGCTCAATATGCAGCAGGATCTTTTAAAATCATAAGCCAGAAGAGCTTATATTAACTTTGGTATTAACTATATCATCATTTTTGTATATCTAATTGTAAAATTTTAGGATTAAACTCAACTTGCCTAGCTTTCTTTAGTTTTCTAAAAAAGGCTTTACTGTTTTTCATTATCTCAATAGCATTATTCATTAAACATAATTATGATTTGAACCTAAATCATTAAGAATGTTTAATGATCTCTCCAATTCACATGCTAATTAGAAAATGAATTCGAAATGAATACTTTATACAGACACTAACTTACTTTTCTTACCTAAGAAAGAAAGAAAGTAATTAATATGTACTTTGCTGATGTAGGAAGACCATGAAATATTCACTTTCTAAATATAATTCCAACAGAGAAATTTAATAGTAATTATATTTTTCATTTTTCCTGATGTTCATTACCTTTTTACCATACTTTTTCATTTCTCTAAGATTTCTAGCCTTTTCTGTTCTTTCCAGGGATGCTTGCTTGCTTAGTAGTTTTTCTCGAACCTTTCAAAAACAAGTTTTTTGGTTCTAATTCATTGCATAATATTAAAAAAATTATTAAAAAAGTACAAATTAAAATTAATGTTGTCATTTTAGTTACACTACAAATATATTCAGAAAGAAATAATGTGTTAATGCACTTAACACGTTATTTCTTTCTCACCAAACAAATTTTTTGACAAATTTTACCAATACTAACTTTTTTTTTTTTTTGACAAATTTCTACAGGGTGTCCCAAAATTCACGCAAGATTAAAATTTAGCGCCATTTGTGTGGTAAAGTGTTGCCAACGAGAAAAAAAAGACAGCGTGACAGCTGACAGTTCAGGGTTATTAAAAATGACCACACACACACACACACACACACACACACACACACACACACACACACACACACACACACACAGTGAAGAGAGTTCGATGAATGGATTATGGAACAACAAGTGGATGCTTATTTTTCAAACAAAATCATCTTCAGCAATGAGGCTCATTTTCATCTTGATGGCTTCGTTAATCGACAAAATTGTCGCATTTGGGGTTCAGAAAATTCACGAGTGATTGTTGAGAAACAAATGCATCCACAACGTGTCACTGTTTGGTGCGGATTTTGGGCTGGAGGCATCATCGGTCCATTCTTCTTCGAAAATGCAGTTGGTAAGGCAATAACAGTTAATGGTGCTCGCTATCGCGACATGATAATACAGTTTTTTGTGCCTAAATTGCAAGATATGGATGTGGACGACATGTGGTTTCCACAAGATGGTGCCACATGCCATACAGCCCGAGAAACAATTCAATTACTGCACAAGTCATTTCCTGGTCATGTAATTTCCCGTTTTGGTGATCAGAATTGGCCACCCAGATCATGTGACTTAATGCCGTTGGACTTTTTTCTTTGGGGTTTTTTGAAGTCTAAGGTTTATGCCAACAAGCCCACAACCACCCACACCTTGAAGGAGGAAATTGAGTGCTGTATCAACGAAATTCAGCCACATTTATGCAAAACAGTCATGGAAAATTTCGACAAAAGAGTGCGTACGTGCCAGCAAAGCCGTGGAGGCCATTTACCCGATATGCTATTCCATGCATAACCCTATAGTGTATATTTTATGAATCAATAAGAAATTACAATTTTTAATTAAAAACCTGTGTTTTCTATCAAAATTATTTCTTGCATGAATTTTGGGACACCCTGTACAAACAACTTTCTTCTATTTACCCTTACATTCCCTAAGAAAAATGACTAATCTGTTAGCAAGGAACTTTCTATGACTTATTTTCATGGGCATTTTTTTTTTTTTAAATTTTCTTATTTTTCCATCACTGTAAACAGCTTTATCATATGCTTCTTAGTTGATACAAACAATGTTTGCTACAGATTTTATCATTTAGACTTTTCTCTCATGTTTATCCCAATAATAACATATACTTAAATCTAAAGTTCAGATTTGAAAATTTTTTGAATTTGATTCATTTCAATACTTGGGTACTGAAATAATCACTTTTTATCTTGCTCAGCACTAGGTGATGATCATTTCCTATTTCCATATGTTGAAGAATCACACAGGAAGATACATTTCACAAACTTTCCCATTATTCATGTTGAAAGTTTTACCACTTGGTTATACTATAAATTAAAGATGCCAAGAAATTATACTCTTGGTTTAATCCTTTATCTAATGTAAGCAAAGAAAGTTTACGTCTGAAGTATTTTCAGGGCAACTCGTATGTAGAAGCTAATGACTTCACATCAACTGCCTTGGTATCCCATAATGCAAAACACATATCCTTACAGACAAGTATAATGCTATGCATTATGGGAAGATTCACTACCCAGACTTCAAGAAAGGTCTCATCAGTGGGTGCAGATTGAGAGGTGATACCAAGGTTGAAGTAATGCAGAAGTCATATTTCCATATCCGAGTAACAAAAAAGTTGTCACATATAATTAAATTACTCTGGATTAGAGATACTGGAAAATGTTGAAAGTTTTTCCACTTGGTTATATATAAATTCAAGATGCCAATATTCTTGGTTTAATCCTTTATCCAAGTGTAAACAAAGAAAGTTTGCACCTGAAGTATTTTCAAGAGGGACAAAGCTGTATAACTGAGAGGAGACCTCCACATGACCTTTAAAGGAATGCAGCACACCGACCAGAGCTTCTGACCTAATCCCAATCCTCACTCTCTTGTAGTGAGGATTGGGATTAGGTTAGGCATCTACCTGGATACTGAACAAACAAAAATAGGCTGGCAATTTGGAATTTAGCTGGCCAAATTGTATTCTTAATGGCTTAAACCACAATATAAAATGATGGTACAACATGACAGAATTTCATGCCAGCAGGGGCATCGCCCAGTTAAACAAGAACCCTGTTGTTTTTGGCAGGAAACCAGGGAGAACAGTGAAAAGTTTGCTACTGGAACAAATCATGAAACACACCCCAACTCAACATCACCAGAGTTCAAGATAGGTACTATCAACATAAGCAGCCTGAATAGGAGTGACTGAAAAAAAATAAGACAAAATCTGGTGAGATATTTCTGAGCAATAAATACAAAATTTTATATTCAGGCAATGACAATCAGGGAAAAGAAGGTGCAGCTATAGTACTGAACATAAAATAAGAGGCTAATCTTCTTGAATGGCAAACAATATCAAGTACAGTGATGTTAGCAAATCTCAGAAAGGGGAAATGGACAATGGGACTTATTTGTGCCTATGTTCCCACAGAAGGTTCTACTAAGGTAGAAGTGGAGGAATTTTTTGAGGCTTTAGAGAAAGCAACTGACACAATGAAAAACAAAAAGTTGGTCCTTGTTCAAGATCTAAATAGCAGAGTAGGAAATGATTGTCAGACATACAAAAATATTTTGGGAAAATTTGGAGAAAAGAGCAAAGCCAATGATAATGGCAAATACCTGTTGGATTTCTGCTCAGCATATGGACTCGTTATTACTAACACAATGTTCCAACTTAAAAATGTGCACAAATTCACATGGAGAGAAGAGGCAAGGAATAAGAAAAGTCTCAATGACTACGTTATTTTGATAGTGATGTTATCTCACTGGTGCAGGACACTAGTGTACAGAGGATTTGAAATTCGAAGTGATCACTATTTAGTCTTGAGCAGGCTGAAACTGAATTTCATATTGAAAATAATAACATGTAAGAAAGTTTTAAAGCGAATAAAAGTTGAGCAGCTCTCAGATGTGAAATGTAGACTAAAATACACAAACATTATTCAAGAAAAAATGAAAGAGTTTGAAAAGCAGAACCAAACCATGGAGATTCAGTGGCAAATCCTGAAGAAAACATTGAAACACTGAGACAACCTCACCACATGGTGAGGTTGTCTGCAAGAATAGAAAAATCAGAACTCCATAGTGGACACAGGAAGTTAAAGAGGTAGTGAAGGAAAAGAAGAAAGCATATAAAAGTTCCTGGCAAATAAGCCAGCTTGTGCTCTTAGAGAGTAAAGAGACATGTGTAAGAAAGCTAAACACTGTGTAAAACTAGCTAAACAAAAGTCATGGGAAGATTTTAGTAAAAACATAGAAAATAAATATCAAGAAGGTGGCAAAATATTCTGGAGGCTGTTGAAAAAGTTCAGAAATGGAGGAAAGAGTACTGTGAAAGGAATCAGAGATGATAAAGATGACATGCAAACTGGAGAAAAATATATCCTTGATGTATGGAGTGATTACTTTGAAAAATTGCTAAATGAAACAAGCAGTGATCACAGCACGGTAAAAAACAATCAACAGACATGCAATCAGGAATATATATCCATACTTAAAGTTGAAAAGCCATCAAAAGCTTGAAATATGGAAAGGTAGCGGGAATAGATGATATTTGACCAGAAATGCTCAAGTAGGAGGTATAAAGGTCTTACAGTGGCTGCATTGCACAGTTCAGAAGGCCTGAACAGAGAGGCAAATTCCAGATGATTGGAGTAAAGCTCTCATAGTACCCATTTATAAAAAGAGAAATAAAACTGAATCTGAGAATTACAAATGTAGTTCCCTACTGAGTGTTCCTGATGCACGTATACTTGACAGTTGAGAAGCTTTATGGAAGGGACGTTTGGTGAAGAACAAGCTGGATTCAGGCCAAATAGAGGCTGTCAGGATCAGATTTTCACTTTACGAGAAATAGTTGAGAAATCATGAGAATATAATAAAGATCTGTATTTAAGTTTTGTAGATCTGTAAAAAGACATATGACATGTGCCAAGAGGAAAAGCTATTCAAAATGCTACAGTTGTATAGTATCAATGGACAATTATATCAAGCAATACTTGGTCTTTATTTGAGTTGTAAGTCAGCAGTTGGAATTGAAGGCAATACAGGAAGATGGTTTTGTGCTAAATCTGGTGTGAGACAAGGATGTACATTATCCCCTCTGTTTTCATTATCTATATGGATCACATTATGATGGAAAGTGGTATTAAACCTGATATCAAAATTGGAGATGTTAATGTCAGCTCTTTACTTTATGCGGATCATGTTATACTTCTAAATAAATCCAGTAGAAGTCTGCAAGATTCCTTGACTAAATTGAATAGCTGTTGTAATAGATATGGTATGAAGGTCAGCAATAACAAGACAAAGAAAATGAAAATAGGCAAAAACATTGAAAATATCAACTGCATTGTGAATGGAGATCCTACAGAACAAGTAAAACATTTCGGCTACTTAGGTATGATTTTTAGTGAAAATGGTAAATTAATACGGTATGAATAAATTTATATAGAATAAGAGAAAAATTAGTCAAAACACTAAATTAGCTGTATACAAGACAGTGTTAAAACCAATTTTAAATTATTGATCTGAGAGGTGGATTTGAAGCACTTGACCAAAGACTAGAGACCACAGATATGAGTCCTGAGAAAGGTTAGAGGCGTGAACCAATCGATCGCATCAGTGGCAATATCATTATTAACAACACGGATATTAGGAAAGAACTTTACATTGTTAGCATTCAGGAATGTGTTAGCAGAGCTACCGTATTTGCAGGCGTATAAGACGCACCCTCTTTTTTGTACACATTTTTTAGGGAAAAACTTTATCACTGAATATTATAATGAATTTATAGTATTTCAAATATAAAGTAATAAGTAGGTCTACTTTTAACAAATACCTAATCTAACCAGGAAAGAGTACCCACCTTTTAATCTTCTTCATCAAAACCCAGAAATTCATCTCCAGAGCTAAATGAAGAGACACTTGAAACCTCTCCTAAATCAGAATCTGAGTCTGCATACAACAAATTGTCCTCTGTACCATCCAGTGCATTACTAATGCCGCTTGATGAATAATCATTTTTTGTAGATCCTGCTTTTCTGTGGTCTAAAATCCAAGTATTCAGTTCTGCCTCAAGTTCTGGCCACTTTGTAGGTTATGTTTACTGTGAGTTGCTTTTTTCAGATCCTCTTCCTGATTCTGCCAAGTTCTTATCATTTTCTCAGTTGGGGGTGGCCCGAAATGCCTCTCTGCAGCACTGTTTCCATGTTCTTTAGCATACGCAATCACACGTGGCTTGTATGCAATATTGTAGCAATGCCAACATTTTTCAGCAAAATTTGCCAAGAAATTTAGAGAAAATTTAATGGCAGAAATTTATCACCATTCACAACAATCGCGACAATTGGAAAGTTTAAACAAAACAGGAACACAGCTGTGATCATCGATAACAGAGCATGTGCATCCACTGAACTCTACGTAACTGCAATGCTCTCAACACGGAGCAAGGAAAGCAAGAAAGATATCACGTAACTCGGAACAGAGAAAATTTCCAGAAATGCAAGTAATAAAAAAACGGGTATCGGTATATAAGGCACACCCTGTTTTTCAGACCGATTTTCAAAGGGAAAAAGTACATTTTATATGCTGGAAAATATGGAAATCTCAGGTGGTATGGTAACTTAAACAGAATGAGAAAGGAAAGATTAGCAAAACAAGTGTTCCCTGCCAGGTTGGCAGGAAAAAGACCCAGAGGAAGACCAAGATTATAGATGGATTGATACAGTAAAAAAGTGCCTTAGAAGATAGAAACATAAGATCTGATAATGTTGGAGTCTTGACAGGTAACAGACTGATTTGAAGGAAAATTGTAGACGGGAAGTTAGTAATGACATCCCTTGAGGGTACATCATTATCATCATCAGGAATTTGATAATGATAATGATGTATTTTCAGGACTGGACAACTCGTATATAGAAGCTAACGACTTCACATTGCTTGCTTTAGTATCCCACAATGCAAAGCACATATCCTTATGAAATATTATAATTTCCCAGTATGGGAGTGTCACTACCCAGACTGATTTGACCTTTTTTGAAGTCTTATCAGTGAGAGCCAAATGGTCAAAATTGGTCTGGATGGGATCCTTCCCATAATGCATAGCATTATACATGTCCATAAGGATATGTGCTTTGCATTATGAGATACTAAGGCAAGTGATGTGAAGCCATTAACTTCTTTATATGAGTTGCCTAGTCCTGAAAATACTTCAGGCACAAACTTTCTTTGCTTACACTTGGATAAAGGATTAAACCAATAATATATTTTCCCATTATTCCTCTCCCACTCAACAATATGTACCATAAAAAGTAACCAAACAGGGCCTATAATTTTTGTTCCAATGAGACCTCTATTATAGCAGAATTCAGCCATATATGCCACCAGCCTATCTAATGGCTACAATTCCTACACAATCAAAAAATAATAATAATAAATCCACAATCAGAAGAAATGCTTCAGAAGGATTTTAGTAATGCCATCGCCACCCCCAATATTCAAGGTGCATTGAAAGAGAGTGATAATATTAAGGAAATACAACCTCTGCACAGCCTTTAAGTCACACTTGAAAACAGCTACTCTTATCCATTTTCCTAAAGACTAATTCTTCCTCTCTTTCTTGGTGTATATAGTCTGCAAGTCTGCTCATTATGAAGAGACAAGAAGATCCACTATTATCTGCATAGAAGACATAAAAAATGCATCTGCAACTATGACTATGTTTAATCAGGTCTGGCAGACCATTCTTTATAACATATAACACAGAATCAATTGGCATAGAACACTTCCATTGCATCAAGTGCAAAAGTTTGTTTTTAGAATCTGCAGCTACCCTCAAAACTAGCTTAATCTGAATAAATATGGATGTGCAAACTTTCCAAAATATGGGAAGCCTAAATCCTCCAAAATTCCAGTTTAAAACCAAAGATTCAGAGCAGGTGCTCATAGATCGTGCTCCATCTATGAGCACCTGCTCTGAAATACAGGCACCCCTCTACCAACCCATCTACCTGGAAAGTGGGTGTCGAGGTGATGAGGAGGTGCTCCATCTTGTTGGAAGTGTAAGCATCTGTCATGGTCATCGTTATCTAATTGTAGTATTAGGTACCCTTGTGGCATGTCCAGATACACACCACCACCAGCAATGATAGATTCCAAAAAAAAAAAGAGTCCATACACTTTCTTCTTGCTTATGGCACAAAACAAGTTGGCCTTAAGAGTGCCACAAGCATGTTCTATAATGCCATGTGGATTTTAGCTTCCCCAAATTCTGCGGTTGTGTTTACTTGCCCACTTATGTGAAAAGTGCACTTGTCAATGAAAACGATCTTGTCCAAAGAGTCCTCATTTTGTTCTATCCTACTGATCATTTCCATACAGAAATCCTGGCATATATTCTTATTGTCTTTCTTCAAATGATGTACAAGGGTAAAATTGCGAATTTAGTAAAACACACCAAAAACTGATGTGTTTCACTACATTATGACACTCGCTCAGCTTTCGTATGTCTTCTGATTTATTCTTTGTTCTCCTGCAAAGTTGTATAGACCCTTTTGAAACACCCTGTATTTATAACAATAAAAATTTAAAAAAAGAAAAAAAAAGAAAAGAAAATGCAATACAAACACAATTCATGAACTCCTGGATATCATTACAAGTTTATGTCTAAAAGAACTGGTACATCCAATTATCTTCACTTCAGAGCTAAACTTTATCCTTGAAATTAATACTGCTACTTGCTAGTTTCTATATCATTCTACTTGAACTCTACATATATAATCATGCTGTTAACCTCCAAACTTACTGATTGTTTGTAGCCTTCTGTCTATAACTCCTCTAAAAATTCTGACAATGAAGTATAAACCTCAGTGAAATTATCCATGTCAACTTTTGACTTCATTTTGTAAGGTTCAGGCTTTCTCTTCGAACCTTTTATTTAAATAATATTTGTATATTTGGGTTTATAGTACATATCTGTAAATTGTTAAATTTTTATTCTTATTAAAACATCCTAAAGGTTTTTTTTTTATATGATAGATGATAGATGAATCTGATGTTTCATTTTTATGTGATAGATGAATCTGATGATATAAAGGAATAAAAAATGCATTTAAGTGAAAACAAGAATGAAATTTAGAAATCAAGAAACTAGTATACTGACAATCAGTATAACAGTTCCTAATATACTAGTATATTAAACTTCTTCTAAAGATCAAGACGAAGGCATCTATGGAGGTTGAAAATCAATGCAGTCAAGAGAGGTGAAAGCTAGATTTTTCTCTCACAGTGCAGTATGTGATTAGAATGACTTGCTTTGAAGGTGGCAGGTACAGGTAGTGTGAATGAATGCCAGATAAGGTATGAAAGCTGGTGTGGGTGATATGTTTCCCCCCATTGAGTTCCTGACTCCCTGTAGGTCTCTGGTAATAATACAGAACTGAAATGTTTGCTAACATAAATGAGACACACTTGTGGTCTGTGATGAGGCAGGAGGGTCAATTCTATAGCCTGACTGCCTCCCCAAAATTAGAATAAATCACAGGATAGCTAAATTGGTGCAACTGCAAAACAAGATTCGAAATCTCAAAGAATGTTTTCACTGTCTAGTAAAAAAGAATCTCAGAGATGACAGAAAAGTGACAAATACACAAGAACCAGATGAGTTAAGTAATCACTTTGGTAAGGTTCATAAACAGACCCATAACCTGTTTGGAAGGAGTAGTGGATGAAGTAGAGATATTGCAAGAACTTGACAAACACAGCAGTGAGACTAGGTGGGATATCAGCACAGATGCTAAAAGAATGTGCAAGGTAATAAGCAATGACCCTAACCACATTGTTTCTCAACATGGGCATGATTCCTAATGAGTGGAAAGAGAACAAGATAATTCCATTACACTAAGAATGATGCAGCCAATCATAAACCAATCTGAATCTATGAAGTAGTCACATTAAAATACTGGAGAGGTTAATCAGAACTTGCATCCAGAGGTGGGTAGATAACATTTTGTTCTTTTATAGAGGGAAAGCATGGGTTTGAAGTTATGCTTTAGCAATCTCATTTCATTTTACAACAGAGTATGATAAGAGGAATGGATATAACAATGCTGCTGGAATTTTTCCAAGGCATAGGATTCCATATAACTCAAAAGAATGGATAAGCATAAATATGTTTGTAACATAGATATGCCAGTGGCTGAGCGAGAGGTATCAGAGTGACATACAGAGTTGCTCAGTTTAAACAAAGGCAGGTAACCATTGGGATATCACAGGGATCTGTGTTTGGACACTGTTGTTTATTTATTAAGAATGGGGATTTCTAGAGAGAAAACATCCAATTATATGTTGATGCAAAGTTTAGTCAGATCATAAGAGACATATATGATAAGAGTGAATCACTGCAGGCTAATTTGAAGAGTGATTATATGAATAACTATTAATGAGTGTCAGTTTAATGTTGCTAAATGCAAAATTATGCATTTTGAACTGAGGACACTGTAGGCTAAACATTATAATAATTGGAATTTGCTACAAGTGGCTGATGAAACTAGAAACCTAGAGAGTGATAATAAGCAGAGTTAAAACTCTGAGATCACATTAGTATGGTGGTTAGTCATCATACTGGACAATTGCAGTGAAGAGAACAGTCACTTGTAAGAATGATTAAGTTATTTTTCCACTTTACAAAACATTGATAAGAACACATCTGGATAAGTGTGTTCAGAGAGAGGGCTGGCTGGGTTCCATGGAGATGAGGAAACAATCAAAAAGACCCATATAGGGTAAAAGACAGTATTTGGTCTATGGATATTTTGCATGAGGATAGGTTAAGGTCTACAAAAACAAAAAAAGAAAGCAGACTGGTAAGCGGCTCTTATAATATAGATATGAGATTTGCAGTTTCTGTGTGTGTGTGTGCGCATGCATCTGGAAGATGTGTAAAGGTGTAGTAAGGATACACATAAGCTACTCATTTTTCCCATGGCATGTGGGATCAGTGAATGAAATGAAATGCCAGTGGGTAATGTAAGTGCATCCTCAGTGAATGTTTTCAAGGAGAGGCAAAATCTGCAAAGAGTCCTCCCAAAAGTCCCTAATTCCTTGGGAATGACAATATACCATATAATATGAAAAAATCTAAAATAACCTAAATCAAAAGATAATGCAGAAGGTTTGAGTAGGGAGAGAACATGCACAGAATAAATGTAACAAAGACCAAACAATCCAAAGTAATTTCAAAATATCCTGCTGGATTAAAACATTTTAAAGAAGCTCATTATAATACTAAAACCAAAATACAAACAAACAATATAAAATGTAAAGACACTTATTTTTATATTTATTACTTTATAAATACTTTATATTACAACAAAATGTAAACTGTTACTTTTTGCATATGAACATCTGACTTGGCCATCTGAGCAAAATAATCGTCTGGTCGTTTTGTCAGAATTCCAAGCTGTTTCAATTTAGGTATACCTTTCAGTACAGCTTCTTGTGCCTGCTGATAGCTAAAAATTTCAGTAAAATATTAGAAACAGTTCTATAAATATCAGGGGAAAGAAATGCTCACTATTTGCAAATAGTATTGCTATCAGGAGTCTGGAAAAACTAATAACTGGTATGAGACCTAACACAGAGAGTCAGGGAAACTAAATTATAAAGGGAGGAATGGTGCGAATGTGAGTGTAAGAGCGACAATGGTATATAACTGTGTTAATGACAGGAATGGGCTTTGTCATGGAAATGTTGACGAGGCAAGAATGATTTCAGGTTTGTGTTTGTCTGGTTCTGACACATCATATGTGTGCAAAGATGTCTACATGTATAAGACATTAGAGAAGAATAGAGATCTGCAAGATATCCAACTGTGTCAGGTAGACTGCAAACAAGAGTATACAAAAGACATGCAGGTAGATATAGACATGTCTGTACACAAATGCTAGGAGTATCAGAAACAAAGAGGTAGAGTTTGTTGCCTTAGTATGTTGCGACCTCAGATTGTAGAAATTAGTGAGGCCTGGCTATCAGAATCAGACCTACTAACTGGTATTGAGTGTCATGGGTACAGTATTTTTAGGAATGATAGAGTGGATAGGAGAGGAGGGAGCATGCTGCTAATGATATTAGATGACTTAAATCCAGTTAGAGTTGAGACCTATGAATGTAGTAATACTACTAACAATATTTCATGCGACAATGAGTTTGAAGCCATCTGGTGTGAGGTGGAATCTAACAAGACAAATTACATAGTGGGGTATTGTTATTACAGACCTGGTGGATCGATTAGTGGTGATGAAGAAATGCATCACCAAATAGAAAAGGTGAGCGCAAAAAGAGTAATCATAATGGGAGATTTTAATTATCCAAATATTGATTGGGTAACAATAGAATCTTATGAGAAGAATGAAAATACATTTATTGAGCTGTTGCAGGACAACTTCCTCAAGCAGCATGTGATAGAAAGAACTTGAGGTCAAAGAGTGTTAGATTTGATTATAGTGTCAGAGGGTGTTTCAGTTAAAGACGTAACTATTCTGCCTCCAGTGATCATGTAGTACTCACTTGGGAGGTGACTAAGTTTATGAATGTTCCATTCAGGAAAGGTTACATGCTGAACTAGAAAGCAGGAAATTATGACCAACTGAGTTCAGTGGAATGGGATCGGTTGCTGGATGGAAAGAATATCGACAGTGCATGGGAAGCATTTAAACAATACTTAAACAATGCGATATCAGAATGTGTTCCAAAAGTTCGAATAATAAATAGAGTAGGAGTCAAATAGATGTGCAATCTTATTAAGCAAGAGATTCGTAAAAAAAGGACGACGTGGAAGGAATACCGTTTGCATAAGGATGACGTCCGTTATGAATGTTATAAGCAGCAGGCTAGAACAGTCACAACTGTTGTACGGAAAGCAAAGTCTGATTATGAAAAGAAACTGGCTCTACGTGCTAAAGACAACTCACAAGAATTCTATCGATATGCTGCAAGTAAAAGAAAGAATGAATATGAAAGAATAACTCTTCTAAATCCAGATGGCACGAGGGTTACAGATGCAGAAGAGGTTGTTCAGTTAATGAGTGCCCATTTCGTTAAAAGCTATAAACCTGGTGAACGCAACATTGAGCTCACTGTTACCTTCTTCACTAGATGAAGAAAAGCAGGTGTGTAAGGCCGAGGTATTAGAGCTGTTGCACAAACTGAATAAGAATTCATCAATAGGGACTGATGGAATATCAGCACGTGTGCTAAAAGAGTGTTCAGCTGAACTGGCTATTCCTTTGACCAGGATGTTTAATGAGTCTCAGAACAGGGAAGATTCCGCAGGAATGGAAGGAATGTATGGTAATTCCAATGCACAAGGGTGGTGCAAAGACCAATGTATCCAACTACTGATCAATTAGCATCTCAGGAGTGGTGGTGAAGATTTTGGAAAAATTGGTTAGCATTCAGAAATGGGTTGAAAGTGAATATCTACTTTGCAATGAACAACATTGGTTTACTAAGGGAAGATCATGTTTTAGCAACTTGCTCCCATTCTATAACAATGTTACCATTGAACTAGACAAGGGGAATGGATACACCATGATACTCTTGGATTTTGCTAAGGCTTTTGACAGAATAAAGCATGGCAGACTACTGCATAAATCGGAGAAAATGGGTTTGGGTTATACAATATTAGCATGGATAAGAGGATGTTTGACTGATGGATATCAAAAAGTGGTATATGGGGGATAGTCTGCAAGGTTTAAGGTAGTCTCAATGGCTGCCTTGATGCTTCCATTCTAGTGGACTCATTGCCAGAGCGATCGCACAGTGACAGTACGAAAGCAACTTCGACTAGTGCTGCCTTTTAAGGCACGAGGCATGAACAGCAAATCTCCCAGTCAGAGGATGAGTCTCAATAGATTGCAGTATGGTGGCTGCTCTTCTACACCCTTTCAGGGTAAATGTCAGGAATTTGATGATGATGAGGTTTAAAGTAACAAGTGGTGTACCGCAAGGATCAGTGTTTGGTCCACTGTTATTCAATCTATTCGGGAAGGATTTGACAAATAACATACAATTATTTGCTGATGATGCAAAGATAAGTAGGGTAATCAGGAATGCTGCTGATATACAGTTTTTGCAGAATGATTTGAATAGGTGTCAGTTCAATGTCAGTAAATGTAAAGTCATTCACTTTGGCATGATTAGATATCCAATGTCTTATTATATTGGTGGGATTAGGCTAGAAGAAACTGATGTGGCTAGGGATCTTGGAGTGTTAATAGATAGGAAGTCGAAGTTTAGGGGCCATGTGGCAAAGATCGCAAATACAACTCAAAAGATAATTGCAATGCTGAAACGAACATTCATATGTAAAGATAAGGATATTATTTTGCCTTTTTACAAGACCTTGATAAGACCTCACTTGGACTATTGTGCGCAGGTCTGATCTCCTGGTTTCCGTTGTGATTTTGATATATTGGAAAGAGTACAAAGGAGAGTGTTAAAAATGATATCAGGATTGTGAAATACTGATTGTGAAGACAGATTGAGAATTTGTAGACTGCAGACACTAGCAAACAGGAGAAAGAGGGGTGATATGATTGAGACTTACAAACTTCTGAAAGGTCATACAGGATTTCGATTGATGGAATTTTTCAATTTATGGAGGGTGAGGAAAGGACAAGAGGGCATCCTTGGAAGCTGAGAATGAAGGCTGCTAAAAAGGGTGCGAGGGCTAAATTTTTCTCTCAGACGGTGGTGCATGATTGGAATGGATTGCCGTTGGATGTTGTGAGTGCAAGCAGTGTGAATGAATTCAAGAATAAGTATGATAGCTGGTGTGTGTGTGTAGTATGTAAGACTGACTTCCTGGAGGTCTCTCTTAATAATAATAATAATAAATAATTTTTTAAAAAATCAAGCACACAGTCCATTTCTTTTTCCTTTTTTTACATTGCAAAAATTCAACTGCCTTGTAATAATTAGTTTTTACTCTAAAGTTATATCAATATATCAAACAAAACTTTACAGCAATTTATATACTAAAAATTATATTGCAGTACAAATTTTTACAGGTAACCCTCGTATAATGCGGATGTTAGGTTCCATAGAAATGTCACATTATGCGAGACTCGGATCACATAGAAAAAGTAGGGTTATGTTCCGAAATATTTTTTTTTTTTAATTATATAAACAACGACATATCCAACAAAAAAATATTTTTACTTAATTCAGGTAATTCATATAAGTTAAGAAAACAAACTATAAACAAATACATAGTATAAAATTATAAAAATACAAATTGTATGTAATCTTCATTGCACATAATGCATAAATGTTTTAGGCAAAATAAAATAAAGTGCATATTTTAATCATCATCGTCTTCAAAACGAACATTTCATAGATGTTCTTTATTTACGAGTGGCCGGACGTCGTCATCACTTGAAATCTCTTGGATGTCATTTGTATAATTCTCATTGCATACTTCGGCTGGTTTAGTTATCAAGAAGTCAGTAATTGCAATTTTTTTTTTTTTTATTAAATTCATAATATGGAGCTAAACAAATATCCAATTGTCTCATGAATTTTCTGGAGTGCTCCATCGAGGGATCATTATCAACTTCCTAACTTTCTTGCCAAGTACAATTCTTCTGCTGATTTCTTTAAATTGAATTTTCCATAAATGGGTTCATCACAATTGGAATCTTTGGCAGAACTTTCCCCACCATTTGGTTCAACGTCATCTATTAATTGTACCAGTTTCTCCTAATTTAAATCTATTTCCCCATCAATTAATTCACTAATTTTTTTCAACCATATTGCAAAAGCCCTCTAAGTGGCCATTACTATAAAAATAAAATTTTTACATAAAGCATTATATATTGTATGTAACTCACCAGAAAATAAAGAGCTCAGCTTGAGATTAACACACTTATGATTTTTAATGCGCTTTCCTGGCAGAAAACGAAGACAATTTTCAACAATAAACACTTTATATGATAAACAATTGATGTACATGTGTGCTAAAGGTTTTTCCCCTAATATTAATTCAAATTTAACAAATATAAAATTTGATTTTTAAGTCGCAGGGTGAAAAATATATGAAAAGATAAAGGGTTACTACAATTTGTAGACAGCGTTATATCGAAACCACTTTATATAAGTACCGTGTTACACGAGGGGGTTACCTGTATATTTGAGGAAATTAGTAATTAGGTGCCCACTTTTAAATACAACAAAGAAGGCTATTTCTTATTTCTTCTGTTTTGGATTTCACTGGCCAAAATTGTGGTGAAAGAATGAATTCCATTGCCTTTTAAGTTACAATACTTTATACCTACTTTTAAAACAGAGATTACATAATAATTGGTTAAAAATTGTATTTATGTTTTTGAAATCCTAAAACTTTACTTTTACCTTGTTGAAATTAGACATTTGTCATAAACTTCCATTCGAAAGACTGAATGCAGTTAAGATGTCAGTTATTTCAAATGTCATAATGCTGTGTGAGGAACTCAAATGTATTACTGCACCAGCTTAAACTGACTGTTTATGCAGATCAAGCTTACATAACCTTTTACAGAAAAGAGAGGTTGACTCATATGAGAGATGTTCCAGAGGTAATGCTTCCATTGAAGCAAAATAAAAAACAAAGGATTATCTGAACTCTGTTTTATTTTCATAAAGTATTTCTCAACTAATCTCTCTTTCTCCCTCTCAATGCATTTTTTCCACAATATAACATATTCTTCTTCAAAGACATCGTAGTAAAATTCTTCAGGTTGTTTTTGTGGCCATTTTTGTGTCTTCAATTTAGGAAATAACCATAAGTTCAATGGATGCAAGTCTGAGCTATAGGAAGGATGTTCCACAACTTCAATTCATTCAATCACTGTTGAAGTGAATGCACCGACGTGTAGCCTCACACTGTTATGTTGACAAAGTAATGGCTGTTCCCTTCGCATAAATTATTTAATTTGTTTCAGCTTTCTAAATTTCATCAAGGAGCTTCATGATTTCAATGGCATCCCTTTTAGCATACAGTTCTGATGAATGACAACTTTGTCATCTTAAAAGACAGCATACACTTTAGAGCAAAAGGTTCAGTTTTTTTTTTCTGTTATGTGAGGTAGGATAGCAATATTCCATTGACAATTTTCATTTTGGAATCATAATGATGGATTCAACTTTCTATAGTCACAATCTCGTAAAAAAACACGTCTTCCTGGTATCATTGAAGGAACTTGTCCAGTTCATTTCACTTGGTCAACTGAAGCACACATTCAATGTGTACACAATTTTTATTGTAGCCCAAGTCTGTAATTATCTGGATGACTTGTGCAAATTACATTTTATAACATTACTAGTGAAAATCAGCATTACTCGTCATCATCAAATTCCTGCCATGTACCCTCAAGGGGTGTATACAGGATATGATAGTACTACATGAAAAAAATTACATCATTACTAACTTCCTATCTACAATTTTCCTCCAATCAGTCTGATACTTGTCAAGACTCCAACATTATCAGATCTTATATTTCTATCGTCTAAGGCACTTTGTACCGTACCACCTATATCTTGGTCTTCCTCTGGGTCGTTTTGCTGCCAACCTGGCAGAGAACACTTGTTTTGCTAATCTTTCCTCGCCCATTCTGTTTAAGTGACCATACCACCTGAGATTAGCCCTGCTAACGCATTCCTGGATGCTGACAATGTCAAGTTCTTCCCTAATAGCCTCGTTTTTAATATGATATTGCCATCGATGCCATCTGTTCACGCCTATAATCTTTCTCAGGACTCTCATATCTGCTGTCTCTAGTCTTTGGTCAAGTGTTTTATTTCTGACCAAGCTCTCAGATCCATAAGTTAAAACTGGTTTGAACACTGTCTTGTATACAGCTAATTTAGTGTTTCGACTAATTTCTCTCTTATTCCATATGAATTTATTCAATTGACTTCCCACCATACCAGCTTTGCTGATTCTGTTGTCTATTTCTATATTTAATTTACCATCTTCACTAAAAATCGTGCCTAAGTAGCTGAAATGTTTTACTTGTTCCACAGGTTCTCCATTCACAACACAGTTGACATTTTCAATGATTCTGCCTATTTTCATTGTCTTTGTCTTTTTATAGCTGACCTTCATACCATATCTATTACAACAGTTATTCAATTTAGAGAATCTTGCAGACTTTTAGCGGATTTATTTAGAAGTATAACATCATCCGCATAAAGCAAAGAGCTGACATCAACATCTCCAATTTTGATATCATATTTAATACCACTTTCCTTCATAATGTGATCCATATAGATAATGAATAACAGAGGGGATAATGAACATCCTTGTCTGACACCAGATTTAACATTAAACCATCTTCCTGTACTTCCTTCAATTCTAATTGCTGACTTACAACTCAAATAAAGACTAAGTATTGCTTGATATCATGCCCCATTGACACCATATAACTGCAGCGTATTGAATAGCTTCTCTCTTGGCACCTTGTCATATGCCTTTTCCAAATCGACAAAACTTAAATACAGATCTTTGTTATATTAGCATGCTTTCTCGACTATTTGTTGTAAAGTGAAGATCTGATCCTGACAGTCTCTATTTGGCCTGAATCCAGCTTGTTCTTAACCAAGCTTTCCTTCCACAATTCTTCTCAACCGTTTCTCAAGTATACATGCATAGATCTTGCCAGGAACACTCAGTAGGAAAATACCTCTGTAATTCTCACATTCAGTTTTATTTCCCTTTTTATATATGGGTACTATTAGAGCTCTAGTCCAATCATCAGGAATTCGTCCCTCTGTCCAGGCTTTCTGAACTATGCAGTGCAGCCATTGTAAGACAGTTATACCACCATACTTCAGCATTTCTGGTCGAATATCATCTACTCCTGCTGCCTTTCCACATTTCAAGCCTTGGACGGCTTTTTCTACTTCAAGTATGGATATGTATTCCTGACTGCATGTCTGGTCAGTGTTTTTTTACCACTGTGCTGTCATCACCGCTTGTTTCATTTAGCAGTTTTTCAAAGTAATTACTCCATACCTCAAGGATACTTTTTCGCCCGTTTTCATGTCACCTTTATCATCTCTAACTCCTTTTACAGCACTCTTTTCTCCATTCCTAAGCTTCTTCAACAACCTCCAGAATATTTTGCCACCTTCTTGATATTTATTTTCTATATTCTTGCCAAAGTCTTCCCATGACTTTTGTTTAGCTAGTTTTACACAGTGTTTAGCAATCTTGCATTTGTCTCTATATTCTCTAAGAGCACAAGCTGACTTATTTAACAGGAACTTTTGATATACTTTCTTCTTTTCCTTGACTGCCTCTTTAACTTCCTGTGTCCACCAGGGAGTTCTGATTTTTTTATCCTTGCAAACAACCTCACCACATGCCTCTCTGGCAGAATCAATGTTTTCTTCAGAGTTTGCCACTGAATCTCCAAGGTTTGATTCCTGTTCTCAAACTCTTTCATTTTTTCTTCAATAATCTTGGTGTATTTTAGTCTACACTTCACATCTAAGAGCTGCTCAACTTTTATTCGCTTTAAAACTTTCTTACATGTTATTCTTTTCAATATGAAATTCAATTTTATCCTGCTCAAGACTAAATAGTGATCACTTCCAATTTCAAATCCTCTGGACACTCTGGTGTCCTGCACCAGGGAGAAAACATCACTATCAACAATGACATAGTCAATGAGACTTTTCTTATTCCTTGCCTCTTCTCTCCATGTGAATTTCTGCACCATTATTATTAGCTTTGCTCTTTTCTCCAAATTTTTCCAAAATATTATTGTATGTCTCACAATCATTTCCTACTCTGCTATTTAGATCCCCAACAAGGACCAACTTTTCCTTTTTCATTGTGTCAGTTGCTTTTTCTAAAGCCTCAAAAAATTCTTCCACTTCTACCTTAGTAGAACCTTTTTGGGACTATAGGCACAAATAAGTCTCATTTTCCAGTTCCCCATTCTCATATTTGCCCACATTACTCTACTTGAGACTGCCTGCCATTCGAGAAGATTAGCCTCGCATTTTGTGTTGAATACTATGGCTACTCCTTTTCCTTGATTGTCATTGCCTGAATATAACATTTTGTATTTATTGCTCAGAAAGATCTCACCAGTTTTGGTCTTTTTTGTTTCAGTCACCCCTATTATGTCGATCTGGTACTTATCTAATTCCTCAGCTAGCTCCATTTCTTTGCCATTCAGGCTTCTTACGTTGATAGTACCGATCTTTAACTCTGGTGATGTTGAGTTGGGGTTTGTTTTTAGATTTGTTCCAGTAGCTGACTTTTCGCTGTTCGCCCTGGTTCCCTGGCAAAAACAACAGGGGCCTTGTTTAACCAGGCGACGCCCCAGCCGGCATGAAATTTTGTCATGTTGTACCATCATTTTTTATTTTGGTTTAACCAATAAAAATACAATTTGGTCGGCTAAATCCCAAATTGCCAGCCCATCCTCATTCGTTCAGTATAAAAGTAGATACCCAACAGGGTGCACCACGAGAAGGTAAGGATTGGACATTAGGTGAGAAGCCCTGGTCGGTTCTCTGCATTCCTTTAAAGGCTATGTGGAGGTCTCCTCTCAGTTATCATATGCTGATTTTCTCAAGTTAACTGTTAATTTTTTCTGCTTATGAAAATCGATATTAGCCATCCATATTTTAATTGGTCATTAATATCAACTTTGCCATTCATCATTTCTTGTTCTTCATATCTAATCATATCTAATATCTTCTCATGACATAAAAATCTTGTGATTAGCAGTGAATTTCAACAGTACTCACAATTCTGTGAATCAAAAATTTGATTACCATGTGCTGTTTTACATGCCTTGACAGAAGACCTATAAAGACATGGGAAATAAAACTTCAATTATAGACCTGATGTCAAACTCTACTATCACCATTTTTTGCTCTTTGTTATCCAACCTATCTCCCATCTACATCTAGTTTCAGTAGCACACATATTTGATTACTATTAGCTGTTTTACATGCTTTGACAAACCTCTAAGACTTGCTATTGTGTACATGATAACCACAAGAAATAAAACTTCAATCATACACCAGTGTAAATTAAATTGTAGCAGATGGATGAAGGAAGCCAAACCTAACTAATTTCTAGGTTACTAGACATGCACTATGCCAAACACTGCCTGTGCCTACACACATGCACACACTACTTTTGAAATGTCCCTTAATAACTTAGTTTACATTTAAGTTTTAGAATTCCAATTATAACCAAAAGTTTCATTATACATATGATATATCAATATTTTTAGAACTGTACTTGAGTTTTTCTATTTGTGAAAGATTCAATATGTGCTTTGAAATGTACATTTATGGAATGCAAATATTTGTATTTCTTCTAATATTTCTTTTAATTCAAAAGCGTGTAGCTATAAAGAAATTATTCAAGTGAAACAGTCTGAGATGTGGATATTCATTTTATTTTCAAAAATAAAATCTGAATTTATCTATTTTGCAGTACCATGTTTTAGTCTACTTTTGATCTTTTATTTGCAGCTTTGGGGAAAAGATTTCTTTTGCTTGATAGACAAGACAAGTATACATATGAAGGCACAGGGTTTTTGTAGCACTGAAGTTCAAATTATTATCATTCCAATGAAGAAATGGTAAGATCATGTTTAAGACTTTGGTTATGGAAGTTCGAATCATCTGAGTATTGCATGGTTTGTCAAATGAAGAACAGAAATGGAGGGTATCATCAAAACTATGGATAGGATTTCTGATTGAAGAGAGAAGGTTGTTAACATAAGGTTAGAGTGTGGGGGATTAAAACACAGAACCCCTGACATTGGTAGAGAAATCCTGAGGGAAGCCATCCACAATGGTACTGTAAAAATATGTTATTATTATATTTATTTATTTTATTTCGTTTCTTTTTATTTTACTTATCTTATTTAACTTTACTTAACTTATTTTAATTTAGTTGTCATAACGCCGAGTGTAATCTCGTTGCTTGCAATAGTGTATCACCTTTAATCCTTTCAGTCTATCAATTTGATTCCCCCCCCCTCAAGGTCGTGACTATGCTACTTCACGTGTACGTATTTTAGAATTTAAGGATTGTCTCTGGCAGGAGCCAATTTCTTTGTCTAAATAGCTGGCTTTTTCTCACACTGAGCTCTGAAAATTTATTTGCATTTATGGCTGTGCCATCAGAGATCACGTAGAGGAATTGTATATCTTTCCAATACATGCAAGAAAAACGCCCAGCACAACACGGAAATGTCTAATATTTATCTCTAAGTCAAGCAACACTTAAATCTACTATTTGTCAGTCGTGGCTACTTTTACTCTTAAGGTCACACAGGTTCTATCTTTTTATGAGAAGTGCATTGGTCAGGCAAGTTATTTGACAAACAAAACAATTTATTCATGCTAAATCAAGATACATATAAAGGGTAACACTATGCATACTAAAATAATCCAACTCAAATTCACTCAATAAAATGACATGGAAATAATATAAATTCACATATCTGGTTCTCCACTAGATTAATTAAACATTCTCTCTTAAGCTTAATGGCAAATGCAATAAATACGCTCACATATAATTCAGACACAGAAGCAGACTTGTACACACTTGACATTAATTTAACTCAGACTATATATATATATATATAATATTAGGCTTAAATAAATCTTTCACATACAATTCCCTCTTCAATATATAACATTGTTTCATAGCCGAATATAGAGACTATAAAAGTTTCGGCAGATACAAGCGTACACCAACCTTTTATGACAGTGCAACTCGTAGTAAAGGTGGAGCAAGATCCAATCACTACCCTTAGTATTTTCCCATAATGTAAAACATCTCCTAGGAGACGTATAATGTTATACGTTATGGGGAACTTCATACATCTCCTAGGAGATGTGTTTTATATTATGGGAAAATACTAAGGACAGTGATCAGAGCTTGCTCCAACTTTACTATGAGTTGCACTGTCATAAAAGGTTGGTGTACACTTGTATTCGCCGAAACTTTTACAGTTTCTATATTCGGCATGAAACTCTCGTTGTTTCTATATTCGGCTGTAGAAATATAGCCGAATATAATCCAACATTACTGATAGTGAATCCAATAATGTTGGATTCAATATCCACTTAATTTGAATAATCTTGCATTGCCGAAGTGAAGCCTTTTGGCTCTTTTTTTAGTAACATCTAATTCCTCATAACTCTGCAAATTACTTTGCAATTATTTTGACAAAACAGCTTTCCGTCTTTACTACTGTTCTTTATGCTAACAACTATAAAATCAGCAATCTTTGCCATTAATTTCACATCTAGCAAAGTCCTATACAAAAGTCTTACTTGCTACTTTGTCATCCAGTTAATTACACGAGATTCTAGAGATCACTGACACCTTCTTCTACTCTCTGGTAAAAATTCACACACGGGCACTTTTACAACATTGATGATACTTCGCATGCGGAGATCATCAAGGAACTTAACGGTGGGAACTCTGGAGTAAACTGTCACTGCTATTACGAACCTTCTATCATCGTTGGGCTTCGGCTGGTGGGACGTGGATCCCCGTCCTTGAAATGAGCAGGACACACAGGAAACTCCTTGTCGCGAGAGCAGGAACAGAAAACCAGAACATCAAGCCTGGAACCAAAAAGCCCCTTTTCCCTCGATTCTTCCCCCCTTTTATTCTGCTCTCCCGACCTTGGAACTCCTACAGATTCAATAGCCAAGAATTTCTTGGAGGGGATCTTCTCCGCCACCTTGCACTCACTGAGTTAAGGCAGGAAACCCCTGTACTTCATTGACCTTCGCGAGTTGCGATAGCCTCAGATCTTACATTCTTAATCCCGTCTGAGTTATTTCTTTGTCTGTACAATTTTCTTATTACACTTTATTCTAACATTTTTTTTAGGTTTATTACAAAAAAATGAGTTAAGTATTAATCAAATTACAAGTATATTACATTGATTTCATTTCCCAAGTAAAATTGGTATACAAGAAATTTTATTCTAAATTCCTTCTATACAAGATTTTATAGTACTGTGAATAATCAAAGAGGAAACTGGCAACCCAATTGCAGAGTATTGAGGGTGAAGCATAAGAAGTGAAGCTTAGTAAGAAAGCCTGTGTGCCAGACTAATCAAATAACCAGGAGCAATCAAACGAATTTCTTCACATCTTTCCATAACTTCTGTCCAAAAGGTGAGTAAAGGCTGAGATCGGCTGTGGAACAATGGAGGAATCTATATTGATGATCAATAACTGGCAGGCCTACAGGTAACAAAGAAATCGGCTCTTAATAACCTACTGTTTTCAAGTTGTTGATGTTGATGTGGTATTTTTTGTTGTATTAACAGACACTTCACCTACCACGGAGGGAAAAAAGACATATCCATATATCTTATAACGTAGACATATCATTAAAATGGCTGTTTAATTTAAGAATCAAATCAATTACTGATAACCAATATAAAAATGCTGATTATCTGACACTTTGTACATTTTACAAACTCAAAATCATAGGAAGTTTGTTTGCCATAAAATTCTGATCTTCTCTATTTTCTACTTCTTCATAGAAATTTTATTTTAAAGGCAAGCAATGCAAAAATAATTTCCATATTCTTTCCAGTAAAAACAAAAGATCTGAATTATCTTGTTCTCATGATGAAAAATATTTCACCAATCTGAAAAAATAAAATCTGCATATATTTCCATCATCATCAAATTCCTGTCATGTTCCCTCAAGGAGTGTACAAGATATGATAGTGTAAAATTCTATGTAGTTTAAAAATACTAAAGCACTTTACATCGATTTTTACAGAGGTCAAGTCCCATGAGAATGTTGTAAAAATAACAGTGTTTGTATCTGTATATTTTGTGCCAGATATTATTGTAAATAACCCTTTGGAAATTAACTGTATTTACTCCTTTAACAAGAATATTTTAGAATGTCAAAAACAAAGGCAATGTTTTGCCATCGTTTGCCACTGGAACGTAGTGTAATAGCTCTCTATGAGGGCACATAAGAAAGGTTGTTTACAATTTTTGTGTGTATGAGAAAGTGCTTACAAGCTCTGCGCATAAACACCTCCAAAGTCAGTCTGAAAGATTCAAACAACTTTCTGCTGGCCGGCAGAAAGTTATTTGAACACTCTACAATCAAAAGAGTGCACGGAGGAGAACAAGGAAGGGGTTGAACTTAAAAGAAGATGAAAGAGTCATGGCGAATTCTTAGGGGGTTATAACCCTTCGTGCAAGGTTTCAGAGAAAGCATAATAAAAAGGGACAGAGCCAAGCAATAGGGGCTTCCAGTCGCCACCAGAGAGAGAGCTTCCAGTCGCTGATGAGAAAAGGAACCTATTTGGCAGTCAAGAGGGAGGGAACCCATCTGGCAGTCAAGAGAGAGGGAACCCATCTGGCAGTCAAGAGAGAGGGAACCCATCTGGCAGTCAAGAGAGAGGGAACCCATCTGGCAGTCAAGAGAGAGGGAACCCATCTGGCAGTCAAGAGAGAGGGAACCCATCTGGCAGTCAAGAGAGAGGGAACCCATCTGGCAGTCAAGAGAGGGAGTTGGTGGCAGTTTGTGCTATTGGAGACAGCAGATAGAGGACCCAGTCATCCAGACAGTACGGCAAGCTCAAGAAGGAGAAAGGCCAATGTAAATGTAAATACCTGAAGCAGTTTCGATTGGATGTTTTTCTTTTCACCTTGGGAGAAAAACCTTTTGCCGGAGCTGTATGAGTACTGCAGGTTGAAGTCCACAGCCCGCTATTTTCCCAACGAGATACTGCCTGATGCCAGACATTCCTGAGGAAGTTCGAGATCTGAGATGAAAGAAACTTTTTAAAGACTTTTGACTGAATGTGCAATGTAGAGCCCTTGTAAGTTCAATACTTTTGTACAATTCCTCTTATAATATGTTTTAGATGGACTATTAAGAATTTCTTTAATAGTAATAAGAAGTGTCCTTAAGAGAATCAATTGACATGTTGATATCAAAATTGAAAAAATAAATTATTAGAGAGTTAACCTCTTTGCGAGTAAACTAGGAGTTTAATAAGTTGAAATTATAAGCTGAGAGAGTAAATAAGTTTTTGAGTTAAAGAGATTATTTAAGTGTTGAAGTAAAAGTGTTTTAATTTTATGCTAAAGATTTTATAGAGAAAGCAATCTCCCTATTGTTTAATTCATGTATATTTCATATTAATGTAAATTAATGTGTTTTAACTATTTGTTAAAAGAGTACTGCCTGATCTTTTATTTTACAACTGCACTGTTTCTAAAAATAACAGGACTTGTGAGCAGGAAACAATTAAGGCAATAAAAGCGCAATTTAGTTAGTTACGAACCCATGACTGCTAATGTAAACTTTGTTGAAGGAATTTATGCTAGTAAGAGAGAGAGATATACCGGACGTTTTATTGAGTCTTATGCCGAATATTGCTATATTGGATGGCGCAGTCTTACAAATAAATTTTTCAGTGTTCATAGGCATATGACTAGTAAATACGGAAGGTTGATAAACATAGTACGCAGTAGAATAAGTAAGGAAGGTTACGAGAGAAAAAGCGTGCACTGCTAATTAGAATAACGGTATATAAATAGAAACAAACAGCAAAATTGTTTACAATAGTACTACACGAAAAATTTACACTATTACTAACTTCCTATCTACAATTTTCCTCCAAATCAGTCTGTTACCTGTCAAGACTCCAACATTACCAGATCTTATATTTCTATCTTCTAAGGCACTTTTTACTGTATCAATCCACCTATTGATACCATAAAAAGTGCCTTAGAAGAAATTTATTTTTAGATTTTATCTAATATCACATATTTCATTTTTTTCACTCATGCGTCCAAAAAATGAAATTCATGTTTGTATCTCATTAACAAATAAACAAAATGTAGAGTGGGGGAGGGGGAGGTTTAAATATTGGAAAAAGATTTCTGATACAAAAATTCCAAGTTAAACAGTTCAAGTCAAGTGGTCTCAAGGTCATAACTCCTGTACAATTAATCCGTTAAAAGATCTACATAAAGGGAATAAAAGCTGAGTTTGCCAATTACATGATAAAAGACAGAAAACTGACAGTGATGCTATTCTTGAAAAATTAGACAGTAGTTTACATATTTCATACCCATCATTCAGCGGGATGTCATCATCGTCATCATCAAATTCCTGCCATGTACTCTCAAGGGGGATGTACAAGATATGATAGTACTACATGAAAAATTTACATCATTGCTAACTTCCTATCTACAAATTTTCCTCCAAATCAGTCTGTTACTTGTCAAGACTCAAATATTATCGGATCTTATATTTCTATCATCTAAGGCACTTTGTACCGTATCAATCCACCTATATCTTGGTCTTTCTCTGGGCCATTTTCCTGCTAACCTGGCAGAAAACACTTGTTTTGCTAATCTTTCCTCACCCATTCTGTTTAAGTGACCATACCACCTGAGATTAGCTCTGCTAACGCATTCCTGGATGTGTTAGTCGTGATGGTTGGCTGCAGCACATTCTTGAACTTTTTAGGCATATACATTTTTTATACTCTCTATAAAAATTACCATAAAACTACAGCTGCAATGATATAGTTTATATAATGGTACCTAATATTTTCATATTATGTTTGTTCAAGAGAAGGAAAAATCTTATCTCTCTCTCATCTGAATCCACAAGGCTTCAACAATGGTATACACTGTATCCTGAGAGTAATACTGGTATATTCCAGTAGCTGAACATCTTCCACATGGTGCCCACTTGGACTGGAACACCTGGAAAAGCCTCAGCAGACTATGAATGATAGGATGTTGCAAACAAAATGTCAAATGGGGCTTCCTCACTGGACCTGATAACTATGAGTGAGTGTGAGACAACCCAGTCCATGGAACACCTTTTTTGCTCCCCTTCTTCAGTCACCAAAGGACCTTACATCTTGCACAGAAAGAGCAGTTGATTGTGCAAGATACTAGAGGAACCTTTGAATATATTTTATATAACTTGTATAGAGTTTTCCATTCCCTTTATAATTTACCTATTAAATTTAAGCTGCTTAAATTTGTAATATATCCTAATTAGTTGTAAATAATGATGTAACAATCATTTATTACTGTACCACTTATGTTCGGATATGAAATAAATAAATAAATCTGAATCCATACTTGAGTTTCATCACTAATTTATGACTTAGAAATTTTCTTTGCCTTTGAAGTAATGTTATGCCAAAGTTACACTGTTGCTTATATAAATACTTCTCCAAATATTATTTATATATTTGGAGAAGTATTTATACTTTTATAAATACTTTTTTTTTAGCTGTTTATTACAGGAATCATCAATTCCTGTAATACACTTTATTACAGGAATCATCAAAACAGGGATCAATTTTATCCCAGATTTGAAGTAACTGCTTCACAATTCATTTTTTAGTGAAATGTAGGTTTTCAATAAATTGTGTTTTTGGTGAAATGACATTCAACAAATTGTTTTCTTGAAGAAGTTCCAATGCATTTTGTTTTTTTTAACTATTGCTTGATGGATTGTTTTTCAATTAATTGTGTATTTGATTAATTCTCCCCCCCCCCCCCGGTAAATTGTCATTTGATGAATTGTCTTTCAATGAATTTCTATGTATCAACAATTGTAGAGATGTGCCAGACCTTGTGTGAACATATATTGTACATAATTTGAATCTGGCTATTTGAAATTCCATTAGAAGTGTTCCTTAGTTGCTGGAAAAAAAAAAAAAAAAAAAAAAAAAAAAAAAAAAAAAAAAAAAAAAAACATATTTTGACCACAATTCACCAAAAAGAGTGAAAGAATTAGGAAAAGTAGCAGCCATGTTACAAACAAAAATGAGTTCAACTATCAGCATTCAGTATGGATAACTAATAGAGTAAAATACGGAATTGCACTTGCAAAGAACTATTATACAGTGGCAATGCATTTAGAAGAAATAATAAATGGAAAAAGGGATTATGTTGCAATATCAAAAGGCTTGTTAAGAAAATGAAAAGTTGTATATATTCATATAATGCATGCTGAGAGATGTTCAAACATTGATCGAAAAAACAAAAAAAACTAAGAGATGAAGGAATAATGTATCTGTTAAAAAGATTTAGTGAACATGAATCTGATATTGCTAAAAATGTCTCAAATTTACCTGAAGATCTGGAAGATGTGGGGAAAAAGAAATTAAGATTTTGGGTGAATATTTCAGCAAACATTTTGATGATAATGAAAAAAAAACAATGTTGGTAAATTTCGGTTTTCAAAGTTGTGGGGAAGCATTTAAACATATCTTTTTTTGAAAAAATAGGTTTTCGTTTCTATTAAAATTATTTGAAATTGTAGCCATTATATCAGCAAGCAGGTAATCGTGTGTATGAAGTTTTAATCAAATGACTCTAATAAAAGGTAAGTTGAGGTCATCAAAGAATCCACCCTGAATAATTTATTGATGATACATATGAATGTCTTCTCTATGCAGAACTTCATTCAAGAAAAGGCACTGGAGGACATATGAAGCCTTTATGTAAATAAAGTATTAGTGGTGTACATTTAAAACCCCCACTGAAGGAAAGGATATTTCTGTAGAATTACGTGTAATGTGTAGTAAGAATTAAATAATGTATTACTTTATTGTGTCATCGTAACAGTTAGTTTTTTAAAGCATCAACTACATAAATATTGTCAGTTTCGGTTAACGATATTTATATGAAGTACATTGATACCTTAGGTGAGTAAAAATTTTCTGTGACTAGTAAAGTTAAGTTGCATTCCTGGATCCCTGCATACAATAGTATGAAGACTCTATGGTTATCATTCGTAATCAGCATTTGCTATAGTGAAAGGCAACTGCAATTCTTCTAGACACACAATTTTTCCTGAATCAAATTTTAAAGTGCATCCACTGGTTAAAATTCAAATTTATGAACAAAATAATGAAAATTCTCTTACAAAATCATCTCTCTTTTAAAATCATCATGAACATCAGAATTTCCAGGTAAAACTCCTTTTAGTTTAGATGTCTGTCTTTCATTTGAATTGCTTTTAATCAGTGCATTGAAATCTGATATATCACAACTGAGATCCAATGTTTCTATCCATGGCAAAGACAACTTCATTTCTTCCAATTTTTGTTTCAAGGCTACCTTAGAGAAAAAGAGATGGGAGGAGAAGGGAAGAAATAATTAAAATTTGCATGAAATGAATTTGAATTAATATTTCCTCATGTATTTTATGTCAAACTTCAAGATGAATTTTCAAAAGTAACTAAATTAAACATTTATAGAATACAATATTAATAAATATTCATTTATATTCAAAATTAAATATTTCAGACAAAATCACTCAGTCTACCTTCTGTAAAATCCAGACTATAAGTTAGTTTTAACAGTTCAATATCAGCTGCCCATTCAAGACCTTACAGATGATGAATATAACAGAAAGGCATCAGTTCAGGCGAATCCAGACAGAACAAATCATAAATAAATTAAAAAAGATTTAATTACAGAAGCAAAACTTAGGATAAACCACCATTTGGACTGAAATCAAGTCAATACAATAGAGCCTCACACCACTTCTTGAATAAGTTTTCTTATTTAAATTGACTTCTGTAGTTGAGCTTCATGTTTCTTTAAGGCTATTCAGCACTGACAATGTTCTGAGCTAGATCAGACATGTGACATTCACTGCAATGAATGCCATTTAGTTGCTCACTAATTCTCAACAAGAAGAAGAACAATGTCATTGCATAAGCTTCTATGGAGATAAGATATACTAGGTATGTTTTCCATATTTTTCCAACAAATATTACAAAGAAGAAGAAACTATTTTCTTAGCCAGTTTCATGAAATTTCTTTTGTTTCACTTTTTCATTTCATCAGGATAATTGCATAAATAAACTAAAAAACTAGAAAACAAGTAATAACAATTAACAAGTAAAAATATTTGAACATGATTAAAGAATAGAAAGCATGCCTTTGCTATTACACTGGCTTGTGGATTTCTGTATAATACTGGTAGATACGAGTGTGTCGTGATGAATCAACGATGACCAAATTTGATGTAAAATCATCTCTTTTTTTTTTATATTGCACTGCAAAGGATGTTTCACCATTTTAGCTGATTCTCTGAACACTCATGAGAAAAAACAGTAATCTATGGGGAGCATTTTTGTTTGTTGACATGCTGCTTGATGTTTTGTTTCTGTTGCATATGCTTCCAGTCCTGATTTGTCTTCTTTCATTCAACGTTTTTTCAAATGTTATGATCAGTGTACCTATCCAGATCTGCATGTCTCTCCTATGTAGTATAAACCACAACTATAACTGATCTTTTAGGAGATTTCAGGTGATTAGAGATCTTCTTGATTGGGTAGGTGATCTTTAAGTTTTGATAGTGAAGCAACCCTACAGTTTTATCTATGACTGATTGTATACATGAGAGAATCACTGCTCCTCTAAATTCTTGCTTTTCTTGTCTATCTGATTATTTGATGTTGAAGAATTGTTTTTTTATTAATGTTCTGTGGTAACCGTTTTTTGGTAAGACTGAACTCAGGTATTGTAGCTCTTAGTTCCTTTTATCTGTGTCAGTGGAAATTCTATCAGCCTATAGAATTTTCACCAACCTATTATTTTTTTCAAAAAAAAATAAAAAAATAGGTTTTCAGAAAAAATATGCCTATTTTTTGCACTGGGTAATGATGAGATGTGGTGTGTAGGTAACGTCCTGCATTCGTTAGTTTCCTATAAACTGAGAAGCTGAGTGTGTTTTGTTTAGATACCTAACTAGTGTATCCAAAAACAATAAAGACCTGTTTGTTTCCAATTCAATGGTGAATTTAATTTGAGGATGAAGGTTGTGAAGTATTCTAATTGAGTAACGGTACTGGCCAGATGATAAAAATATTGTTAACATATCATTGCCAAATTTTAGGTTATGTTCCTTAATACTGGAGAGCTATTTTTTAAAACCACTTCATGAATAAGTCAGCTAATAATTGGGGAGGGGGAATCCACTGCTAATCCTTTCTTCTGTTCAAAATAATCATCTTGAAATTTGAAAAATGTACTGATGCTGTGTCTGAAGAGATCTACTGCATCTGGTAGGGTGGGAAGATGTCCACTGTGATGTCTTTGGTGTTTTCTATGAAGGGCATGGTGTTCTTTACATAAGAGGATGTTTGCCCACTGTAAGGGTTTAGGTTTGCTAGATATTTTGATAGCAAAGAAGTTGGAGAGTATCTTGCATTAACAATAGGTCTTAATGGCAAATCTTGTTTTTGCAACTTAGAGATTCCATATATTCTAGAAACCAGAGAGTGTCTAGAATGAAAATGTTTTTTTTTTTGCCAGTTCACCATGAAGTGTGCTTTAAGAATTTTCCAATGCTCAGAAGTAGCATTACTTAAGAACACATTTAAAACACAGGTGGGAGCTTTCACAAATTAACAGCCAGTCATATACTCATCACAAAGAATTACCTTTTCTCCCTGCTGTAAAAACTCGATGTAGCTTAAAAATATCAAAACGCTTTACATCGATTTTTTACATAAGTCAAGTCCCATGAGAACTGTAAATAACCTTGTTTGTTTCTATGTACATTTTGCAAAATATCGATGTAGTTAACCCTGTGGGAAGTGAATGTATTTACTGTTTTAACGTCAAAAAGAAAGGCACTGTTTTCCCATCAGGGAACTTTGTATATAGTTATGTGCAAGAGTGTGCAGGAAAGTTGTTTAATAGTTTTGTATATAAGAGTTGCCTACAAGCTCCGTGCTAACACCTTTAAAGTTAGTATCCAAGAGTGCCGCTAGGTTTAGAGAAGTTTCTGCGGCCCGAAAGGAGAAGCAAAGTATCAAAGAGGTCTTCATAACTTTTAGAGACAAGTGTTCGCTGCCCAGCAAAATATGATCAACAGATTGCACGGAGGAGAATAAAGAGCGGGTTAAACTAAAAAGAAGATGAAAGAGTCATGCTGAATTCTTCGGGGTTACTACCCTTAGTGCAAGGCCCCAAGATTGCAAAATAAAAGGAGATTAAGCAGAGAATAAGGGGCTTCCAGACGTCAAGAGAGAGAGTCATCAAAAATCAGAACTAGAGGCAGTTGGAACCAGAGCGGAAGCGAGCTGAGACTATATGTGGAGTCCGAACCAGAGACTTTAGTAAAAGACTCTTGACTGAATATGTGATACAGAGCCCCTGTAAGTCACATCCTTTTGTGTATTTTCTCTTATAATCTAGGAGATATAGTATATGGACTGTTAAGAGTTAATTTATTAGTAATTAGAAGTGTTTATAAGAGAGTTGATTGGCCTGTTAGAAGTTGATACAAAATCTGTAAAATAACTTAACAGAGAGTTAGCTAACCTCTTTGCAAGTAAACTAGAAGTTTAATAAGTTGAATTTGTAAGCAGAGAGTAAATAAGTATTTGAGTTAAATAGTTTATTTAGTACTGAAGTGAAAGGGTTCTAATTTTATGCTAAAGATTTTTAGATGGGTAGAGAAAGCAATCTCCCTGTTGTTTGATTCATGTATATTTCATATTAATGTAAATAAATGTGTTTTAATTATTTGTTAAAAGAGTGCTTTGTTGAAGGAATTTACGCCAGTAGGAGAGAGAGAGATCTACCAGAGGTTTTATTGAGTCTTATGCCGAATATTTGATATACTGATGGCGCAGTCTTACAAATAAATTTTCAGTGTTCTTAGGCATATCGCTAGTAAATATGGAAGGTGGAAAAACATAATACACAGTAGAGCAAGTGAGAAAGGTTAAGAGAGAAAAAGCACATTAGAGTAAGGCTATAAAGAATTAGGAATAGAATAAGAGTAAAGATAAAGTTATTACATTAAAAAAAAAAAAAAAAAAAAGATAACTTACAGAAAGCTATTTTAAATCTAAATGAGATATCCAAAGATTATGGTATGATAATATCAACAGAAAAATCAAAAACTATGGCCTTTAAAGGACAAGATCCAGCAAGAACTAAAATAGTAATAGATAACAAGATCTTAGAACAGGTGAATTCATTTAACTACCTAGGATGTATGATCACATATGAAAATGAAAAAGATATAAACGTAAAAATTGCAAAATATTTAAAAATAACAGGTGTAATTAACTCTATATTCAAACCAAACCTAGTTCAAAAACAAACCAGGCTAAAAGTAATTAGAAGTGTCTTTTTTTTAATGTATGGAAGTGAAATCTGGACAATAAAACAAAAAGACAAACAAAGATTAACAGCAGAAATGAAGTTTATGAGAAAAACTGCAAAGTACCCCCTATTTGATCACAAAAGAAATGAAGATATTATGAAAGAATTAAACCAAGAACCAGTAATAGAAAAAATTATAAAATATAAACATAAATGGATGGAACACGTTCAAAGAATGAAAACAGAAAGATTACCAAAACAAGCCTTAAAGTACAAGCCATTAGGAAAAAGAAAACAGGACGTCCTCTTAAACGATTCAACGATGACTTCTAAGGCCGGAACAGGCCATGCTAGGCCTAAATCTTTGATACATATGATGATGATGAAAAAAAAACAAAAAAAAAAAAACATGCTTTTACACTGCAAACATCTGGAATAGTTTAGAGAGACTTTCCTGTTAGAAATCAGAACACTTTGGCATAGTAAGCGAAGAAAGAATGAAGAAGAAATTATCAAAGAAAAAAAAAAACTGACAGGTACTCAATGAAATTGTTATTAACAAGTTCTCAAGAACATTAGCTGATTCTGAAATGAACATCCTTTCCCAAGTTTTTAATTTTGCACTCTCCCAGTAGGATTCCAAAATTAAATATTATGGCAATTGTAGAAAAAGCCTTCAAAGAATTCCAAAAGATGCAACAGATTTTTTTTTATATTCAAACTAAAGAATGAAGTATCTAGTTGGATGCTCGACAAATAAAGATGGACTGAAAAATCGTATTACATATACTGCTAAAAAGGATATACATTTATCATCATAAAATATATACCATAATCAGATGCCATACCAGCAGGGGGGGGGGGGGTCACACATGATTCTGGATGCTTTCACCAAGAAAGAAGGTGAACAGTGCAATGTCAGCTACCCTACTGAAAAAGCTTAAACTTTAGCAGAACTGAATACAGGAATCACCAGCATCAGAAGCATCAATGTAAACTAGTAAAATCATAATCATATAAAAGCTGATGATATGGATAAAAAACAAAATAAATCCCCTGATGCTTTTTATGTCCTCTCTGGCCCTAATTAAATTTTAAAATCAACCAGCCTCCATTCTTAGTTGTCAGTGGCAACCAAGTCCATGATTACTGCCTATTTCAACACCTCACAGCAAAAGTACAAGAGACAGGTGTTGCTATTCCATATCCCTAAACTTTTGTCTGAAACGGTGAAAGTACTATGGTGAATTTTTTTCTGCATTAAAAACCAAGAATTTTTCAGAAGGGAAAAAATCCTAATAGCCAGCACCAAAGATTGGTGCTGGCTATTAGGCTAACTCAGGAACCAGCTGAAAAAAGGCTTATATATATAAAAAAAAAAAAAAAGCTTCCCTAGTCAGTGGCTAGAATTGAACTCATAACACATTCTTCAGACAGTCAAGTATTACAATTAGAGATGCAATGCCATAATGCATCTCTACATAAGAATGTAGAAAGCTTGCTGGGGTATATATATCAATATATGATGAGAAAAAAAGCAACCAGAAGCCAGAAATATGGAAAAGCAGCTGGAGTAAACAATGATGGCAGTGGCAGCTCTGCATAATCCAAAAAATTTGGCAATAACATAAAATGAGAAATGAGAGTAGATCATCTCTCATCAAACTTTTTTTAAAAAGAAAAAAAAAAGGAAAATAAAACTGAATTAAGAGATTTACAGAGGAATTTTTTTACTGAGTGTTTCTTTATTGAAGAAAGATTTATCAAAGAGACTATTTAGGACTTGAAACCTACTCTCAGTTGACTTACTTCATCTTCATTACTTACTGTAATACCTCCACACAGGTATATTATATTCTGTTCCCTGATGATGGCAATTTGACTTTGCTGAAATATTGGAAATATTAATTAAATTTATTTAAGTTAATATTAGTCTACGCTGTAATTTCCTTAAAACAGTTATGTTTCCTTACTAATTGCAGCCACAAGATAGAGGTGACATAACTGACGATAAGTCAGTTATGAAGTCAGAAGTATAGTGACGGTTAAGAAGATAAGTTTCAAACAAAAAAACGTAGACTTTACAAAGGTGCAACCGAACAAGAATTAGTTAAAGTAATTAATAACAAACAGTAGAGACAACGATTTTAATACTATATTTTGTATTGTGGGTGGGCTAAGGAATTTTTTTTTCTATTTTTATCTGATTTTAAATAATTTTTTTGTATTTTTACATAGTCCAGAAACCCTGCTCTAGAGACCAAACATGCAACTTTTTTCAAGCCCCTTCAGGCCTTCAATAAGTACACTGGTGGTCTCAAACCACAGTGAAATTCATCTCCCACCTAAATACAATCACAAACATCCTTGCCCATGACAGAATTCATACCCATAGCCTGTTGGTTGGAGACCATGTATGCTAACCACTTGATCCAGGTCAGCACAAGGAGCCATGATATTTTTGCTCTTCTTCATCATCTATATGGATCACACTATGAAAGAAAGTAGCATTAAATCTGATATTACAATTGGAAATTGGCTCTTTGCTTTATGCATCTGATGTACTCCTAAATACAGCTAGTACAAGTCTGGATTGGCTAACTAAATTGAATAGTAGATATAAAAATCAGCAATAAAAAGACCAAAACTATAAAAATAAATAAATAAATAAACAGAAATACTGAAAACTTCAAATGAATCAAAAATTGGGCACAGAAACTGGTAAATATTTCAGCTATTTAGCCAGTTTTTAGTAAAGATGACAAACTAAATATGGAAACAGATAACAAAATAAACGAAGCTGGTATAATGGGAAGCCAGCTAAATAATTTTGTTATTTAGCCAGTATAGTATATTTAAATTCTACCATTGATGTCATCTGTTTTCACTTCTCTAATTTTGTCCAGAACTCTCATATCTGTGATCTCTTGTCTTTGAACACGTGTTTTATTTCTAACCGAAATAATACCTAACTTAATAGTTAGAAATAAAACACATGATCAAAGACGAGAGATCACAGATATGAGAGTTCTTGACAAAATTAGAGAAGTGAACAGATGGCATCAATGGTAGAATTTAAATATAGAGATATTATGAAAGAGCGTGACACTGTTAGCATTCAGGGATGTGTAAGCAAAAGAAAAGCCAAGATCAAGGTAGATTGATATAGTGGAAGATCTGAATATCAGATATGATAATATTGGAGTGCTGACAAGTAGCAAACTAATTTGGAGGAAGATTGCTGATAGGAGATTAGTAATAACGTGAACTTAATCATGTAGTACTGTCGTAATATCCCTCTACACCCCATCCCCCATACACATCAGAAAATTGATTGTGATGATAAAATAACACTATACATAAGCCTAAGTACAATATCTTGAACCTGCTGTTTTGATTTCTTCGTAGTAAGTGAAATCAACAATTTTTTTAATTAATTTCATTGTATTTTTAATGGAATTTGTGCCATGATAACATTTATTAGATATATATTCACAAGAATATAGTAATTTTATTACTGCAAATTTTTTGAACAGAAACTAACTGGTCATCATCAGCGCATCTGCATAATCAAGATGAGCAATGTGCCAGATGCCAAATAGCGGATGGTTACAATAAAATAAGATTACAAAATTAAGGCCCATATTTAAATTAATTAAGTGATTTGAAATAAAATGAAATTTAATTAAATAATGCAATGACACAGAATTAAATTTAAAAAATAAAAATAAATAAATAATAATAATTAAAATGGGGGTAATATTATAGCTTGCCATTTATGAGGATGAGACTCTCCGAAATCTTGGGAATTGAGAGACAGTCATTCCAATTTAAATTTGGGTGGTGTAGAAGTGCTTCAGTCAGATCTTTCATGTTTATTACCATTAACATAACATTGGTGTTCTTGTAGTCGTTTTTCAACAGAACATCTTGTTCATCCAAAGTACAAGTGGAATCACTCACCTTAAACTTGGTAAACACTGGGGGGGGGGGGAGACACAGAGAGAGAAATGGGAGCTGTTGTTTATCTTTAGTGGATGGTAACCAGGAGGAGATTTTGTTGATAGGGAAAAAAGTAGGAACTAAATTATATTTTTTCAGGATCTTAGTAATCATCTCAGAAATGCTTGGGTTTTTTTGGCAATGAGTTTGTAAGAGTCCAAGATACATTTAAACTTTCTACTTTTGAATGGAATGGTTTCACCTGAAGAAACCATTCCATAGTGAGATGCAATGAATGGTGCTCAATTCTTGTTGGAGAACTTGGGAAGTGGAGAATATAACATGTGCTCTGTTGAGCAAAGATTTGAAGATGCCTACTTTTTTGAGATGGATGGTGTAATGAAGCTGTATGTGCATGTGAAGATAGGTTTATGGTGAATAGATGTAGAAAATATTTCAGAAGAGATACAGGAAAGATTTGAAAATATTTCAGAAGAGATACAGGAAAGAAAAACATCCAGGAAATTTCTTTTTCCATAGTAAGATTGATGCATAAGTGTAGGTTGTTGATTTGGTTAAAAAGGTGTCTGGGCAGATGGTAAACACACAATCTACATATCAAACACAAACAGGTGACAAGGTGGCTTTCCATGGCAGTTTCTTCAGTCTGTTTGTAGAATGGTTCCTGCAGATGAAATAGCCTCAGTGCACGACGTAGTCAAATAGTTCGACTATGTCTGGAGGAATCTTATCTGATAACAGTTGGAGAGTGTCAGCCAGAGGTACGCTAGTAAATAAGGACTGATATCAAAGCTAATCACGAGGTCCGCAGTAGAAGCCCATGTTTTTATAGCCTTCCAAAAATACATAAAGGAGTTCCACTCAGACCCATAGTGGTCTGCATAGACTTCCCCCACCTTAGCCAAATTCCTAGCTCCTCCACACACAAACCCCCATAAAGAATTCAGATTTTTTGACAAAAAAAAAAAAATTTTAATCCTGCAGACCTCATGATTAGCTTTGATATCCAGTCTGTATTTACTAGTGTACCACTGGCTGACACTCCCAATTGTTATCAGATGAGTTTCCTCCAAACATAGTTGAACTGTTCAACTTTGTCATACACTTAGGCAATTTCATTTGCAGGAACCAATTCTACAAATAGATCGAAGGAATCAGCATTGGAAGCCTCTTGTCACCTGCACCTGCTAATTTCTGTTTAGAGCATCTTGAAGAATCGCTATTCTCTTCAATACAACCCCAACCTTCCTTTTGGGTTCGATGATGGGTATGCCATCTACCCAGACTCAGAAGAATCTCTGCTTACTTGTTTAACTAAATCAACAGCCTACACACTCATGCATCAACTTGACTGTGGAAAAAAAAAAAAAGGATAGACAGTTAGCCTTCCCAGATGTTCTCCATTCCCATATCCTTCGGAAATACTTGCTACTTCTATTCACCATAAACCTATCCTGACAGGCCGCTATATACTACAGCAAGATTCAGCACATCATACATCTAAAAAAAAAACAGGCATCTTCAAATCTTTGCTCAACAGAGCACATGTTATTTGCCCAAATTTCCAAGCTCTCCAACAAGACTTGAGCACTATCCAATGCATCTTACTATGGAATGGTTTCACCTCAAGGAAGTTTAACTGCATTACAAGCTCACTGCCAAAAACCCTGAACCTGTACAGTGAGTCCCTTTCCCATACATTGCTGGCATCTCTGAGACTGCTAAGATTCTAAAAAGATATAATTTAGTTCCTACTTTTTTTTCCTATCAACAAAATCTCATCTTGGTCACCATCCACAAAAGATTAACAGTTCCTCCCTCCCCCATGTTTACCAAGTTCAATGTGAGCACCTCCACTTGTACTTTGGACAAACAGGATGTACTGTTGAAAAACAACTACAAGAACATCAATCTTATATTAACAACAATAAACCTGAAAAATCTGGCTTTGCTTATCATGGAATAGACACAGACCAGGATATCCTTTGGTCCAATTCTCACCTTTTATATCAGTGCAGGTTTGGGTTTCAGCAGTTATTTAAAGAATGTTGAAACACTTCTACACTACCCAAATTTAAATCGAAATGACTGTCTCTCTATTGTCAAGATTTAGGAGTCTCATCCTCATAAATACAAGCAATATTATTCCCACCCAAACACATTTTAATTATTATTTTTTTAAATTTAATTTAATATAATGCTGTTATCTCATTACTATTTAATTCTATTTAAAATTGTTTAATTTTAAATTTGGGCCTTAACTGTAATCTTATTTTATTGTAATCACCTACTAAGTAACATCCAGCACATGACTCAGTTGTGTAAATAGGATTAACATCCTTCATCATAGCTTCACCTTGTGAAGCTACAACGAAGCATAATCACCTTGTGATTATGCTGATGCACCGATGACCAGTTTCCGGTTGAAACATTTGCAGTAATAAAATTACTATATTCTTGTGAATACATGTGTCTGATAAATAAATTCATTGCAGGATTTCTGTACTTTTGTTCCCCTTCCCAAGAGTCAAAAAGCGGAGTTCAATAAAGAGAAAATTTTGAGACAGGATCTTGCTTCTTAGGAGCCCACCAGCAAGATGAAAAAAGAAAGTGGAGATTTGTCATAAAATAGGGTGTTCAGCATATCAAGATAACCACTGAACTTCATTAATATTTGGTTAGTTTTAGAATTTTTATGCCAGCCATGTCTAATGGATTATAATCAATGACTATTAGGATTACTAATAGTGTGACAGGAAGCAACATTTGCAAAAAGACAATGTTTTCATTAACTTTTACTTATTACACCATCAAACATGCAGGTATTTATTACAAACTAATTAATTCGTGTAAATTATTATAATTATAATCAATGCAAAATGTTGGAATTTGGAGTTCATTTTATAATTTTGATACAGATTCCTGTTAGCGATGAGACAGCTCTTATGGTGGCATTTATCAGAGGATATAGATAACAAGCAATATCCTCTTAATAGATAATGAACTAGAAATTATTCATCAGTTTCTTGTTAACTTAAAAGAATGGGGCAGCAGATTTCTTACTCTTCCTCAGAATCAGATTGAATCAATTCTTTTGTATACAAGAGGTGCATGTGTGTGCATGCAATATCAAAGACACATAACTTGAATGAAACTAATGGGATTTTGCCATTTCTTTCTATAAAAGGAGGTGTGGTATGTTAAAGGACATATGATTGGTGCACTATTCTTAACTGTCTGAAAAACATACTGCATCTCTGACTAGTATATCAGCTAATAAAATGTAGCTATTGATACATGTTAGTTCTGCTGAAAACTGTTGCTGTAATCTGACAAGGAAGAAGGCAGTTAATAGGCTGACTGTATACCATGTAAATGGAAACCACGTGACTTACCATATTGTATACTACATAACTTTATCAATCTGCAATATAATATGGGTTAGGAAGAGTGCCTAAATTAATTATAATTTTTCAAAGTAATCAAATTATAATTACCTTATTATGTACATGTTCTCTCTTTAAATGAGGAATTGATGCATACAATCCAGGCTTAATTTCTCCTTTAGCCAAATGTTCTTGAAGCTAAAAAAAAAAAAAAAAAAAAAACGCAATATATTCTTTTGTAATTATTATTATACAGTTATCCCCAAGGAGTCAAACGACTCATCATGGGAGATCCATTATTCATATAATAACTATCATACTTCTCCTTAAACTCATTCACTGATGAAGCACCTACAACCACCTCTGGCAATCCATTCACCACATTCCAAGCAAAAAATCTAGTCCTGACACCCTTGCTAACCACACCTACACAACTTCCACTGGTGACCCCTTTTTCTCTCCCTTCTTGCCATGTACTGAAAAATAAAGTCTTTAGTGTCAATCCTATATATAAAAATCTCTTTAATAACCTAAATGTTTCTACCATGTCTCCTCTTTTCACTTATCAGCTAATTTTTGAAGCCAAACCATCAATCTTATAGTATTCAAATAGTATTCAACTATTTGAATACTATTCAAATAGTATTCAACTAATCAAATAGTAGTCAATCAAAGAGTATTCAACACAAAATACGAGGCTAATCTTCTTGAATGGCAGTCAGTCTCAAGTAGAGTAATGTGGGCAAATATGAGAATGGGGAACTGGACAATGAGACTTATTTGTGCCTATGGTCCCACAGAAGGTTCTACTAAGGTAGAAGTGGAGGAATTTTTTGAGGCTTTAGAAAAAGCAACTGACACAATGAAAAAGGAAAAGTTGGTCCTTGTTGGGGATCTAAATAGTAGAGTAGGAAATGATTGTGAGACATACAAAAATATTTTGGGAAAATTTGGAGAAAAGAGCAAAGCTAATAATAATGGCAAATATCTGTTGGATTTCTGCTCAGGACATGGACTGGTTATTACTAACACCATGTTCCAACATAAAAATGTGCACAAATTCACATGGAGAGAAGAGGCCAGGAATAAGAAAAGTCTCATTGACTATGTTATTGTTGATAGTGATGTTTTCTCCCTGGTGCAGGACACCAGAGTGTACAGAGGATTTGAAATTGGAAGTGATCACTATTTAGTCTTGAGCAGGATAAAATTGAATTTCATATTGAAAAGAATAACATGTAAGAAAGTTTTAAAGCGAATAAAAGTTGAGCAGCTCTCAGATGTGAACTGTAGACTAAAATACAGAAATATTATTGAAAAGAAAATGAAAGAGTTTGAGAACAGGAATCAAACCTTGGAGATTCAGTGGCAAACTCTAAAGGAAACATTGATTGATTCTGCCAGAGAGGCATGTGGTGAGGTTGTCTTCAAGGATAAAAAAATAAGAACTCCCTGGTGGACACAGGAAGTTAAAGAGGCAGTGAAGGAAAAGACGAAAGCATATCAAAAGTTCCTGTCAAATAAGTCAGCTTGTGCTCTTAGAGAATACAAAGACAAATGCAAGAATGCTAAACACTGTGTAAAACTAGATAAAAAGTCATGGGAGGACTTTGGCAAGAATATAGAAAATAAATAACAAGAAGGTGGCAAAATGTTTTGGAGGTTGTTGAAGAAGCTTAGGAATGGAGGAAAGAGTGTTGTAAAAGGAATTAGAGATGATAAAGGTGACATGAAAACGGAAGAAAAAGATATCCTTGACGTATGGAGTAATTACTTTGAAAAACTGCTAAATAAAACGAGCAGTGATGACAGCACAACGGTAAAAAACACTGACCAGGCATGCAGTCAGGAATACATATCCATACTTGAAGTAGAAAAAGCCATCAAAGGCTTGAAATGTGGAAAGGCAGCAGGAGTAGATGATATTCGACCAGAAATGCTGAAGTATGGTGGTATAAGAGTCTTACAGTGGCTGCACTGCATAGTTCAGAAAGCCTGGACAGAGGGACGAATTCCCGATGATTGGAGTAGAGCTCTCATAGTACCCATATATAAAAAGGGAAATAAAACTGAATGTGAGAATTACAGAGGTATTTCCCTACTGAGTGTTCCTGGCAAGATCTATGCAAGTATACTTGAGAAACGGTTGAGAAGAATTGTGGAAGAAAAGCTTGGCGAAGAACAAGCTGGATTCAGGCCAAATAGAGGCTGTCAGGATCAGATCTTCACTTTACGACAAATAGTCGAGAAAGCATAGGAATATAACAAAGATCTGTATTTAAGTTTTGTCGATTTGGAAAAGGCATATGACAAGGTGCCAAGAGAGAAGCTATTCAATACGCTGCAGTTATATGGTGTCAATGGGGCATTATATCAAGCAATACTTAGTCTTTATTTGAGTTGTGAGTCAGCAGTTAGAATTGAAGGAAGTACAGGAAGATGGTTTAATGTTAAATCTGGTGTGAGACAAGGATGTACATTATCCCCTCTGTTATTCATTATCTATATGGATCACATTATGAAGGAATGTGGTATTAAACCTGATATCAAAATTGGAGATGTTAATGTCAGCTCTTTGCTTTATGCGGATGATGTTATACTTCTAAATAAATCCGCTACAAGTCTGCAAGATTCTCTGACTAAATTGAATAGCTGTTGTAATAGATATGGTATGAAGGTCAGCAATAAAAAGACAAAGACAATGAAAATAGGCAGAATCATTGAAAATGTCAACTGTGTTGTGAATGGAGAACCTGTGGAACAAGCAAAACATTTCAGCTACTTAGGCACAATTTTTACTGAAGATGGTAAACTAAATATAGAAATAGACAACAGAATCAGCAAAGCTGGTATCGTGGGAAGTCAATTGAATAAATTCATATGGAATAAGAAAGAAATTAGTCGGAACACTAAATTAGCTGTATACAAGACTGTGTTCAAACCAATTTTAACTTATGGATCTGAGAGCTGGGTCAGAAGTAAAACACTTGACCAAAGACTAGAGACCGCAGATATGAGAGTCCTGAGAAAGATTAGAGGCATGAACAGATAGCATCAATGGCAATATCATATTAAAAATGAGGATATTAGGAAAGAACTTGACATTGTCAGCATCCAGGAATGCGTTAGCAGAGCTAATCTCAGATGGTATGGTCACTTAAATAGAATGGGAGAGGAAAGATTAGCAAAACAAGTGTTCTCTGCCAGGTTGGCAGGAAAACGACCCAGAGGAAGACCAAGATATAGGTGGATTGATACGGTACAAAGTGCCTTAGACGATAGAAATATAAGATCTGATAATGTTGGAGTCTTTACAAGTAACAGACTGATTTGGAGGAAAATTGTAGATAGGAAGTTAGTAATGATGTAATTTTTTCATGTAGTACTGTCATATCCTGTACACCCCTTGAGGGTACATGGCAGGAATTTGATGATGATGATGAACCGTCAATCTATTTTCATAGGGAGCATTCCATTGACCTGCCACAATCTTTGTCTCTCATCTTGATCCTCTCCACAAATTCATCCCCCACAGAATCAGGGAGTCCAGATCTGTGTGCAGTAGTCCCGATGTGGCCTTATTTTAGGGAACAATAATCTCTGTATCCCTGCTTGTTAGTGTGTTCTTCAACAACCATGTAATCTGATGTGCTGTTTTGGTTACCTTCATAATATGCTCTCTAAAGTTCAATTCCCAATCCACAATCACATTCTGGCCTCATCAGTTTCTTGCAGTTCAGTTCCATCAATACAGTACACAGCTTCTGATCTCTTCCCAAATTGTATCACCTTATGTTGGCCACATTAAATTGGCAGCTATTTAAGTCTTCCCTCAGGATCTATGCATCATCTTCATTTACCATTAAATTCAAATACCTGAATATTTCTTGTCAAAATCATTCTATATCACTAATATATAAATTAAACAACAGAGGACCAAATGAGAAGGCAAGCGATCCTGGACAACAGAGTTGTCCAGGATCACTTGCCTTCTCCTGGACAACTTCTATATAAACCACTCTTTGATGTGTCCATCAGCCACCCTCTAATCCAAATCACCTAATTTATATCCATCCCCATTTGCTCCAATTTATGTAAAGGAGTTCTGAGTGAAATCTTCTCAAATGACTTTGCAAAGTCTAGCAATACAACTGAACAGCCATTTCCCTTATCCCACTCCATTGTCACTTCATTATAAAAAGTTAGCAGATAAGTAAGGCAAGATCAACCCTTCACAAAACCATGTTGTCCCTCATAGAGTACAATATTCCTATTCAGCCAGTCCTGAATTCTGTCTTTCACCAATTTCTCCAATACCACTCCTGAGATGCCAACTGGCCTATAATTTGCTACTTCTGTCTTGGAGCCTCCTTTATACAATGGGACTATTTTATCCTCTTTCCAGTACTGAGGCTTAAATTAAACAGCTTGGTCAGAGGAGCTGATAATTCTCTTGCAGATTCTTGTAATACATGGGTGGATATGCCATCTAATCTCATGGCTATGTTTGGATTGAGGTACTGCAATATTTTAAGCACCTCCATTTCTTCAAACTCTATTCTCCTATCAGTCAATGTCACATCTGGCATTCATGAAAAATGCTCACTCAGTAATTCAACTATTTAGTCTAGTTCTGTTACCTCCCCACCATCATCGGTATTTTTTAAAATCATCCTTCTGCAGTTATTTCTCCTTTTTATTTGCCACATAGTGAAAGAACTCTTTAGGGTTTGTTTTGGTCTCATCAGCTAGCATTCTCATTCATAATTAGCTGTAGCTCTTACCATACTGGTCACCTTCCTTGTTTGCACCTTATACTGCTCATGGGCATGCTAAAATTGTTGCTTATTAATGCTCAAAATACCAAAATTTTATCTGTAAAATGAGCAAAGCATTTAAACAAGTTTTTGCACCTTATCTGTTCTTATATAAAATTTTAATTAAAAATATAAATGAAAGTATAACAGATATGCTTCATATCCCATCTCTTGGTAACAAGCACACTCACCACTGACTAGATATAGGTGATACTGTGTACTGTACTGTATACTAAATTAGTTTAATATTAACATATCTGCGTTCATACCAAGTGTTAGCAAAAATTACCAGAGTTCATATTCAATTAGTACAATGACTAAACTTAATTCTAATTAAGTAATTAATAAAATATTAATTAATGAATATCGTTAACATTACTCATCAGTCTACAATATTCCATTTTTAATAGCAAAACCTAGAGAATAACTGTTCTTTAGACTTATATTCACTATAAGGCATTTTCTCAAAATGTAATATTTTTTTAACTTCCAAGATTATGCACTATCTTCATTCAGAATATATATATCTTCTTCCACACACTGTTACACTAACCATGAATGTTATTCTTTCAATCTTTCAATTTAATGTACCTACATATTCCATTTCTGTACTAGAGCCTAAATAGCTCACTAGATATAGATTAAGTCCTTTGGTTGGAAAGACCTGGGTTTGATTCCTGTTTATGATGTGAGGAACCTTTATCTGGTCTCTTTCAACCAGTGAGTTAGCCAGTCTCATATGGAGGTAATTTTTCAGAATAGACAAACCAGCACCCATGAACACACAGGTCTACTTAATCCCTTATTAGAAGGGATCAACCTGTGTGTTCATGGGTGCTGGTTTGGGAGAAAAAAATCCATACGAATATTATTATTATTTCTGTATTTTCCAAAAATTTTGTTTAAATTACTTGTATCATGGTCTAAAGTTGCCGAATTAATGCTAGTAGAATCAAGTTTAAAGAACAGGATTTCTTCTCTAACTAAATTTGAGGATTTTCACTTTCTTTCCCTTGGTTTAATTCTACATTAACCAACCTATGATACTCTGCCATTACTTCATCTTTTAGATTTATTTGTTATTAAGATTGCACTGATGTTTTATGTTATTTGAATTATGTACTTCAAAGAGTGGAATTTTTGTGATTAAATTTTATTTTGCCAAAATTTCTTAATTCCCTCCTTTGTTGTTTATTGAATTATAGTTTGAAGCTACTAATTTTTATGTTATATGACAGTATGTGGTAAACAAGTAATATCAAAAAAACATTCATCTTTCACCTTTCAATCTAATTCATGTTTTTTCCCCCCTAATATAATTAAATTTCTACTCCCTATAAAGTATTATTTTTTTTAAATCTATTATTGCGCTTCGCAACCATATACCTGGGGAAGGAGTGTCCTAGGTTCGATTCCCATCCACGACGTGAGGAGCTTAAGGATCTTCCTCAGCCATAGCCAAGTTAGCCGGTCTTGGGCGTGGGCCGCAGGGTTTTTTCCGCCAGTTTATCTGAGGTTTTTCATCCCGCAAGCAGGCAAACCGGCCCCGTGAACACACAGGTTACAGTCATAAATACTTATGGCAAGGAAGGCAACGGGAAACCACCTTGCTCATAATCATCTCTCCCTAGAATGGTAGCATATAGCTACCCTCCCGTGGCCGTATGGCAGATGGGAACCAGAAGATTCTTCTTCTAGGATTTCTTACAATTTGAATTCTAAAATTTACAGGAAAAAAAATTGGTCTAAAATCCTATGTAGGCCTGAAGCCTTATCCCCTAATTTACCAATTCCTTTCATACTAATTTATCATGCAATAATACCAAATTTCCTGGTATAAATGATATATTTTCTAAAATAATTTAGCAAAAATAAAGCAAAAGCTGATTTTTCTTTGATTGTTGTTCAAAGTTGATCAACATGAGAAGCTAATCTGCATGCAAATAGGGCTTGAAGAAGATACATATCATATTAATTCATATTAGTTGTTCAAAAGATTTGAGAAAATTAGTTTTACATTTTGTTCAACCTCTCGCATATGTACTGTTGCATTTTGATTAAATTCAATATAATCTTTGGATATTACAGATAATATGGATACAAAGCACATATCTTTTTTTAAACATATTTCATCTGTGTAGCCATTTGAGTGGTTAACAGTAAAAAAAAAAAGTTCAGATATAAAATTTTACGGATTTTAAAGATTCAATATGATAAATATATTGTCAGTTGAATGGACCTCACACAATGAGTCTGCCAAATTATTATTATTTTTATTTTGGGCAACTCCAAGGAGTCGACAGACTCATCGAGGGAAGACCTAACATCATGTCAAGAACAAATATTCGACATTCATACAGTATCCATTATACCTCGCCTTGAACTCATTCACAGTCATAGCACTCACAACAGACTCTGGCAGCTTATTCCGCTCATTCACCACTCTCCAAGTAAAAAACCTAGCTCGAACACCCTTGTTAACCACATTCTTGCCCAGCTTCCATGTATGGTCCCTAGTCCTCCCACCACCAGTCCTATTCTCAAAAATATCTTCTGAATTAATCTTATAGAAACCCTTCAGTAATTTGAATGTCTCAATCATATCACCCTTTTCCACCTATCAACCAATTTTTGCAACCCACAAATCTTCAACCTGTTCTCATAAGGTTCATTCCATAGACCTGCTATCATCTTGGTCACTCGTCTCTGGATTCTCTCCACCTCCTCCCGATCCAGAAGAAACCCTGACACCCATAATATCTGGGCATAGTATTCTAGACTGGATCTTATCAAGGCTTGATACAGAGGAACAATAACTTGTTTGTCTCTGCTTGTTAAAGTATTTTTCAGCAACCAAGTGATTTAATGCGTTGATTTAGCCACTTTTGCAATGTGTACCCTAAACTTCAACTCCCTATCCACCAACAATCCCAAATCCCTGGCCTCGTCAATCTCCTGGAGTACAGTTCCACCAATGTGGTATACTGCTGCTAATCTTTTCACCCCAAAATGCATAACCTCACACCTTGCCACATTAAATCTACATCCATTTTCCTTAGCCCAGTCCTCCAAAAAATCATCTTGCAAAATTTTGACATCCTGTGCACTCACAATTGCTCTACCCAACTTTGCATCATCAGCAAACAAGTGAACACTTCCCCTCAGATCCTTTCCTATATCGTTAATGAACAAATTGAAAAGTAGTGGTCCAAGAACAGAACCCTGCGGCACACCACTAGTCATCTTACGGACTCTACTCCTGAATAAATCACTCTCTGATATCTTTCCATCAACCACCCTCCTATTCATCTCACCAACCTTATATCCATCCCAATATGGTGCAGTTTACTGATTAGAATTCCATGTGGTATCCTGTCAAAGGCCTTAGCAAGGTCCAGTAAAATCACTGTAAACCCATTACCCTTATCCAGTTCTGCCGTCACTGTGTTATAAAACGTGAGCAAGTTACTGAGGCATGATCTACCCTTTACAAAACCATGTTGTCCCCCATACAGTATCCCATTTTCATCTATCCAATCCTGTATTCTTTTCTTCACAAATTTCTCCAAGACCTTGACAATGATTCCTGATATGCTAATCAGTAATTTACAACAGCAGTCTTGGAACCTCCTTTATGTAGTGGAACTATTTTCCCCTCTTTCCACCCCCTCGGAACTAACCCAGACCCGAGACTCAAATTAAACAAAATGGAGAAGGGTACTGACAATTCTTTAGCCGCTTCACATACGACACGAGCTGGTATACCATTCAATCCCACAAATGTATGGACATTGAGGTTATGCAACAGACTACTCACCTCCACTTCATTCACCACAATTCCCGTATAATCTATTGGATGATATATTCTTGCAAAGTGCTTGCTCAGTAACTCAACTATATCAACTGATACAGTTACCTCCCTACCATCAGCATTCTTTAAAATCATTCTGCCATATACATTTTTTCTTTTACTTGCAACATATCGAAAAAACTGTTTGGGATTGTCTTTAGCCTGCATGGCTAACGTTCTTTCATAATCCATTTTTGCTTTTCTTACCACACTCGTTACCCTTCTGGCCTGCGCTAAAATCCATGGACGGTGCAATAATAATAAAATTCACTTCTTGGTCACAAGCTGGTATACCATTCAATCCCACAGATGCATTGACATTGAGGTTATTTTAATCCAATTATTACGATAATATTATTATCTTAATAATTTCCAGTCTGATCTTTCACTGAGACTGCTTCAGGAAATCTAGTCAGCATATTCATGGCTGCTTCAATATGCTATTTTTTTTTTAATAGTGGGCAATGGATCTTCTCATATACTTAATCCCTCATTAGGAGGGATAAACCTGTCACATCAATAGTGACACTCTGAAAAAGTCTCCTTGTAATAAATTATTGGAAATGGTTACAATGGAGGTTTTCCTCTGCCTTTATGGAATGATTTTACACATGTCAGTATGTCTCTTTTTATACATCTCCAAAGTACTTATCTTTTAATCTTTGCCATCTCCCAAATCAGAATCATGGAAAGTATACATGATCATCCTTTTATGAATATAGGTCTAATGGCCTGTTCCAAGTTTAGTAAGTTGCGCTATTCTCATTGAAAGGTAACAATTTGCATGATATGCTAATATCGGAATTTAGATTCGAGACATTCTTTTTCACGCTTTGTCTTTTCTTATAAATGACTCGTGTTAAAAATTTTGTTGAACACTCCGCTGTCTTACTGATCCAACAACTTAAGGGTTATATGGAAACAATAAACCATGCAGAGCTAAAGCACATTAAAACGGCTAAGCTATCGTCTCCATAGAAAATAAAAAAGTACTGTTTATCAATAATTTAAATAACCATTCTGTCTTACCTCTGTATCAGAAGCTTCGGCCAAATCTTTTTCAGATATACCCGCCATGACCAATTTTGAACAGATTTCCGTGACACCAACACGTTTCTATATTCTGTCAGCAAACCATTGCACAAATTATTATTAGGGCGACACCTTCTGGAATTTTAATTAATTATTAATATTTTCAAAGCTCTGACGATATCAAAGAACAAAAGAGGAGAAATGAGGTTTTCGAACTCATGAGTAAAATGGAATATGTAAAAATAAAGAACCAAATTAGTGAAACAAAGAAGCTTTGTGGAGAGAAAAGGCACAATAAATGCCGTCTGAAACCTATCTTGTATAACTGGAAGGACAATTGAATAGGTAGATCGGTGCATCTATGCTTTATGGACTTCCAGAAGGCATTTGACAGATTCAAACACGATAAACTATCTGAAATCCTTAAACAGTGTGATATTAAAAAAAAAAAAAAAATGAAAATAATTTCAACTGCACTGGGGCAGAAAGCTGACTTTCAAAATGAAAAGGTAGTGGACATTAAAAGAAGAGTAAGACGGGGATGCCTAATCTCTCTAATGCTTTTAATCGATAGTAAGCATCTAATTAAGAACATAGAGGAAATGAAAATAGGAATCAAGATCAGTGGAAAATACATAAATAATATAATATATGCTGATAATACTGTGTTCCCAGCTGATTCAAATAAAGGATTGGAAGAAATGCTAAACACGATAATCCAAAATGGAAAGGAGTATGAAATAGAATTAAATCTTAAAAAGACACACATGCTAATAAATAAAGTAAGCACAATAAAAAGCAAACTAGAGGTGTTACATCATAACATACAACAAGTGGAAACATACAATTATCTCGGATGTTTATTCACAGAGACCAGGGAAAGGAAAGAAGAAATACAACCCGGAATCCGAAAGACAAATGCAGCCCTCTGGAATAATGAATACATCCTCAGAAACGATACTGACAACAACACAAAACTAAGAATAATCAAAACATGTGAAAACCAGGAAGCCAAACGCCCTTGTCTCACCATTGCTGACATTGCTTACCAAACCAACTTCACTGTCTCCTCTTTCATTTCTCCTCTTTCATTCCATCTACTTCTGTCCATTTGAAAAGCATCGCAAATTTTTCCTAACTGATATCGTAGAGGGCGGATTGCATTAATTTTACTTTCCCATCACATTTCTGATGGTTGTTTCAAGGATAAATTTTTGCGAACTTTAAAAGGATTGCCTAACGTTTCTAAGAGAATGAAAAGAAATTGTATATTTCTTGAATAATTGCAAAGAAACTAATTCTATCTGCATTCACTTTGGCTACATCGTTCATGTTTGAATTTAGAGTATAGCAGCACACATGTTTCAAGAAAACGCTCGAGGATTTTTGTTCAGAAGCGAAATTTTGAAGCCCACATTTTTTCCCGTTCATATTTGCCCGATTGTCATATCCTTGACCTCGCATGTCTTCAATGGGAATCTTCCATTTTTCCAGTTGTTCCATTATTGTTGCCCATAAACCACGTCCTGTGGAATCTGATATATCAAAACCTAAAGCATTTTCCCTGATCTTAACAATTCCATTGTCACGGAAAACAAAGCGAATAATAATGGTCATTTGTTCTGTTTTACTTCATCAGGTGTGCAGTCTAAAATTATGGAATAATATTTAGATTTTCGAATTGATAATGAAATTGTATCCCTGATTGCGTTACTTAAAGTTTCCAATATTTCATTTTGACTGTCTTTACTCAAATAGTGTGTACTCTATTGTTTCGTTGTAGGGTCTTCTTTCAACATGATTTTCCATAACGGGATCAAACTTCGCAAACAGTTCGACTAATTTTAAAAAATTGCCGTTATTCCTTTCATATAAATTAGATGATCCGCGTAAAGTTAAATTTTGGCTAGCAAGGAATTTTATAATTTCAATCAAGCGTTCTAAAACACTCGTCCATGTTTCTTTTCCATTGAGTCTCTCAGTCAATAGTAGTTTTGTTTTTTAAATTTTTATCAAGTTACTTCCAGTTTAAGAAACTTTTCATGTGAGTTAAACTAGTCTCATGTCTATGCAAAGTTGTGCTTATATTTCTCCATTCGTTATAACCTTCTACAAGACTACTTGATTCAGTAGGTGCGAAACGTTTGCAACAAAATCAAAAAACAGAATTTAAAGTTTCGAAATAAATGAGCCATGTTCTTGGCACAAGGTCACAGTTTTCCATTTTTCAATTATAATACGCGTCGCCAAATTTACGACCATATGTATCTTTGGGATATATTATATTTTTCTTTTGATCAGGCCCCCATTTCAATTAAATTAAAAAACTACTCGTAATTTTTCATCAATATTTCTCCATTCATCTGGATCATCTAAAAAAAGAGACTAACAATGTGTTAGTTTCGTGGTAAACTACAACTAAATCTTCTCCTAACTGTTTTTCACTAAAATTATGCGTCTTGTTATCTTGTTCAATAGTTGCAATAGTACTTATGAAAGAACTATTGTAAATTGGATGATGTGCACGGTTCTTCAACTCTGATTTCTCATGTATCGAGTTGGTTACAATCTACATCAGAATATTTTAATATTTTAACAAATTTATTAAGAGCCCCAGTTTGTTTCTTAACATCTGATTCTTTCGCAGTATGACGCTTACGATTTTGTACACCGGATAACTTTTTAATTAATGTTTGATTCCATTTTTATTTTATACCCACAAGAAATTGTTACACAACACGACACAGAGACGAAATAATAGTCCGCACTGCGCTACTATCAGTAGCCTACTGAGATGCGTACCATATGGGTGGTTAACTAGCAATAAATGTTCCAAAAATAAAAAATCAGCTAACGCTTTTTTTTCCCATATATAGGGAGTAGGCGAGGCCATTTTTAAGCCCTGTCGAACTTTTGGAGACTGGGTGGGCAGTTCAATCTCCACTGGTACCCAATCAGAGATAGCTGGCCCAAGGCTATCACTAATTAAGTGGCACGCAGTGAAGAGAGACGGCTCAACAAGTGCCGCCATCTCGTGGTCCTTAACCCTAACACTCGTATTTAATCTCTAAATAAATGTGGGTTTTACGGTCGATTTTCTTGAGTTTACGGGACGGAGTTTCCAGGAGAAAAAACCCGCCTACCCGTGCCAGAGTTCGACTAACTCAGGAACCGGTCGAAAAAAGGCTTAGAAAAATTTCTTCTAGTCCCCGACTAGAAGAAACCAAGAAGTCTTCCTTCGTGCGGGTAAGCGCCGTGGTGTGCAAACGCCACATCCACTGAGCTACACAGGCAACAAATGTTTTTTACGAAAATTTGTTTCTGAGCATAAAAACCGTTCACCGTTTCACTTTAGATAAACTGCAGTAGACACAACATCTGTAGGTAGGCATTTAGCCTGCTCTCGCTGCAAAATTGTAAACAGCCAGCTGATCAAAGAGGCGGCAATATACAATTTTTGTAAAATTTTTATTCGGTGTATCCGGCCTTTTTATTTTAATATTGATCATTCTAAGAATTTTTTGTTTTTATGGTAAAAATTGTGTTTCTTAATAATTAACTTATGAACCGTACCCCGGCGGCGGCGCCCCCCCCCCCCTTCGTAGCGACGTCTGCATGCCCGCTTCCGCCGGCGCTGGGTGTACTCCTAACGCCACCCGTTATTAAACGCATTGTGAAGTTAAGTTGAGCATCTAGTTTATTGAAAATGCAACCATTGAGCCAGACAGTACTCTGCTGCACTGTAAACTAGTCCCATGGCGGTGCACCGCAAAGTTGTGGCACTTGAGCCCCATATAGTATCATAAAGCTTCTGAACTGTTATTACTGGTACGAACTTTAGCATCGATATTAATCATATGATGTTTATATCACTGAGTTCTATACAGAGGTATTCCAAAAATATTTAGGTGTCGGATTAAACGAAATTAATGTTCCACCAGCATATATCTCTGGTTTCTGATTTACAAGTCCTGTTATTGAGGTGAAGCAAGAACATTCGGTTTTACCAGAATTTGGTGTTAATCTCCATTTTTTCATAGAACTGCCATAAAGACGACAGATCATTTGTCAATATTTCTTCAGTTGTACATTGTCGGTAAATAATTTCACTGCATAAAGGAGTCTTCAAGATACAAGTAACGAATTACAAGCCATTCAGTATTTCAAAAGTGGTGATTAAGGTATTGTAGTAAAAAACAGAACTATGGTAGTTCATTGTTTTTGAACTTTAGATCTTATCTTAGTAATTTGGTTATATTTATATAATAAATTAAAGAAAAAGACCTGCTAACGCTTTTATTTCCCTATAGGAAGCAGCCGAGAGCGTTTCAGCCTTATCTAGCTTGGAGACAGGGGGAAGTTCATCAAGAAAATTGATAGCAGAAACAGCACTATTGCAGACAATAAATGTATAGTGTTACGATTATGGATCAGGAGATAATAGCATTTTCACCTGTCTCTTCTCTCGTTGCCGTTTATAAATAATGTTAGTCTTGGGCCGCTTCTCTCTGATTTGCTGCTGGTAGAGACTGAAGTGCCAATGTCTCCAAATTTCAGATAGGACTAATGGTTACTCAGTGATACTGTTAGACTTTAAAAAAACATCTGACAAATTTAAACATGGAATTGCATTGTGCATATTGGGGCACATGGGATGGATATGAAGCTGGTAACTTTAATTAGATAGGAAAGCGGATGATGGATCTATATCAAAAAGTGGCTTAAGAGAAGTTTGAGAGAAGGCAGGTGACTACTGTTGTACCGTACAGAGTACAAGCAGAAGTAGAGTTCTGTCTCCTTTAAACAACTTTATTAAGGCGACATCTCGAGTAGTACCCAGAGATCTTATCATGTCGATTACGTGGGGAATGCGAAGAGGATTCTGAGGGAGTGGCTGGTCAATGGATTGTTCCCTTCAAAATGGGTTTCAAAAACCAGAATTGACATAATCTTTTTTACTACATGGCAGGAAGAAAGAAAACAAGGGACATATCTGCAAATTTTATAAGAATGTTGTTCTTAAGATTGTTAGGTTATGACTCAATTTGTTGTGTGAAAGGTAGTGGCGAATAGGTTGCTAGAAGAGGTCGTGATTGCTTCGTCAGTTAATAAGTGAAAGGAGAGGTATTAAAGATACTGTGTGAATAATTGGTCTCCTATGAAGTCTTCCGATTCCCTAGAAATACACATGTAATAATAATAATAAAACAGAACATCTATTCAGTGCCTGCAGCAAGATAGCTCAAACTGATTATAAATACCGCATGATCAAGTGACCAAAATAACTTCTTCGCATGTATGCAAATGGCTTCTCAACTTCTGATAACTGGTGGCAGCATAAAACAGACATTATTGGAAAATAAAACAACAAATTTAAGTTACGGGATATTACATCCCTGATGGGGGATGTAATATCCTGTAACTAAAATAAGTTCATGTCGCCGAATTGTAGCCTTTGGCTCTTCATATAATTAGTAAAATAACAAATATTCTCTGGGAATTTAGAATACAAAGTGATCGGTATTTCTTACACAATAGACCTGACATCACAATTATCGAAAATCGACAGGTTTGGATTATAGATATCGCTGTACCAGTGATAACAACATTAAAAATTTCAGTTCATTTTTAGAACTGAAAAAAATTACTAAATATCGAGATCAGGCAATCGAAGTTGGCCGGCTGTGGCTGAAATATACCAGTCATCCCAATAGTTATCGGTGCAACTTCAAAAAAGCTATCTAATTATTTACAAGAATTAAACATCAACGAAATAACCTCATATAATCTACAAGAAACGGCATTACTTAGGACAGTCCATATTTTATGACGCTACTTGACAGATTATTATTAGATTCTTGGACAGAATCTGAATTGCTCTGTATTTCCAGTCAAATTGTTGTTTGAGATATTTTGTTTTGACTATGTATGTATCAATTATGTGAATAAAATAATAATAAAGAAATGGCGTTAAACAATCAGTCAACTGATGAGTGATTGTTTAATGCCTTTTATTCCTTAAAGGGAATAAAAAGGGAACAAATATGAGGTCATTCTCTAACTTTTGAAGACTAGTCTTCAGCTAGCCTCCAGCCCTAGCAAATCACGGAATTGTTCGCTCAATACCATTAGTTATTTTAATTGGCACATAGGGAGGAGAGTACGTCAGACTACCTCCCTACCAGGATCGGCCTTCTCTATAAAGGGGCCCGGGTGCAAGAAACCTTTTGGGGCACTAAAATATTTTTCAAAGGTAAAAATTAAAGGATTCGAAATAAACGTATTGTAAAACCTCTTACCTGCAAATGATTTTTGCACAGGAAAACAAACAAAAAAAACATTCGAAATATAATACGTTTCCTCAAATGGGAACCGACTGTGCCCACTCGATCGTGGGGCCCGGGTGCATTGCACCCACTGCACCCCCGAGATGGCCGGCCCTGCTCCCTACATCTCATCGTCTTGTAACCCTAATATATATATTAGAGTATGAAATAGTATGAGTTCTACAGTCAATTTTCATGAATTTACATGATGAAAAACTTGTTTTCCTTGTAACATATCGATTACCTCTGGAACCGGTGGAAGAAAGGTTTAGAAAAAGTGCTTCATATTTCACAACTAGAATCAAAGTTGACCACAAATACAGGATAATAATAATAATATACTGCAGAATTGGCATTCTTTCAGAAGAAAAAGGGTTTTAGTTTAGTAACTACAAGATATTGTGCTTCTTTACAATACTGTCATCCTCAGATGCATGTGAAATCATTTATAACCTTGAGTCAGCTGTCACATGGATGTTTTGGAACCAGCTTTCTCGAAAGAATGTTAATTTTTCAAGAATTTTTTGAGCTGGTTGTTAAAAATTAAACAGCACATCCCTAGCTATCAGCGACGGCTAAAGATCAAGTATGGTTGCACATCGATCTTGAAGAAGTTTCTTAGGGCTAAAACTGCCTTGTCTATTTTTGTGGAGAATATAATCATATTTTAGAGGATGTGGTGCTTAAGATTGTCTTATAGGAATAAGAAAGTAATCAATTCTCCTGAACAAGGAGAATAACTTACGTGTTCATCATCTTAGTTACTTTCTTAACAAGGCTTTGATGTGAGCATACATGATTACTATGCCGAGATGGTTACTGGTCTCCCTAGTTCAGTGAAGACTAATATAATTTTTTTTCTATTTTCATTCATATTAAATTTAATAATTGAATATAAAGTTGATATAAAGTTAATATAAATAATGAAAGGCCTGTGCTCAGTTGGAAGTAGCGCTTGATTCCTCTGTGCGTGGTCGCTCGAAGTTTGACTTAAGTTCAGGTATAGTCGCCGATTGGAGGAATTATTTCTAAGCTTTTTTTCGACCGGTTCCCGAGTTAGTGGATCTCTGCCACGCACAAGGAGGTTTTCCCTCCCGGAAACTCGGGTTTTTCATCCCGTAAACTCAAGAAAATCGACCGTAGAATCCACGTTATTTCAGAGTGTAACTTATCTTGTCTATGTTACGGTTAGGACCAAGAGATGGCAGCACTTGTTTGCCAGCCTCTTTATCGGTGGCTGCTGTAATTAGTGACAGACATGGGCCAGCCATCTCTGATTGGCTACCGGTGGAGATTGAACTGCCTACTCAGTCTCCAAAAGCTAGATAGGGTATAAAGGCCTCGCCTACACCCTATACGGGAATAAAAGGCGTTAGCTGATTTATTATTTATTTATTTATTTATAAATAATGATGGGCGACCAAAAGCGGGTTCAGAAAAAATCTCATTCTGCATGGGATTGAGAGCTTGAAATTAGAAATGAAAGAGGTGATAGATTGATCCAGTTCTGTGAAACCGATGACTTAATAATTGCAAACACATTATATAAACATCCTACCAGAAGATTACATAGATGGAGAAGTTCTGAGGACAACTGTAGAAACTAAATTGGCTATATAATAATAAGCAAAAGATTTCGAAATGCGATAACACAAGCAAAAACGTATCCTGGAGAAGACATCATACAACCCAGCGATTGCAAAAATCAAAATAAAACTTAACATACCAAACGAACCATTCATAAGATATACTTGTAACTCAGACTCACTTAACAACCAAGAAGTGAAACACCGCATTATAAAAGAATTTACAAAGTCCCTTGACAGCTCTGACACCAGAACTCACACAGAAAATAGAAGACCAATTGATGAAATTAGCATGAACTCGCAAACATTCAAAAATAGCATGATTGAAGTAGCCAAACGTACGTTTCCACAATTAATAAGCAAACAGAATAAACCTTGGATAAATGAAATAATCTTAAAAATTCGAAAAAAAATCTTGAAGCAGCTGATGAAACAAAGGAAAAAGTTAAAGACAAAGCCTGAATATAAAAGCACTAACAAACAAAAGAATGCAGAAGCCCAAAGAAGAATGGATTAGAAATATATGTACAGACATGAAAAATCTTGATAGAAAGCATAGAAACAGAGAAATGACAAATAGAACAAATAACGTAAATTACGCAAGTGTCGTTACCGATTAAAGACAGCATATTTTAATTCATTGGAAGATGGGTTGAATATACAAGGAAATTATGTGAACAACAAAGAAATAATATTTCCAGAGAGATTTAGGACAATCCATTTTACTTCGCCAAGTTGAAATGTCCTCAGAAAACTGAACCCACAAAAAGCCACAGGAATAGATCATATCTTGGCAGAATGGTTCAGGGCTCTAGATGAAGGACTGAAATTCCTAACAAAATTATGCAATAAGATATACGAGACTGGATTTCTATCCAAAGATATTATCCACTCAATTTTTGTTCCAAATCCGAAAAAAAAAAAAAAAAAAACTACAAGATGTGAAGAATTTAGGACCATTAGCCTCATTAGTCCAGTAGCAAAAGTTCTCCTATCTGTTATTCTTGAAAGAAATAAAATAAAATAAATATCGAAATAAATGTTTAGCCGATCTCATACGGAGGTAGCAGGGTTTTTTCTCCCGGAAACTCGGGTTTTTCATCCCGCATACAGACAAATCGGCCCTTCAGAACACACGCAATTTACAGACAAAACATACTAGTTGTGGTAGTGGTGGAGGTGGGCGGTAGATGGCGTTGAAGGAGATGATTCGTAGTAGTGGTTCAGTGTAGTGGGTGAGACAATTGTAGGTGTCTTCCCGCGATGAGTCTTCGGACTCCTTGGAGGTGTCAGGAATAATAAAGTGACTTTTCAAGGAAAATGTAGGTACAAGAGAAGGTATTTTGAACATCAGAACCATCATACAAAGATATTTAGAAAAACAAAAAGATGTCTATCTCTTTTTCATAGATTACAGAAAAGGGATTCAACAGTACTCAACACGAGTAATTGATTATTTACTCGAATATAACTCGCACTTTTTTCCCCAAAAAAAGTGCGAGTTAAAACATCGTGGTGTGAGATATATGCGGCGACTTTCGGAAACTAAAATTTTTCGGCGAAAAACCTAAATGAATGTGTATAATTAAATTCTCAGTATTCATTACAATTTATAATTGCTCAGATTATTTATAAAATAAATGCATTTAAATTTTAATTACCAACGTTATTTACGAGATATACGAGAGAGGTCAGAAACGTTCTCGACCTCGACCATAGATAGCAACACATGATTTTTTTTTTTTCAAAGTTGGTATATCTGTTATAAGCATCAATGTGAAATTGCAAGTCATTCTATCAAATAGTTTGTTTCATACAGCTGTTTGAAGCAAAAGTGTTGTCTGTATCCCTTGAAATGGATAACATTGAGTATCGTGCGGTTATAAAATTCTTTCTAAAAGAAGGTTCAACGCCAAAAGAAATTCATTCAAACTTCATAAACGTTTATGGACACTCTTCTCCTTCGTTTTCGACAATTAAGATATGAGCTGGCCGTACCAGCCTTGAAGGTGATCCACATGAAGGACGTCCAAAAAGTGTAACAACATCAGAAATCATTAATCAAATGCATGATATGACATTGAATGACCGGCGAATATTTTGCATGAAGAATTGCATAGCTTTGCGCAAGATGGGTGCCGTGCTTGCTCATAGCAGATCAAAATCGCATGAAAATCTTGGAGCGTTTTGACAAAATAAAACCAATTTTGTGCATCGAGTTATTACTGTGGATGAGACTTGGATTCAACATTACACACCAAAATGCAAACAGCAGTCAAAACAGTGGACAGCAGCTGGTTGTTCAGAGCTAAGGAAGACAAAGTCGGTTCCATCAGCAGGAAAGGTCATGGCATCGGAGTTTTGAGATGGCATTTTGTTTATTATCTTGAAAAAGGTAAAATAATAACTGGATAATATTATTCCGATCTTTTAACCAGACTAGATGAAAAAATTCGTGAGAAAAGATACGGTTTGCGGTAGAAAAAAAATATCTTTCATCAGGAGACTGCACCTGCCCACAGAGGTGTTAAGGGATCTGCACTATGAATTGTTGGAACATCCACCTTTTTCCCCAGATTTGACTCCCTCTGGCTTTTGTCTCTTTTCAAAACTAAAAATCTTCCCTTGCTGGTCAGTGTTTTTCTTCGAATCAAGAGGTGATTGCAGCTGTAGAGGGTTATTTTGCAGATCTTACTGAGAGCCTGTGTAGCTCAGTGGATGTGGCGTTTGCCAACCACGGCGCTTGGCCACAAGAAGGAAGACTTGGTTTCGAGTCTAGTAAGCGACTAGAGGAAATTTTTCTAAGCCTTTTTTCGACCGGTTCCCGAGTTAGTCGATCTCTGGCACGGGCAAGCAGGTTTTTCCTCCTGGAAACTCGGGTTTTTCGTCCTGTAAACTCAAGAAAATCGACCGTAGAACCCACATTATTTCAGGCATTAAATATATTGTGTTAGGGTTAGGGACCACGAGGTGGCGGCACATTTGAGCCGTCTCTCTTCACTGTGCACCGCTTAATTAGTGATAGTCTTGGGCCAGCTATCTCTGATTGGTACCAGTGGAGATTGAACTGCCTACTCAGTCTCCAAAAGTTAGATAGGGCTAAATGGCCTCGCCTACTCCCCGTATACGGGAATAAAAAGGAGTTAGCTGATTTTTTTTTTTTTTTTTTTTAACGAGAGCCACTAACCACTACAGGGACGGGATAATGGCGCTGGAATAAATGTATTAGTATTAAGGGAGATTATGTTGAAAAATTAAAATAATTTTGAAATTATAAATTCGTTTTTTCATTACTAGGCCGTGAACGTTTCAGAGCACCCACGTATTTGAATCTTTAGCGGCAATGCTTCTGTAATTAAATTAAAACAAGCAGTCATATACTCAAATAGCGTCATTTTCACTCCCATTCAGGGCATTAGAGGTGACTGTTTTTTTTTTTTTAAACTCTTGGCAATTATTTCTGGGCGAAATCATGTTCGAAGATCTCAAAATCCAGTTGCATAACAGATCCTTGCCGGAGTCAGGTCTTAACCACCGGCTGTCATCCATTCCGTGTGAGAGCAATGACTTCTATTCTTCGAGTAGAAGTCATTGCTTTCACTCCCACATTTCCTCTACTGGTTGCTTTCAGCTGTATGCATGATTGGTGTGGTATTAACAAAAGATCACGCGACTCAATTACAAAGGAAAGCCGACGATAGTTGTTGAAATGTTGATTATCTTCAACCGAATTCAAAAATATCTGAAACTGCTGTAACAATAACATTATCTATTTTTTAAAGTTTTAAACTTTTTTTCGTGTGCGAGGTATATGCCAAAGTTTTAAGTTTCTTTTTTTCTTAAAGTAAAATCGGGGGTGCGAGATATCTGCGAGGACGACTTATTCGAGTATGATAGGTCTTACAATATATTAGGCTAATAACTGATATTTATTGGGAACAGACTGCATCTTTGAGAATAAATGGAGAGACCCCTGAATTCCTAGTTCAGAAAGATTTGGACAAGGTGTATCTTGTCTCCGATTCTCTTTAACCTATATCACATAAGAAATATTTAATAAGATTAGTCACTGTAGGGGCAGAAATATTAATATCTAAGGTATGCCAATGAAACGATTCTTCTAGATTAAAACACATATGACCTCAAGATTCTTATACATGAAACCCTCAAGTACAGCGAACAGTATGGACTCACTTTCAGCTTTAAAAAGACAAAAGCCATGATTTCAAGAGAAAAGTAAATACCAAATATATACATGAATATAAAAGGAAATAATCTAGAACAAGTGCAAACACACACATATACAGTACATTGGACACTTGATCACAGAGAATGGAAGGGCAGATTATGAAATTAGGATTGAAATCGCAAAGTCAACTTTCTTTTTTTTTCTATAATATGAAAAATCTACTGATATCTAGAGAATTAAATCTGAAAACAAGACTAAACGTCTCTAAATACTACACACGGGCCATTTTAGCAAAGGGCTCGCATTGTTGAGCAAAAAAAAAGCCGTATTTTTACACAAAAAGTTATTAATACAGCTTGTATACAAATGCCAATCAAAAGGTATGGGACAATCAACCTGTGAAGGCTTTCAATTTTAAACAAATATTTCATGATCTAAACATGAAATATTTGCACACAATCATCTGTGTTAATTTATCTTACATAAGAAAAACATTTTTAACTATCAAAATATAATAAGAATAAAATCTGTTTATAATAGTCTGTGTAGCTCAGTGGATGTGGCGTTTGCACACCACGGCGCCTGAGTGCACGAAGGAAGTATTTGTTTCGAATCTAGTCGTCGACTAGAGGAAATTTTTCCAAGCATTTTTTTCGACCGGTTCCTGAGTTAGTCGATCTCTGGCACGGGCAAGCGGGGTTTTGTTTTCCCGGAAACTTGGGTTTTTCGTTCCTTATAAAAACTCAAGAAAATTGACCGTAGAACCAACATTATTTCAGACATTGTGTTAGGGAGCACGAAATAGCGGCACTTGTTGAGCCGTCTCTCTTCACTGTATGCTACATAATTAGTAAGTCTTGGGTCGATCTCTGGCACGGGCAAGCGGGGTTTTGTTTTCCCGGAAACTTGGGTTTTTCGTTCTTTATAAAAAATCAAGAAAATTGATAGAACCAACATTATTTCAGACATTGTGTTAGGGAGCACGAAATAGCGGCACTTGTTGAGCCGTCTCTCTTCACTGTATGCTACTTAATTAGTAAGTCTTGGGCAAGCTATCTCTGATTGGCTGCCAGTGGAGATTGAAATGCCTACTCCGTCTCCAAAAGTTAAGTAGTGCTAAACGGCCTCGCCTACTCCCAATATACAGGAATAAAAAGCGGTAGCTGATTTCTTTGATGTTTTATAATCGCACATATGCAAATCCGCATTTTTTATAAACAAAATAAATTTATTTTGTTTGCGATAGAAGTTTTTATGACAGTCTATAAATAATAAATATTATCTAAACACAGTAATACTGAAATATGTATTTCTCTTTTGTTTTTATACTTCAAGTGATAATCAACAGTACCAATCAAGGCGAATTATTTTACATTCCTATTTATTTATATGTGATTACCAAAGTGAATTTTTATTTGTAAAATGGTAGTAACAGTAACTACAATATTTTATTTAATAAAATCACTTTGTTAGGTTACCATATGAGTTTGTTGCTTAATATATTTCAAAAAAACATTTTTTTTAAAAATAAAAATGTAAACAATAAGAACAAAGGAACTCGCAAATTTGAGAAAAATTTAGCAAAGGACTTTGGCGAGCCCTTTATAGCTCACCACTGCATGGTCCACCTTATTGGAGTAGAGACATGGACACTTTCTAATCTGAGTGTGAATAAACTGAAAGCCTTTGAAATGTGGATGGTGCGAATATTTGAGGATATCACGGAAAAACAAACGAAGACGGACTAGAAATGGTAGGTGAAAACAGAAGCCTGATAAAAGAAATTAAAGAGAAAAGTCGGCTGTTTTCAACATATTCTTAGACACAATTGCCTACAGAGGACACTTCTTGAACTGTTGAGGAAAGGAAAACAAAAGCTGGAGTGGATGAAAATATACAGTAATGGACCTATCTTTCATACGAGGAATGCAGCAGAGAGGCGAAGAATAAGACATGGTGGAGAAACAAGGTAGTTTATCTCCTGGAGGGAGAGGACACCTGACAGGACAGGAGGCATAAAGGGGTGGAATAATAATGAAGATAATATCTGGGAATGTTGTATAAACACAGACTTAAAAAATGTGGCCTTCAAAGTTCAATAAATATAGAAGGGAGGGAGGGACATGTATACTGCTAGAAATATTCAACTACGTGAGGGGAGGTTGTATTGTGTAGTATAGATACTGGGGATATTTTTCAGTTATGACAGCTGGGAAAATATGACACATCTCCTGAAGCAAAGTACGAAATATGGCGTGTACTGATCGAGTGAAATAAATTTCTAGTAGTACATGCAAGTACTCTTTATGGAAAGTGTAATAGGTGTTTCGATGTGTGAGTTATGACGGTTCTCACTCGACGAGTCTTCTAACTTCCTGTAAATTCTCAATTTTTTTTATATTATTCCGAGAGAGGGCAGTAACGTATGTTACTTGACTAAAATCTTGTACTTTGGTGTGTGTTTACGTATAACTTCGAGGTTATTAGTGTTACTAAGTATGGTTTTGTGGAGTTTATGAGATGAAGTGTTCACCATGATTTTATGGTTTAGTTGACTAGTTTGCTTTCGTTTTTTTTTTTTTTTTTTTTAATTCATGATAAGCAATTAGGTATGTCGGAAGCTGTGGAATGAGCACTTCTCATGGCCGTATCGGGCTTAGCTCGAATTCTTCAAGTTTTCAAAATACTGATATAACTAACAGTGCAGTTCGTAAATCTCGATTTTTTATGAAAGGGAAAGTTAATTTTAAACAGCGGAATAAAGGATATTTGAGGAGTACAACTTTTCACAGTGATGAAGCTGAACCTTTGTTTCCTTTCGCGAATGAGGGAGGTGGTGATAGTGTATCAGACGAAGAAATACATACAGGTGAATCTTTTCAACTATCTATACGACAGCGTGGCAAACTTCTTCGGCAGCTTGTACCATATAACACTTCAGATTCCAGTAAGTCTGTTGGTAAGAATTCTGCTCTTTCATCGATTCATAAGAGTGCAACAAATAAATGTTTCCGAAATGATCTTACAGAATACATTGAACTGGAAATTAAGGAGGAAACTTCATTACAAGCTATATCACTGCAGTATCAATGTCCGGTAAGTAATTAAATCTCTAGTATTAACTTCTAAACCAAAACATACTGAACAACTTTATTATTTTGAATATTCATTAAATTATTATAATTTATATTTGCTGGGCTTTTTTTTTTAATTTTTATTCCAGTTAAGATTTTTGGCATAACATAAGTTATCAACTGTGCTTCAGCTTTTGACTTGTGTGTGTGTGTGTGTGTGTGTTAAATTCAGCTCACAGAAATGTTTTATTATTAACATCTGACCTCCATGGAGCCAGAGTAATAAAATACTTTTATGTTGAAAAAGTAAATCCAGCTGGAGGATTATATATCATCAAAAGTCTTTTCTCTCACAGAATGGGAGAGGGAGGGAAAGGAAGACCAAGGGAAAACCCAATATCCTCTATAAAATACAGGATATCAATTTTAAAATGCAGCTGGGATCTCTTAGTTCCTGAAGCACTACTTAGTGCAGATGCCCTTTTTTTTTTGTAAAGACCCAGACGTGTGTTGTACATGAAAAGCTGTCTTTCATCTAAAAGTAAAACATTCATATAGTTATTATTATTGTTATATAAGCACCTCTACGAAGTCCAAATATTCATTGTGGGAGACCCAATCTATCATACTTCTCCTTAAACTACTAACAGACAAAACACTCACAACTGACTCTGGCAGCCCATTCCATTCATTCACAACTCTCCAAGAAAAAAAAAAATCTAGTCCTCACACCCCTACTAACCACACCCTTATTCAACTTCCAGGGATGACCCCTTGTTCTTGGCCCTATACCTGAGTGTGCCGAAACATTTCCCCTGCATCAATCCTATAATATCCTTTAAGCAACTGTTTCTATCATACCCCATCTTTTTCTCCTATCAACTAACTTCTACAATCATTGCGCCCTCAATCTATCCTCATAGGGAACATTCTACAGGCTACTCACCTCTGAATCTCTACTGCTAGCTCATCCCCAAGAAAACCAGAGGACCAGATGATCCAAGTACAATAATCCAGATTTGGGCATATTATGGCCTTATAAAGAGGAATAACTTCCTTATCACTACATGTTAATGTGTTCTTCAATAGCCAAGTAATCTTATGGGCTAACTTAGCAATATGGTAGTACTCTAAACTGTAACTCTGTCTACCATCACCCCTAAATCTTTAGCTTCCTCTATTTCCTCAAGCACAGTTCCATCAATTTGATATATGGCTTGTAATCTATTTTTCCCAAAATATATAACTTTACATTAAACTGACAAGAATTATCTTTTGCCCATACTGACAGACTACTTAAATCATCCTGCAAGCTCTCCATATTGCTTGATTAACTCTTACTTTACCTAATTTCACATCATCAGCAAACAACTGAATATCTCCTTGCAGGTTATTTGCTATATCATTTATGTACAAATTAAACAGCAATGGTCCCAGGCTGAACCTTGCAGCACACCACTAGTCACCTGTTTTCACCTTGATTCTGCCCCTCCATATATCCTTGTAGATAAGCTTATACATTGGTGATACATAACTGTTAATTTTAAGGAAAGAACAACATATATTATATTAACTAAATAACTTTAATTAATACTTCCAATATTTCGATAATGTTATATTACCATCTTCAGGGAACATAAAAATTAATGAAATGTGCACGGAGGCACTAACACTGAGCAAAAATGGGTGAAGACAACAACTGAAGTCAGTCCTAGAGAGCTAAAAGATGCCATCTAGTGGCTAAATTGGGAGTAGTGGTCTTGGCTGTTTGGGCTCATGTTCTAAGAATGCAAGCCTTCCATATTTGGAGTAGTCTCATGCATCCAAATTTATTGAGGTTTGGGGAGTTTTTTAAGGCTGAGACTGATTCTAAGAATAATCTCTCATATTTAACTTGCCGCGGTGTAGTAAGGAAGCTTTCTTCCAACGTATTTTATGGCAGGTGTCCAAGGCATTGTCAGCAAGTCCTGAGTAGCTATAATGGTGGAAATGGATATAATTCTTATGTTCAGATATCCTGACATTAGCAGTCCTGCCTGTTTGGCCATAGTAAGACAGTTTACAATTACAAGGGACCTGGTAAACTCCAGGTAGGTCTAGAGGAAGTGGCTGGTCCTTGGAGAGCGGATAAGAGATGCCAATTTTTGATATGGTTTGTAACAAGTTGTCAAGTCATATTTTTTTAAGATTTTTGTTAACTTCTCAGAAGTACCACGAATATAAGGAATAGTTGCAGATTTAGTATAGTCCTTGTTGTGGAGGGGGGGGGTAACTGTTTTTAATATTTTTTGGATTTTATGGGGGTTGTATCCATTGGCTACAAAGGTGTTAAGAATATGAATAAATTCAGTAGTAAGGGCATTGTTATCTGAACTGATTAATTTTTCCCTGTTATATAGGGTTTTTATAATCCCATATTGTTGGGAAGGGGGGGATGGTGTGAACATTGGTGAATGTATGTGTAGATTTTCTGTAAACTGAGAAAGCCAGGGATCCATTAGGCTGGCATGTAATCAGAGTATCTAGGGAAGAGAGATTGTTATTGTTTTCTTTTTCTAAGGTAAACTGGATCCTGGGGTGTTGATTATTTAGGTGTGAAAGGAAGTTTTCGAGTGTGTCTAGGCCATGCAGCCAAATAGCGAACACATCATCTACATAGCATAGCCAAACAATAGGTTTAAGTGGGGCTGAGTTTAAGGCTTTTTCTTCGAAGGTCTCCATAAAGAAGTTGGCCAGAGGTGGGGAAAGTGGAGAACCCATGGTAGTCCCCTCTATTTGTTTGTAGAATTTTCCTTGCCAAACGAAATAGCCTGAGTTCATGGTGAACTAAAATAGGGCTGAGATATCGGGAGGAAATTTGCCTTGGATGAGGTCCAAAGTATCTTTGAGTGGAACATTGGTGAATAAGGAGGATACATCAAAACTGACCATTATGTCAGTGTGTTGGAGTGAGAGGTTTTCTATACTGGCTTTAAAGTGGGCTGAATTTTTAATGTGTGAAGGTGTGTTGCCAGTATATATTGTGTGAGCACTTTGGCTAAATGTTTGGTTAGTTTGTATGTGGGGGAATTGATGCCGTCCACAATGGGACGTAATGGCACATTCTGTTTATGGATTTTAAGTCCATATATTCTGGGGGGGGAGTCTAGAGTTAACAGGTTTTAGTTTATTAGTAATTTCCACAGGCCAAGAAGTAACCTTCTTAAGGAGCCTATGGAGTGTTCTGATTTGGGAGCTGGTAGAATCATATTCTATAAGGAGGTAAGTAGACCTATCTAATAGCAAGGAGGAAAGCTTACCTGTGTAGTCAGTCTTGTTTAGAACTACAGTGGCATTTCCCTTATCCGCTTTTGTAAGTATTATTGTACTGTTATTTTTTATTTCCTGTAGAGCTTTGAATTCTTCTTTAGAAAGGTTGCATTTTGAAGGTTTAGCTTTAGTGAGAACACTGGCTGCATCTAGTCTGATATTGTTGGCAATATGGTTGGGAAGGTTGTGGATATTATGTTCTAATTGAATCATCATTTCTTCAGAAGAGATTTTTTTTTGGTGTATAGCGAAGTTGTGGCCTAGGGAGAGAGCGCTGATAGCTTCAGCTTTCAAGGTTAGGGATGACAGGTTTATTACTGTGTTGAGAGGCAGTTGAGGTTTGCTAGCTGAGTTCTTTTTCAAATTTTCGAATTTTTTGATGTGCCGACAATGTACGTTTTGGAATTCCTTATTTGCTGAATAATTAGAGACGTCAGAGAGGATTGTCCAAAGATCATCATTTAGTGTAGCGGTAAACTCTTCTTCTAGCATACAAATAGCTTTGTTAGTGTTGGCCAAGAGAAAGTGAGTAGCGGTAATTTGCTCATGTAATAAAGCGAAGCTAGTAACGTCTATATGTGCGGAGAAGTGAATCGGTGCTTCAATTTTATACAATTAGAGATCACATTATCTCGGCAGTGTTTTAGAATCCTCCATATATCACTTTTTATATCTGTCCAGCAGCCATCCACTTAACCAGTGTCATGTCCATCCCCATTTGTTCTAATTTGCATAACAGAATTCCATGCAGTATTCTGTCAAACGACTTAGCAAAATCATCATGTGGCCATTTCCTTTATCCAACTCAGCTGTTACTCTATTATAAAAAGAGTAACAAAGTCAGTCATGCCTTAGTGAATTACTAAGGCATGACCTACCCTTCACAAAGCCATGTTGACCATCCTCCATATATCACTTTTTATATCTGTCCAGCAGCCATCCTCTTATCCACTTAACCAGTGTCATGTCCATCCCCATTTGTTCTAATTTGCGTAACAGAGTTCCATGCAGTATTCTGTCTAATGCCTTTGCAAAATCATCATGTGGCCATTTCCTTTATCCAACTTAGCTGTTACTCTATTATAAAAAGAATAATAAAGTCAGTCATGCCTTAGTAATTTACTAAGGCATGACTTGCCCTTCACAAAGCCATGTTGATGCCAATTTTTCTAGTATTTTTACCACCATATCCGAGATAATGATTAGTCTATAATTTGTTACTGCAGTCATAGAAACTGCCTTATGCAAGGGAATTATTTTACCCTCTTTCCACTCCCTGAGCTGATACTTAAAGAACCTAATCTGAGGTATTGCCAGTTCCCTTGCACATTCTTGCAAAACTCTGATACCTTATCTAATCCCACAGATGAATTTACATTGAGATTTTGCAATATCCTAAGAACCTCTAATTCATCCACCTCTCTTCCCACATCAGTGCCTGTCACATATGTTAGTAGTAATCTCACTAGGATGATATACCTTGCAAAGTGGTCGCTCAGTAACTCAATTATTTTTTCTGCTTCTGTCTCCTCATGACCATCACTCATTAAGGTTAATCTTCCATAGCCATTCTTCCTCTTACTTACCACATAATGAAAGAAATCTTTAGAATGTCCTTTGGCCTGCTTGGCTAGATTCTTCTCATAATCTAATTTTGCCTTCCTTGCAATGCTGGTCAACTTTCTCTTTATATACCCTCTACAGGATTTTCTTCCTCAGCAGCTCGTGGTTAATGATATTACTCATCCATCTAACTCCTATCTGATTAACCCTCCTTACCTTAGGTATACAATTTAATATTGCTTCCTCTAGATGACCCTTAACTATCTCCCTTGCACTACTAACATCCTTAACGTGCACTGTTTTATGCCATGGCACAGATTTAAGCTTCATCCTGCTTTGATCACTAATCAGAGGCAATATAATCACCTTTGTTATGGATAACTCTTCTGATCCTATGACCAGGTTCAATACCCTCTCACTTCTAGACCCTTCCATCACATGCTATCTTAAGTAATTATCTCTTAGTAGGTATATAGCCGGCAAAGGTTGGTCGATTGGTAGAGCCTCTGCTACTAATGGCTCAGTTAAGTAAGTTTGAGAGCGGTTAGTAGTTAGAAGGGGACCAATCGTTCGATGCTGTTGGCGCACTCTCCCTCGATGAGTCTTTGGACTCCCTGGAGGTGTATAATAATAATAATATATAAATTCTATTTTCTTTCTGTCATGTAATCTTTGAATTTCCCCATAATAATAACTTGACTTGTACTCATTGTACTAGTTTGGCAACGCATGTCTTCCATGTGTGGAACTACCTGACCTATAGCAACATCTACTGTACATTTTATCTTATTGGCCTTAATCTCAACACCAGACTACTTTAAATGAACAGCCATCCTCCTGCCTATCCTATTCTTTTTAACTGCAATTCATCTGCTATTATCAACAGTACCCCCCCATCCCATCCTCCCTGAAAATACTAAATCCTTACATACTAAACCCTTGCATTCTATCCCTGCAACTACATTTGACAAATTCAGAAAAGGTGTCGAAGGAAACGACTGCCTTGGTTGGTACAAATGAGTTATGACAAGATTTTTGAGAGTAGTTTATTTTGAACAATATAAACTGTTCACACTCTGCCACAGGCTTTTCTAGACGTCTTTCCAAATGACATGACACTTCCATAGTACAGATATGGGGTCGATTTGCAATTTGCCAACATTTTTATTGCACAGTTAGTTTGTCACAGTGTGCAATCAGTTATTAGTGGGAACAGTTTTAAAATTGTAACAGACCAACCCCAAGAATCCTAATTTGGTGAAGATGAAGAGAGGTTGACAAGTATTAGGTTGGTACTAAACTTGTAAATACTTAAAGAGAAGTTTAAAAGTTGATGTACAATGGTTTCATCTTGTCTAAGGTAGGTTGAGGCTATCATGAACAACAGCTTTTCAAGTACAGTGTATCTGTAGCCAAATTCTTGACTCTTTTTATTTGAAATGTTTTCTATCCATTTCCTGTTTGATCTTCTCAGCAGGTATCTTTCAATGTACTTTTCTGTTTTGGAGAATTTCAAGACATATTTCAGTAAGCATGGTGTATCACTATACGTATATAAATATAACTTGTTTTCTTTGATTTTTGCTGTTATTGGAATATGGTATAATTCTCTAATACGAGTGGTTTTCATTTCAGTATGATGTTTTATTTATTTTCCTCAAACACATGTTTTAACCTGTCAATCTTTGTTCTTGATAACCATAGTCTGCACCATAAAAAATAAATCTCTTGAGTTATTTTTTTTCCCAAATATTTGGAAGTTTAATCTAGTAGACCTACCCAAAATTTATTCTGTTTTGTAATTGAACATTCCTATGCACTAAATTTTTTAACCTGTTTCAGTTTATTTCCCTCCACTTCTAAGTTTCCACTTATTGCCATTGTTTGGGTTTTATTAAAATTTATGTATGTTGCATGGTCCTTCCTGTGTTTTTTTTTTTTTTTTTCCCCATCTGCAGATGATTCTGTATCTGCAAAATTTTATAATCTAAATTTCATCTGTTATCTGTTTTTACAGTTGCCAGTTCTCTAGGCATAGGCAGGGCCTGTTTTATCATTAGGCAAACATAGGCAATCGCCTAGGGGTACCAGATTTTGCTACATAGTTCGGGAAAAAATTACAACCTTCGAAAAAATTTAGTAAAACCTTGATTAATAATAAAAAACTGAAATAAGTCAAGCTGTCCTAGTGCTCGCTGATGATCCTACATTATTTTCGCCTTTCTCTATTTCTTCCACTTCCCTGCTCTTTGTATACTTACCCTCAAGTACAGAGATTTTTCCTCCTTCTGGCATCTGTCCCAAGATGAGCGGGGAAGTTCCGGGGTATCCCTCAAACTAACAATCAGTGGTCGCGACTAACTGACTGTTCTCACTTATCTTCATTCCCTACAGACTTAATTTTTTTTAGATTAAGGTTTTTTAGATTTTTAGATTAAGGTTTTGCAAGCTCTCTGAGGTCTGAGAAGTTGGGGATTATGTCATTCATTTTCTCACAAAATCGTCTTTTTAATTCCGTTCAGTTTATTCTAAATCAGTATAAGAATGCCATGGGAATTTTCATAGAATTGCAGTGGAAGGGATTCTGATTGGTAGTGTTCGTGAAATAAGACCTCTGATTGATTTTTCTCTTTGCTCCCTTTACCTGCCTGTTCTCAGATTCCATTCCCTATGAATTTTCCAAGCCTTACCCTGTAAGCCTTTTTTCTTTAGCACTCTTGCAATGGTCCCTACCCATGTATCCCTTGGCCTTCGTATTTTCTCTTTCTGGGGAGGGGGGACACACCGATTCATATTTCTCAATGGCTGTCCTCTCATTCTCTGAGTTTGTCCATACATTTCAAAGTACATACCTCCATCCTATTCATATTAATTTGTTCAAACATATGCATTGCTCAAGACAATCCATATAAGTCTCTCATACTTCATCATCCCCACTCCAGCATTCTTCTACTGATTTCAGATTAGTTCGGTCAAGCTTTTTCGTAGGTGACAGTTGAGTCCAATGGCTAATAGTTTTGGTACTTGTGTATCTAACATTCTTACAGTGGCTGAAGAACGTTTGTGGTCAAAATAGCCAGTGTTCTCCATAGAGCAGTATTTCTATAAGTAATACCTGCCTGTTCATTTCGTATCATTTAAACATTACTAAAATCAGTAAAATTTCAGAGATTAAAGCTTAATGAAGATGATATTTACGAGAGTGGCATACAGTGCGCTCACCTCTGGCATAATTTTGAATGATTTTCAAGCTTTTTTTCAATAATAAAATGAATGAATGTGCAAAAAGATTAACGATGAAATATTAAAAAAAATTGATATTAAATGTTTTAAAGATGAAGTACTTCATTTCATAAAATATGCTTGAAGAAAAAATCTCTAGTCCAAAATCTCTAATGTATAAGTTGTTAATTGATGGACTGCAATCTACATTAGCATAGAAACTTTCTACTAGAAACCATTTTAAAAATATTTACACAATTCGTTAAGTCAGATGCATTTGAGCAATTTGTCAATTATGTTCATAGAAAACAATATTGTTGAATTATTAGATTATGAATGTATGATAGATAAGTTATACAGTTATAAGATATATATAATTGATAAATACTTCATTAAGTAAATGCATAAAAATTTATTTGTGAATTACTGAATAGTTTCAAGTCCACATTTTTTATAATTAAGTTTATTTTTATTTATAAATATTTCAGTTACTGGATCTTGAAAATGGATAAAGAAATCAGGTTTTCAATATCACAAATGTAAAGCAGAAAAGGAAGAAAGATTGAAAAAACAAGAAGGTGCATTTTTAAAATATCTTTGCCAAGAAGATCGTAATCACATACAAGAAGAAAATATTCAAGATTATTCATTGGATAATTCGTCCATAGTTTCGATTAATGATTTGGAGGAGAATTATACATACCAAAAATTGGATTAAAACATCAAAAGAGAAAAATACAGATCATATGAATATTGTTGATTCTGAAGCTGGTTGTTCTACAGATCCAATCATAAAAGGATTTGATTTTACAAATTTAAATTATAATGATCTACCAACTTGGTGTCCTATAAAATTTTCCAATATCAATCAATTATGTCAACTATTTGTTGAACATGGACCTGAACAGATTCATAATTTTGATTTTTTTTTCCGAAAGATAACAATAATAGAAGATTTTCAATGACTCATTATACTCGAAGACTATTTAACGGCAAGACGATGCAGCGTTTGTGGTTATTGTATTCAAAACCTACGGATTCTGCATTTTGCTTCTGCTGTTTATTATTTGATCAATGGCAGATTAACCTTGCTGATTCTGGATTGGAGGATAGGAAAAATGCTTCTATTTTAGCTGCGCATGAAAAAAGTCAAAGACATGTTGAAAATTACCATAAGTGGAAAGAATTAGAAATTCGAATAAAACAAAAGAAAAACCATTGATGAAGAGAACTTGCTAGTTATTACAAAAGAGGAGAAACATTGGGTGCAAGTATTAGAATGACTCTTTGGACGTTAGCTATTCAAAATTTATCATTTTGAGGAACAAATGAGACGTTTTCGCATGGAAATGGAAATTTTTTGAAATTTGTCAAATTTCTAATTTATTCATTATTGGATCAAGTTTAATCCAATAATGAATGAACATCTTCGAAGAATAAAAGATAAAGATACATATGTGTATTATCTTGGAAAAGATATTCAAAATGAAATAATAAACATCTTCGCCAATGCGATAAAAAAGAAAATTTTAGAATCTGTTGTTGCTGCAAAATATTTTTCTATAATTATTGACTGTACGTCCGACATTGCTCACACGGAACAAATGAGCATAGTACTTTGTTTCATAGACATTAGTAATAGCACGGCTTCTATAAAAGAACACTTTTTGGGATTTATAGAAATAAAAAATACCACTGGAGAATTTTTATCAAATGAAATACTAGGAACTCTGGACAAATTTTCATCACCAATACAAGATTTATGAGGTCAAGGATACAATAACACCAGTAATATGAAAGGTGTGCAGCGACAAATTTCAAATATTAACCCGAGAGCAATGTATGTACCCTGTAGTTCACATTCATTAAATTTAGTAGTGAATTGCACTGCTAATACTTTAGATGCCATGGCATTTTTTGACACAGTACATCATCTATATGTATTTTTTTCCGGTTCAACTCATCGATGAGAATACCTCAAAAGACACGAGTAATTTTACACCCAAACCAATCTGTGATACACAATGGGAGAGTTGAATTGATTCATTAAAGCCCCTAAGATGTAATCTGTCCAACGTTTGTTTGTGAAGCACTGCGAGAAATATCTCAAGATGATAGTTTATGTGGATTAAGTGGAAATACCATGAAATTAGAAGCAAATAGTCTTCTTAAAACTCGAAGGAAGTTCAAATTTATCACATCCTTAGTAATGTGGTATAATATACTTTTTGAAATAAACTTTACAATTAAAATTTAATTCATCCTCTTTACAAATGAGGATGAATTTGAAAATATGTTAATAGATGCGGAAAAAATCGCTGAGGTCTTAGGTGTAACGCCTAATTTTGAACAAGAAACAGACTTAGAAAAAAAAAGAAATAATTTGTGAATTTGTGAAAAAGAAACAATTACGAATCAGAGGATGAATTCATAACAGATTTTTAACAAAAATTTAAGGTAGATTTTTATTTTTCAATTATTGATACTGCAATTGCATACGTTGTTGAAAAATTCCAGCACATGTCTACAATTAACGAAAAGTTTGGTTTTCTTTTAAACATATATGAATTTCAAAAAATTACTTCAGCAGAACTGCTTAAAAAATGTTTGATATTGGAAAATTATTTAACACACAATAATTCTAGAGATATTGACGGAACAGATTTATGTAGTGAATTACAAATAATGGTTAGGCGAATTCCAGAAAATACTTCCTCATTAGATGACCTGTCATACATGTGCATAAATAATTTAGAAAATAGTGTTCCAAATGTGTTTATTGCTCTGAGAATTTTTTCGACATTGCCAGTATCGGTAGCAAGTTCAGAAAAGAGTTTCTCGAAATTAAAACTTACGATTGCTCAGGAACGACTCACTGATCTAGCAATAATATCTATAGAGCATGAAATTGCATCTACAATCAATATAGATGAATTAATTCGAAACTTTGCCAAAGCAAAAGCCCGAAAGATTAATTTTCATAATTGTTATATTTAAGATGTAATAATTTTCTTGCTATACAGATATTAGGAGTAATCATATATGTATACAAATGTGTTGGTTTTGATTAATAAATTTTTTTAATGTTCATAACGATATTATTTTTATAAATATCCACATGTAGGTGTTCGTGTGCTTGTGTGATTATGACAAAATATATATATAGAGAGACAATATAGGGGTGCCTAAATTTTCTTTGCCTAGGGGCATCATACTCTTGGACCAGCCCTGGGCATAGGTTAAACAAATATGGCAGAAGAGAACATCCATGCATGACACCATTCTTAACTAATATTACAGAAGTTTTAGCTGCCCAAAATTTTATTGTTGCCTTGGTATTTTTATAGTAATGGGATATGATAATGAGTACTATTTCCTCTTTTTTTGTTTTAAAATTTCAAACAATTTATAGTGCTTAGTGAGTCAAATCCTTGCTTCAAGTCCATAAAGCAACAATAACAGTTTGTTTTTTCTCCACAATCAGACAATTGCTATAGAGTATAGATTGGATCTATCTCCTCTAAATCCCACTTGCTCATCTCCTAAACATTGTTCATAACTTGTTTTAATTCTGTATTGTAACTCATAAACCTTCAATCTATCATAGTGAGCATTCCATAGATACTTTTTGATCATTCACTCTTGAATCCTCTCCACTGCTTTAACACTCCAAGAAATCCAGGCAACCAAATCTATGCACAGTAGTCTATCAAAACCTTATAAAGAGGGATAACTTCCTTATCCTAATTTGTCAGTATGTGACCCTCTGAGCTTTTTTGTCCACTTTTGCAATGTCCCCTTAATTACTTAAGTGGCTCCATTTAGATATTCTAGTAGGATTTTTCAGAATCTCTACACTTTTGACTGTTGCTCTCCTCATTGTACCATCATTGGTTATCAACTGGGAGTATTCCATAGAGCAACAGCCCAGATACAGAGCCTTATGGTATACCAGTTAGATAAATCTAAGCCTTTGCTTAGATTTATCTTCATTAAACCCTACTGCCTGTCCATGAGCCACCTCCCTATCCCTTCATCAATGTTATGTCCATCCTCATTTGCTTATGTAATAGAATTCTGTACAATATCCTGTCAAATGCCTGTGTAATGACTGCTACTGCTAATTTCACTTACCCAACTTGCTGTCACTTTAACTTTACTGCATAAAGAGGTATTCACCATCTGATCAAAAATATCTAGATGCTCCTTTGTAGTAGCAGATGACAATATACATCACAATCACGATTCGTTTAGGTATAGAAGAAAGCGCAGTCTTGCAGTCTTCATAGACAAACATTAACAGTAAAATAGGCTATACTGAAGAGCTTAGTGACTTTCAATGTGGCACTCATAGGATGCTACCTTTGCAACAACCTCAGTTCAAGAAGAATTTCTTCTCTGCTGCAGCAGTTTCAGTCATTTGTAAGTGATGTTATTATGAAGTGGAAATGCTTAGGAGCAATGACAGCACATCACAACATGGTAGGCCACAAATCACAGAGCAGGACTGCCTGGTGTGAAAAAAAAATCACCTATCCCCAGCTGAAGCACTTTCTACCAAGTTCCAAAATGCCTCTGCAAGTAATATCAGTGCCACAACTGTTTGTTGCCAGCTGAAGAATACAGGTTTCCATAGGTGCAGCTGCACACAAGACTAACATCAGCAAAGGCAATGCCAAATATCAGGTGAAGTAGTATAAAGCTTGCTGCCCTTAATTCTGGAGCAGTAGAAATGTATTCTCTACAGTGATGAATCGCACTTTACCATCTGGCAGTCCAGATGAGTGGGTTTGGTAGATACTAGGAGAATGCTACCTGTCTGAATGTGTTGTGTCAACTGTGAAGTTTGGTGGAGGAGGCATCATGGTCTAGGGCTGTTTTTTTCCATCGTGTGGGCTGGGCTTCTAGTTCCAGTAATGAGGAATCTTAATATGCAGCCTATAATGGCATTCTAGACAATTTTGTGCTTTCAACTTTATGGCAACAATTTGGTCTTTTAATATTAGTATTATATTAATATTAGTTAATATTAATGGCCTTTTCCTTTATCAACATGACAATGTCCCCATTGACAAAGCAAGGTCTCTGCTGGAAATGATTTTATGAGATGGGTGCTGAAGAACTTGACCAGCCTGCACTGTTCCAATTTCAACCTTATCGAATGCATGCAAGATGAAATGGAATTCCGATTGCAATTTAGGTTGAATTTTCCACCATCAGTGACTTACCTCGCTAATGCTATTCTGGAAGAATGGAAGGAATTACTGCAGCAGTATACAAAAATAGAAAAAGAAAGAAATTATTACATCAGCAGCATATAAAAGTCTAGGGACTACCATAAAAATTCCATATATGGAACATGAAATAAACAGGATGAAATTCTTATATATATAAGATGAGCAATAGCCAAAAGAGAACAGAAAAATCTGTATCATACCTAGATATACAAAATAAGACCCATATATAAAATACTAAAGCACATGAATGCAGATATAAAAGACACTCCAAATATAAATTGCAAAGTAGACTTAAAAGAATTCTTAAATATAATCAAGGACTAGGACAACTCGTATATAGAAGCTAATGACTTTATATCACTTGCCTTAGTATTATATTTCAGGCACAAAGTTTGTTTGCTTACACTTGGATAAAGTATTAAACCAAGTATCTAATTTCTTGGTATCTTTAATTTATAGTATAACCAAGTGGAAAAACTTCCAATAATATTAACCTTATTAAGTAAGAGATCCACAAGAAGAAGCTGATGTGGAAAGAATATCATGAGAATAAGAGGGAGAAGAGTTATGAAATATATAAAGCTCAGGTCAGAAAAGTAACGAGTATTGTGCAGAAAGCTAAATCGGAGTATGAAAGGAAATTGGCCATACAAGGTAAAGGCAATTCAAAAGAATTTTATCATTATACCACAAGCAAAAGAAAGAATAAAATGTGAAAGAATAACTTTATTGAATGCAGATGGTACTTGAGTGTTGGAAGCTAATGAGATTATTCAGTTAATGAGTGCTCACTTTGCTAAGATATATCATCCAGGTGTATGTAACATGGTGCACAGTGCTACTGTGCACCATGTTACATTGGATGAAGAGTTAGAGGTTCATGAAAATGAGGTTGAAGAGTTGTTGCATAACATGGATAAGAATTTGTCTATAGGGACAGATGGAATATCAGCCCGTTTGCTAAAGGAATGTTCAGCCAAACTGGCCAGACCTTTTACATGTTTGTATAACTTGTCTCAGCTCAGGAATGGAAAGAATGTATGATAGTTCCATTGTACAAGGGTGGTGCAAAAACTAATGTATCTAACTCCCAACCTATCAGTATCTCTGGTGTGGTAGTGAAGACTTTAGAGAAGTTGGTAAAAATCGCATACAGAAACTAAGGCATTTAATAGGATATACATAAAAGGCTGTTGCATAAACTGGAGAATATGGAATATAATCTTGACTTGGATCAGGGGATGGCTAACAGACAGACAGCAAAAAGTGGTATACATTAGTGTACCTCAGTTCAGTCCTTGGGCCATTATTGTTCAATCTATACATTAATGACATCAGGCAGGGTCATAACATCAGATATGAAATTGTTTGCTGATGATGCGAAGATAGGCAGGGCAATCAGGGATGCTACTGATATTCAGCTCAGCATATAAAAATTATTTGTATAGGCTGGAAATTTGGGCAGATGAAAATGGCTGTCAGTTTAATGTTAGTAAGTGTAAAGTTATGCACTTTGGCATGATTAGAGTTCCAGCGGCATATTATATTAGCAAGGTTATGCTACAAGAAACTGAGGAGGCAAGGGATCTTGGAATATTCTGTCCTATCCTATTCTCTCAGCCATATGGCTGGTGGGGATTGCTATATGATAACATACTATAGAGATGATTATGAGCAAGGTGGTTCCTGTTGCCTTCCTTGCCATAGTATATTTTTATACTCACCTTTAGTCAAAGGTCCCTCACATCATTGATGGGAATCGAACCCAGTTCTTTCCAACCATAGGGCTTTGTCGATATCGACTGAGCTACGGAGGCTCCCTTGATGTATTGGTGGATAGGAATTTGAAGTTCAAAGGTCACATAGCAAATGACATCCTTGTCATTTTGCTTGTTTATAAGGTTTTGATAAGACCATGCCTGGATTATTGTGTGCAGATTTGGTCTCCTAGATTCCAAGGGAACAAAAAAGCTGTGGAAAGGTTGCAAAGAAGAGTTACAAAGATTATATCTCGATTATGGGATTTAGATTATGAGTACAGATTGCGAGTATGTGGATTAGACTAGTTAACAGGGGAAAGAGGTATGGGATGATATGATAGAACTTAAACTTTTGAATGGGTATTATAGGATAGCATCTGATGAAATTTTATTATTATCATCTCCAGGGAGTCGAAAGACTCATTGAGGGAGGACACCTACTCTACAGCTCTGCTTTCACCACTCACAATCCACCAACTGACTGCAACTACACCATCGCCATCTACCGTTGACCACTAGTATTTCCACAGACAATCACAAACATCCATGCCCACAGCGGGATTCAAACCTGTAGCCTTTTGACTGGAGAGCGGACATGCTAACCACTCGGCCAGCCAGGCTGGCTTTTGTTATATGGAAGATGGGAAGAGAACACAGGGGAGACATCCATGGAAGTTATGTTTGTTCACAGTCAAGAAGGGATATGAGCTAGATTTTTCCTCTCACAGTGCAGTGAGTGGAATAGTTTGCCTTTAGGAGTAGTGAGTGCATCTAGTGTGAATGAATTTAAGGGAAGGTATGACAGCTGGTTTGGGTGATTTATAACCTCCCTCAATGAGTTCTTGACTACCTGTAGGTTTTAGGTAATAATAACATTTGTAACGAGTATGAAGATGTACAGATTTAAAACTCAAGATGTACAGAAATCTAGTGGAAAGCATGTTATAACAGTAGAGGGTGGACCAACTCCATATGAATGCCTTTCACATTACAGCGAGAGTTCGTATGAGCAGACATCTGGATATTTTTGATCAGACAGTGTATCTGAAGAAAAAATTGACCATCTGGGAAAGAGAAAGTTGGAAATGTATGCATACAAAAAAAAAAAAAAAGCCAGGAGGTAATTTCTTATGCCTATATACAAATACAAGGAGCATCACGAACAGATGGGTTGGGTTTGTTTTCTTGGTGAAAACATTGTAGCCTAAGATTGTTGGCATTCATAAAATCTGGCTCTGACAGTCAATTGTAGTAACTTAATGTAAAGGGAGTAATATTTTTAAGAACAGAAGAGATAGGAGAGGAGGCAGTGGTATAGCTAGGGGATGCGGAGAGGGCAATCTGCTCTGGGTGGCACTTTGAACCATTTGAACTTTTGCAGTTAATTCTAAAATGCATTCTCAAGAACTCTTCCAAACACTGTAATACCACTGCAAATTTTCCTCCCAATTGCTGTAATTGTTGCTAGTTGTGAGAGGAGATTTTCTAAATAAAATTAAGAATTACCTATATTACTATGAAATAGACTTCTCCAATGTCATCAATTTTGTTAACAGAAAAGCAAGAAAAATAACATTTTAGAATATTGAAATTAAAATTTTACTTCAGAATTTGTAATTATTATTTGGTCATTAACAAAAAGGAGTGTGTTTAAGTTCACAATAAGAGAAAGTTTAATACCTTGATGAAAATTTTTATTCCATTTTATTATTATTTCATTTAGATAAATATCAAAGAGTTCCTGAAAGGAGATATCCCTGTTGGACTCCTTGATTTATCGCTCTCATATATGATAGTTCAATCTTATTTGTATTTGATTATTTTCATATATGCGAGGGTGGTCTGAAAAGTTCTTGGCATGAAAAATCGAATTTATAATTTCAAAATTATTTTTATTTTTCAACATAATCTCCCTTAAGATTAATACATTTATTCCTATGCATTATCCTGTCCCCGTAGTGGTTCTCAGTAAGATCTGCAAAATGCCCCTCTATAGCTATAATCACCTCTTGATTCAAAGAAAAACACTGACCAGCGAGGAAGAGTTTTTTTGGGGAAGAGATAGAAGTCAGAGGGAGCCAAATCTGGATAATAGGGTGGATCTGCACTATGATTTGTTCCAATAATTCATAGTGCAGATCCCTTAATTTTCCCAAAACACTTTTGTGGGCCAGGTACATTGTCCTGATGAAAGATTTTTTTTTTCTTCTGCAAACCAGGTCTTTTCTCACTAATTTTTTCATCTAGTCTGGTTAAATGATCGGAATAATATTCCCCGGTTATTGTTTTACCCTTTTCAAGATAATTAATAAACAAAATGCCTTTAGCATCCCTAAACACCGATGCCATGACCTTTCCTGCTGATGGAACCGACTTCGTCTTCTTGGGTGCCGAAAAACCAGCTTCTGTCCCCTGTTTAGATTCTGGTGTGTGTAATGTTGAAATCCAAGTCTCATCCATAGTAATAAATCTATGAACAAAAAATGAGTTTTATTCTTGTTAAAATGCTCCAAGCACTGTTCAGAGATTTTCATGATTGCATTTTTGATCTGCTGTGAGCAAGCACGGTACCCATCTTGTACAAAGCTTTTTTCATTTGCAATTATTCATGCAAAATATATCCTACATGTTCTTTTGAAATGCCTATAGTCTCAGCAATTTCACGCACTTTGACTCTCCGGTCATCCAATACCATATCGTGCACTTAATGATTTCTGGTGTTGTTACACTTTTTGGACATTGTTCATGTGGATCATCTTTAAAGCTGGTATGGCCATCTTTAAACTCGGCAGCCCATTTCTTAATTGTCAAAAATGAAGGAGAAGAGTGCCCATAAACTTTTATGAACTTCGAATGAATTTCTTTTGGTGTTAAACCTTCTTTTACAAAGAATTTTATAAATGCACGTTACTCAATTTTATCCGTTTCGAGGGATACAGACAACACTTTTTCTTCAGACAGCTGTATAAAACAATACTTGATAGAATGACTTGCAATTTCACATGGATGCTTATGACAGAGTACCAGCTTAGAAAAAAAAAAAAATGTGCTGATAGTGTTGCCATCTAAGGTAGAGGCTGAGAACTTACTTATGATTAGCTTTTAGAAAATTGTTTGGTATTTGTCTTTCTTTTAATATGTTAAATGAAATACTTCTTTTAACTTGATCAAAAGCTTTTTCAAAGTCAATAAATGTAATAGATGTTTTTTAAATTGTATTCTTTTCTTTTCTCTATTATTAATTTTAGGTAAGAGGCTGGGTCGATACATGATCGTCCTTTTCTAAGGCTTTCAGAATATTTTATTAGTTTGTTATTTAAAATTCTGCTATACTATATATATATATATATATATATATATATATATATATCTTGTAACAGGAATTTAAATTTAGAATACTTATACCTCTATAGTTTTTAGGGTCATCTCTACTGCCTTTTTTAAAGATAGGGATCACTATTGTTTTTTTTTTTCCATTCTAGGTGGATTACTTGTTGAATAGATTTTATTTAAAAATAATGTTTTTCTTTGAACCTTATTCCTGTATATTTATATTATTCTGAATGTAACTTATCTTCTCCAGATGATTTTCCATTTCTTGTTTCTTTCAGGCTGATTTCTAATTCTTTAGTTATTTCCTTTTCATTAAATGTTTGCCAGTTATCTTTTTTAAAATATTTATCCATCCACAATTCTGCATAGAAATTCTAATTTCAATTTGCTGTTTAATTTTACATTTTCTTTAGTATCTGTATTTAAATGTTTCTAAATCTTATATACATTGGGTCTTATTTTATATAAATCACGTTCTAAATTAGAAACATATTTGTTCCATGATTCTCTTTTTCTGACTTCTCTGTTAGAATATAAAAGAATAAGAGTCATAGCTATTTCATTTTCTAATCTTTTACTGCTTAATTTATGATATGCTTCTTTTTTCATATTGATTATTTCTTTGATTGTATTGTTCCATATCTTCAGTTTTTCTTTTTATTGAGTTTTTTGGTCTTTCCTAAGCTTTCATTTGCTGCTGTATTTAGTATGGTTTTTATATTAAGCCCTTCTATTTCTTCATTTCATTTTATCTAAATATTAGTTAATCCTTTGTTCATATAGCCATTGTATATTTGTGTCACAATAATCTAGGTTTCATAAACAAATGCTTAAAATTTTTTTCTGTTCTTGTTATTTGTAGCCATTTAGGTGGTGATCTTAATTTTATTTTAATGAGGTTACTACTTATTTCATATCCTCTGTGAACTCTAACGTCTAATGATATCTTTTTCATTTAAGATAAAGTAATCTAATATTGATATCCAAATTCTGCCTAAACAGCCAGAATGTTTTACCTTAATCAAGGCATGCTTCAATAAACAAGATGTGGTAAATAGACTCCATGTAATATGTGGACCTTCACTAGATTATATAGAATAGTTAGTTTTATAGAACTGGTGCACAAAGTGCTGTTTTCAAGATGGGATTAAAGTAGTTTGTGGAATACTAACTTATAAAGAAAGCAACCAATGGATTTGAATTCTGTAAAAATTTAAATCCTCAAGTGCTATCTTGAAATCTAAATGTTCTGAATAGATGATACCTAGGTTCTGCATCTTCATTTAAAGATAATAATATTAGAAAATGCATTATTCTTAAATTTTTTACAATGGCTACTAGTTAAGAGTTTGTTAAGTCACAGTTTGGTAAAAGAAATGACTGTCAACCGTTTGATGTTTTGTATATTGCTACTGAGAAAGGAGAAACACTTAGAAACTTCTGAAAAGTAATACTTTTTTGACACACATGCCTCACATCACAAAGCGTCAGAATACTGTAAAAATACAAACACATTTCAGTTACCTTTGGGCTCTCTGGTTATGTGTTTAATAATGAGTTATGATTATTAAAATATTTTGATATGAATATATATATAGCACTTTTTTTTTTTTAAGGTAGCAGAGTTGAAACGTGCCAACAACTTAATCAGTAATCAAGAATTCTTTGGCCTCAGAAGACTTCGCATACCTGTTAAAAAGCACAGTTTATTGACAGAAATGTTATCTGCTGCTAAAACAAACAGTTCCATTATAGAATCAGAGGCACTTAAAGAGATTAATGAGAATGATAGCAATATAAAAACTGTAGTTGTTGGAATTGGACCACTAGGATCAAAAGAAGAAGCAAAAGCATTTTTACAAAGAATGGACGAAGATCTTGCTCGTATCAGAGATTCGACTCAATCAAATAAAGAATCTTTAGAAGCAGCAACAGCAAGTTTGACATCAGCACAGTTTCAACCATTAGTTTCTAATGACAATAGCTGCAATGGAACAGATTGTGGTATAAATTGGCGTAACTTAATTGTTTTTATTGTAATGCTCAGTGTGATACTACCTATTGTGGGTGCACTGTACATGTACTTCACATTACCGCACACGAATACAGACACTTTTTCTACTAGTGCTACTACTGCTGTTGTGGAAGAAAAACATATTACATCTGAAACTTGATGTACAGAGTATTTAACTCAAACATAAAGTGTGTTACTAAATTAATTTAGTAATTACCTGTTAAAAACAATGATTCGTTTGTAAAAAATCAATATTTTTCCCCACTTTAGGGAACATCTATTTGTGTAAGAATGTTTTGTTGAGAATATTAAATTTTTATACTTTAAAATTTTGTAAGATAAATATATGCTAAAGAAATAGCATACATTTTGTGATATTAATTTCATCTGAAATGAGAAGTTTAAGGAAAGTTATAGTAATTTGCATTTCATATAGTTATTCACCTGAATTGTAAATGTGTAGATATTCATTTCTGAAGACTTTTTTTTTTCTTCTCTTCCCCAAATGAATTGGACAGACAGAGGAAAACATCCTGGCCAAAATTATTTTTCAGTACTGTTTGGTGTTATTCTCACTTTATTTAAATAAAGTGAGAATAATAAATAAATTGAAATGCAAAAATTTAATTTGCATTTCATACAGTTATTCACAGATCTGAATTGTAAACATGTAGATTTTCTTGATTTCCATTATTGAGGAGGTTTTTACAACCTCCTCAATAATGGAAAATTTTTGCAAATTTCCTGGCCAATATTATTTTTCAATATTGTTTGTTATTATCCTCATTTTAAATGACAAACATTATCAAAGCTAAAGAGCAGTTTATTTGAATGTTACAATATATTTATAATTTCATATTATTTACATGCATTTCTGTATATTTTCCATTTCTTCTTGTAACTACCTAGGAACTCCTATCTTCAGCACTTGGACAAATAAATGTATTGCTCGTAGGAGAATCTGTTTAATACTCTCCCTTGGTAATTGTCAGATATTGGAAATATAGGATTTGGATGACACAAGACTCATTTTGAAAATATCCTCTACATTTTTGGCTCTCAAACAAATCCTCTATATTTTGTGATGTCTTTATATCTTACTACGGATGTCTGTTCTGACAACATACCTATTGGAAGTATACAGTTCTCAATTACATTTGGACCATGAATAAGTATCTTGTTAAATGCAGGGTTTCTTCATTTGTTTACAAAATACATTATACTTGCTAAGAAATTATATTTTTGGTTAATCCTTTATCTAAGTGTAAGCAAACAAAGTTTGTGTGTGAAATGTCTTCAAGACTAAGCTATTAACGATTCACATCAATTGCCTTAGTATCCCATAATGCAAAGCACAGTTCCTTTTGGAAGTTCATAATGCTATACCATTATGAGAGGATCACTACAAATAAGAATATAATTTCTTGGCAATTATAATTTACATTGTAAAAAACTTTCTACATCTATCTCTGATCCAGAGTATTTTAATAATAAGGTAATATATCTTTTTACTATTTATATATGGGAAATTTATGACTTCTGCATTAGTTCGACTTTGATATCTTTCTGGGTCTAGCTACCATTGATGAGACCTCAATAGATATCAAAAGTAGCCTGGGTAGTGATCCTCTCAATGCATGGCATTTTATACTTTCAAAGGAAGTATGCTTTGGATTATGGGTTTTTAAGGCAAATGACATTGTCAGGCTATATATAAAGTAACCTAGTTTTGAAGAGACTTAATGCACAGGCTTTGTTTACTTTACACTTGGATAATGGATTAAACAAGAATATAACTTTTTTTTTTTTTCAGGTATAATTTATCTTGTATAAAGTAGTAGGTATGTATTACTGTGGATATTTAGATACAAACTTTTTCACTGTTTCAACAGCATAACTTAAATGTTGTTGTATCAGTGTCATATCCACTGGAGAATACTTAAAAGTAAAACAAACTTTTAATTAAGTCAATCCTTATTTCTGATATGTCTTTTTGAAAAAATATTCTTGCAGTATTGGCATCATTAGTGATCCCATAGGCAGGTTTTGATCTATCAGAGAAATCCCATATTTTCTACATATTTCATGTTGTTACCATTTTGAATTTGCCATTTATTAATGTCTGATTTATACAAAAAGATGAATTAATGTTTGAAAAACCTTCTCCATTCATGTAAAGTTGAAAGTCCAAAATTCACGTTCAACATGTTAACACCTTTCATAACATCTTGTCTATATTAATAAAATTTCCATGTTTTGCAATGTCGCAAGTTACTCGTGACATGGAAATGTCACAAGTAACATTTTAGAGAAGTTGTATATGTAATAGCATTACAAACTTTTCCATTTATCATAGTAAATATAACATCCTGTGATTTATATTAAGCATTTTGCCATTACCTAGAATTTTTTGTAACTGTTTTCTTTTTCTGACTATTGAATCTGTGGCTTCACAAAGAAGAACTACAACCAAACAGGTCCACAATATCTTGGAAATGATGGATGAGGATGTTTCCAAATATTCTTTTCTGGTGTACTGGGTTTACACAAAATATACTACTACAAAATGATGATTAAAAAAATGTTGGCATGAGAACAACTTCTGTCCTGAAATTTTTGTTTGTACTCAGACTGCCTTGAGCTGCCATTGATAATTAAAAAGTTCTGAATAATCAAGAATTTGTATAACCCGACTTTGTAGAATGGCAACTTCCACACTGCAGAAAAGTAATTTCTGTTTGAAGCCACTCCTCATAATTTAACTGAAAAATAATTCACATTTTGTGATGCAGACTCCATTTCTTTCTCAGTGTTGAAAAAAGAAAAAAAAAAAATCGCGACAATTTTTTTTTTTTTTAAATACAGCCTGATGATGACACCAAACAGCAGGTTGTTTCCAAAATTTAGTCTAGTTGATATTTACGCTGTACTTCAAACTTTTTTTGTACACTTTTCCCTCATAATATCCAATAATTCCCTGTGAAGTATTTTGATCTGCTGATGTGATGAATCTGTAAATGTGAAAAAAGAATAATAAAAGTGAAAATTTTAACTGCAACTAGGTTCCTAGTCACATGAAATCTATTTCTGTAATTTTATAGCAAAATTCTTTTTCTACAGATGTGTGTGTATATTAAACATTTACATAAGTGTATATATGTATATATATACATACAGACAGAAAGAGATAAGCAAAATTCATACTTTGTTCTAAAATATTAATTTTGCTTATTTTTAATAATTCGAGAATAGCATAAAAAATAAATTCATATGCATGCAAAAAAGAGTTATGATTTTATTCTAGGGAACTCCTTAAGACCAAATTGTAATGCAAGTAGACTATTTTACTTTTAAAAAAAATTAAGCCAAGTTAGCAAATATTAGCATGAAAAAACACACCCTAGACTTAGAATTACCTTCAGTTCAGGTGTGTAAAAGGATGAGGAAGAGTTTGCCAAATCTTTCAGAATATTTCATCAATTTTCCAACTTGGTTTTAATTTTTTTTCCTCCTCATAATAAAAATATATATATATAGACAAAATGAGATAAACGAAATTCATACTTTAGAACATAAGATTGTTCTAAAATATTAGAACAAGAGGAACAACTTACCTCTAGAAGCATTGGACATGTCAAAACACATTAAACTATGCATAAAGATGATCACTATTGAATACGCATTTTTGTACTAATGACTTCACTCAGGAAAGTGGTGCCTGGTCACAGGGTCATCCCTAAAAGGTACAACTTTGAATTACTCATCACCTTTCTTGAATGGCATGAGCTCATTCATAGTAGTAAACACAGACAATAGTTATCTATTCTTTTGACCAGGTTAGAAAATTGATTTTCATGATATCTTGGCCAGATAGTGAGTGAAAATTTCCCCCTGTGAAACAGTGTTATGAACACTAGCAAATAATACAAGATAACTTCCATTCTGTAGTAGCATTTTTCACACATTACTACTGAATAGAAAGTGCATGTAGCAAATGAAGAATCCACTTTATTACAATATCTGGCTTTTAATTTTTTATAACTAAAATATGATTTTTGGTTTTTTAGTATTTAAAAAAAATAATACTAAGGAACTTTGTGACAAGAACCTTACATATGCAGAAAAACTGACAAAAGACTAGAATATATATATATATATATATATATATATATACACATTCTAGAATCCAGTTATACTGTAATTATTTGGCATCCTGTCTTTATAACTTACATGTTGGTTTACACACATTGGCATTGAAAGAAAGTGAGATAACATACTACTAGTACAATATCACTATTTCATTGTATTGGTTCCTGATGATACCAGTAGTTGATTTGTGAAATACAGAATAACAAGCAAATATTTTAAATGCCAAGAAGGTCTTTTGTGGAATGGAAATAAGCTATCTGCTCATAATTGTTTCCTGTGTGTGTTAAAAAAAAAAATCTTGTAGAAATATTTCTCGCAACATGCATTTTGAAATGTCAATAAATTTATAGCATACCCACTCTCCAACAAACAGGTTGTGGGTTCAAATCCCACCATGGCCATACATGTTTATAAAAGCCTGCTCCAGATAACCATGATCATCTTGATTTGTAAAAAAAAAAAAAAAAAAAAAAACGTATTAAAGGACTAAGCAAAAGTCAGAAATCGGATTCTCATATATTGATGCTTTATATATCTTATTTGTAGATATACTTTTTAAAACATGGAAAAGTGAAATCCAGAAGAGTTAATGCCATTCAGATACTGTTACAGAGAAGTTTACCTGTAACTACAAAGTTTCATTTTCAGAAGATTTCAATTTTTCTTAGCTAATTGAACTAAGCTTAAAAATTATTAAATAACTTAATAGCTTCTTCTAAACAATACATAATTTTCTTTTGAACTGCCATATAAAGATGTTAATCCAGAAGGCATCTCCAATTTGATCTAATAAAAATTGTGAATGATAAGGGAAAATAGTAAAAATCGGACATACCCGATTTGGTGCTGCTAATGTGTCATTAAAATGCATTTACTTTGTAAGTTAAATAGTTATATATGTAATTGTTTTTAGAGTGCCAAATTTTGACTTATACCATATTAGACTGTGACAGCCCAAGGAGCAAACAATGTGTAATGTCCTCATGGAGAGTATCAGCATTTGGGCATTTAATAATTCTTATCTTGTATGGCTCGGATTACATCAAGATTAAAAGAAAAAATATCAATGTCCATCCCTTTCAGAGATCTTAATCTACTGAAGTATAGAAAATTCACTAGAAAAGGAGAAAAAATTTTTAAATATATATGAAATTGATTAATTTCTGTTAAGTATATTGTATTCATTGAAAGATGCTGAACACCTAGCTTCATAATGCTCAAAGAAATTTAAAAAATTTTTTAGCACAATGAGCAACACCTGTTACAACCAAATGCTTTCTCTGTATCAGTTTTTAAATTAAAAAAAAAAAATTAATATTGGAAATTCAAGAAATTTGAAAGGGAAAAGAGAGGAAGAGTCTTACATTTATTAATGTAAATTCTTATGAGGAAATGATGGTTAATATATTTTAACATGCATTTGAAGTCCTAAAAACCATTTTTCCTGACATCTTCAGAAACAAAACAGTTGACTTAATTTTTTATATTCATACCATTCCTCTGGATTGATGATATATGCAAAATCATTTTTATTTCTGAAATTTGAGATGTTTACCTTTTAAAAAAATACAGCCAGATTACAGCAACTCAATTTATTTTCCAGATGAAAACCATATAGAAGACAAATTTAGATAATTTACAAGTTTTGTCCAAATGAATTTCCAAAATTTTGTCAATCCAATTATTATTACTACATGACACCTGCAAGGAGTTGCAGGACTTATCACCGGAAGGTACTCTTACTACACCCATCTCACCCTTTCGTTACTACTTAATCCACTAACTACACAACTCACTGCCTCCATTACTTAATTCTCCAGCTACATATAACGACGCTGCTTACCACCATCCACTAATGGTATTTTCTGTCTGTAAATTGTGTGTTCTCCATAAGACTTTTTGTTAGGCTATACATGTTGACAATTTCACCCAGTTCCTCTGCAAATTTTGGACTGAGCAAAGCTCTACATACCATTATTGTGTTCACTTCAGACATATCTAGGAGAATAGAGACAGCAAGATTACTGACGAAATGATCTGAAAACATCCTATCATCTAGTAAATGACCTGCAGAAGAAGAACCATCTTAAAGTATTCAAGATCATGTTTCAAAAATGCATGATTATCTATATTTATAAACTGGTACAAGAATAAGTCAAGGTGTTGATTAGCATGCTTTTATTAGAAGTTTGGTATTATACTGATACAGACATAAGAATAAGGAAGTCATTTTGGATATAACCTCACCTGAACTATTGTACACATATCTAGTCTCTTCGTCACTTATCGAGGTGATGCAAATAACAGTGGAGAGGATGCAAAGGCAAGTATTAGTTTATACTGGGACTGTGAAATGTAGATCCTGAGAACTAAACACATTCCATGTGTTTAATACTACAGCTATTCATTTCTTTTCTTAATCATTATTACCCAAATATATAACATCTTTTGCTAAGAGCTAATTATACAGTGATTTCTGCATGAGAATGATGGCCCAGTCCATAAATTAAGACCTCTAAAATCATAATCCATCACTTAAAAAAAAAAAAAAATTGCTACTGGCTGACAAAGTATATTGTACTTGACAAAAATTATATTGTTTTAATCCTTTGCTCAAGCATAAGCAAAGTTTGCATGTGCAATACTGGTCAGATCTTTTCCAGACAGCTTATTGTGTTATCAATTGATTACACTAAAAAATCCATGCTTTTTATGAAGACTGAAAATTTAGTGGATTAAGCTGTTTTTATGTTCAGTCTATTGTTTTAAGTAACTTCTAGAATTTATTTTTTAAAGGCATAACAGGCACATCCATCTCCCTTCTTCAAATTCATCCTACAGATCAACTGCATTCTTTCTGCCAATTAGTGCTATACATGATCTTAATTCATCATTGTCATAACTTGGCAACATGCTAACTGCTAGGAATTCAGCATGTTCTGCAAATATTTGGCTTCAGCTGAATCAGTAGAAAGATTCAACATTTAGCCAGGCAAAGCAGAAAAAATTTGGTATATATATACATATGCACGTGTCATAACAAATGCAGTATATATTGAGGGAATAAGCTCTTTATCTTGTGCAACCATATATCAAAGTCAGTTTTGTTTGCTTTAGGTATTTTGTTATTATTTTAGTTTATATTATGTAGTCTTAAACTATTTAAAAACAGTGCAGTTTTGACTGTATATAATACTAATAAAAAAAGCAACAGTTGCAACTTATGGAAAGATTCCAAATTTGTAAAATATGCAAATGAAGTAGTACAGAGAGGAAAATGCACATACAGCATCAATGATTGATCATAAAATGTAAGCACAGTGAAGAAATTTGTACAATGAAGTCAGAATCTAAAATAAATCCACCAAAACAAGTTACTTCATGCCACAGAAAAACCTAAAAAAAAAAAAATGCAAACATCCAAAATCTTTGCATTTTACGTCATAGCCAAAATAATCACATCAGATAACACATGCTGCTCACTTGTTCAAAATGAATTTACAAAACTAACGAGTCAAGTTGTACCACAGTACAGTTTGTCTGGAAGAAAATATTTTACAGAAATAATTTCGGATATTTATATTATGTTGTAACTATTAAAAACAAGATTGCAGATGCTAAATACCTTTGCCAGACATTGGATATTAAGGACCTGCTAGCATACAAATGAAAGTTTCATTAGCTTCATACGGCACTAGCTCAATACAGACTTTCAATATAATCATATGATTATATATTGAATTGTGAGGTGTCAAAATTTTCCTGGGAGTCATACAAGTGAGATGATTACTTTTTTTTTTTGCTGTTACAAACGTAGGATATGCACATTTCAAACAATTTCAGCATCATTTAAATCCCTTAACAGTAGTGGTGCTGTTGTCTTGAACTATTATGTAAATGCTCCATGTTTTTTCACATAACACACATATCAGTATCAAATTTAATAACAGTGTGTAGGAAAAAGTAGGATATTTCAACCATTCATCCACTGCATGCTTGAAATTAAGATATCTGAATTAAATTAAACATTCAAGGTGAACCTAATAGGTGGAACTTTACTTTTATTATAAGCTACAACAACCAAAAGAAAATTTTCAAGGGTTAAATATCTGTACAACTGACAATAATTTAAATACATTAAACTCAAGTCAGGGGTCTTTAATAGAACTATTGCTAAATTTAGCGGAGCCTTTCAAGAACTTACCAAAACCACGAGTTATGCTGCTTTAAGTTTGGAAGGATTGCAGACTTACAATTCTGAAAACGTATTTATCTAAAAATGAATATAATGCTTTTTCAGAGCTGCCACGTCAGACAGCAGAATTGACATCAGAGATGATTATATATTTTAATAAACACCACTTAAAAACTGATGATTCATTATTGTAGTGATAAGAATGGAAAATCAGGGAAACACAAGAAACTTTCTTTTGGCAGCAACTACTGAGCATGTATGGCAAAAATATTTGTACCTTGAGTGGGCTAAGGATTTTTTTCATGTTTATCAATTATATATGTATATTTTTATTAATTTTCTTTATTTATTACATAGTCTGGGAACACTGCTGTCAAGATCAAACATGGAACATTTTCAGGCCTCCAATCAGTGGGGGGCTCTGGTCTCACACTGGGAAATGAAATTAAAGACAATCACAAACATCCATGCTCACAACAAGGATTCAAACCCAATCCCAGTGGTTGGAGAGTGGGTACACTAACCACTCAATCCAGCTGGCAGAAGAAACAAGTGGATTTTGACAAAAATTGCTTTTTCTACATCACCATTTTATTATAACTTCATTTTGATTATAGATTTAATAATTATTCTCTAAATTTAACAATTTAAAATAAGAAGCCATTGATATTTTTGTTATTTAAAGAAATCACAATCTTGTTTTCTGACTTTTACTATAGTTGTTAAAGTCCACCCCCCCCCCCCCAAAAAAAAGGGAAATATCTGTAAATGGTAAAAATTACAATTTTATCAGCATGCATCACATAGGTGGAGATTATATGCTGTAATTTTTGATCATTAGTGTAGTAATAAGAATGGTTTTATTTAGAGATAAAGAAAACAAAATACATGGTAGAAAAGACTACATAAAAACAAGGAATGTCTAAAAATGAATTATATTCATTTTTAGACAGTCTTGCAACTGGAAAAATAAATTAAACCAGTTAAAAAAAAATATCTTAATCATAGACACATTTAAAATTACACAAACTATTCCACAAAGAATAAATCTAGGATAGTCTACTATGACTGAACTTACCATTGGGAAGAATACACATCTCTTTCTGCAAATAACTTGGAGTCTATAATCAAATGATACTCCTACAGTTCTTTTTGATAGAAACTTGGGATTTCAAACAAAGATTAAGAAGTTTTGAAAAAAAAAACTTAGGAAATGAATAAAACAGTATGGACTGAAATGACAACCAGTGAGAATCAAAAATAAATAATTATCATATTCCAATAATAGCGTGAATAAAACAATTACAATAGTATGGACACGTAGAAAATGCTTACTTCAGACCTCTGCAAATTCTCAAACATGGAAGAGTAGAATATAAATTAAAGATGCCAAGAAATTATATTCCTGGTTTAATCATTAATCCAAGTGTAAGTAAGACTTGCATGTGGAGTATCTTCACAACTAGGTTACTTGTATATATACAGGCCAATGACTTCACATTAATTGCTTAGTATTCCACATTAGTCCATATTGTTTAATTTATATATATACTCTTAAGTTATTTGCTTCCCATAAAGAATAGTATTATACACGTACCCTTTCAGATGTATAAAGTACTATACATTATGGGAAGGTCCACTAAGCTGGTTTCAACCTTTATTAAGGTCTCATCAGTGGGAGTCAGACCCAGAAGAGGATACCAAGCTTGAAGTAATCCGAAATAATATATTTCTCATATACATATAGTGAAAAGATGTATCACCTTATTATTAAAATACTCTGAATCAGAGATGTTGAAAGTTTTTTCACTGGTTTACAGTATAAATTAAATTTGACAAGCAACTATATTCCATTAGAGGCCAATGACTTCACATCAGTTGCCTTGGTATCCCATAATGCAAAGCACACTCCTCTTTTTTGGACAATGGATTAAACAAAGAATATAATTTCTTGGCATCTTTAATTTATAATATAATTACATGTTTACATTTTTTAAACATCTATCTCTGATCCAGGGTAATTTCATAAGGTGATACACCTTTTCCTCACTTGTACATAGAAAATACATGATTTCTGCATTACTTCAACTTTGATATCTGAGATGTGGTGACTGATTAATTCAATCCAATACCCTTGGAGGGTAATGGATGGCAATGCTGTAGCCAGTGAAGCTCTAACTGAGGCTCGGCTATTGCTGTTACGCTCCTGCCATGATCAGAGCTTTAATAGCTCAATAACACCTTATCCCTACACTGTCCTCTACAGATAACGGGGAAGATAAAGCATTCTTGCTTCGCCCCTTTAAGCCAGTCCTTATAAGGATAAGGACTTTGATATCTCTTCTGGATTTGGTTCCCACTAATGATGTTTAATAATGTTTGTGTTTAGATTCACTTTTTCCTGAGGAGTAGAGAGGCTCTGATTGGTGGTAGGCCTGTCACGGGGTGGAGTCACTGCTGAGTTTCCTGTTCTGGAGTGATAAGCTTAGTAGTGATCCTTTCAGATCACTCAGTGAGAATGTGAGTGATTTTGTGGATCACTCAGAGTTTTTGGAGAGATATCCCTGCACTTTAACATACCTCAACAGAAGTAAAATCCGGCCTGGGTAGTGGCCGTTCCCGTAATGCATAGCATTATACATGTCTCAAAAGGGGATTTGCTTTGCATTATGGGACACTAAGGCAACGGATACAAAATTATTGGCCTCTCTATATAAGTAGCCCAGTAGTAAAGATACTTCGTGTGCATATCTTCTTTGCTTACACTGGATAAAGGATTACACCAAGAATATAATTTCTTGGGATCTTTAATTTATAGTATAACCAAGTGAAAAAAACTTTCAATGGAAGAGTTGAAGGAAAGATACTTCCATGAAGATGAAGGAAATCAATGGGAAACATCAAGAGTATAACTAAACTTCTACAAATATTTTGGCAGCAGAGATAGACTGGAAAGCTGCTGTCCGTGACTAGCCTCAAGTGGCATGAGAGTGATGATATTAAAAGCAGGATGCCATTTACATTACAGTGAAACCACCTAACTATACTGAATCATATAGGTCAATTTCAGACAGTAACAAAACAAAGTGATATGACAAGTCTGATATAAAAAAGAAAATAATATCCTGGTGTATACAGGGTGGCTTAAGAAATATTATGTTTATATTGATTAAAACAAAACGGTTTGTTAAATGTCATTGAAATTTCATCAAAATTCTAATAAGGATTTTGTCCTAATATGATAATATCCTAATATGTCTAATCCTAATAAGAAATCAAAATCCTAATCCTAATACATAGCTACTATCACCTGTACACCCTCAAATGGTGTACAGGTGATAGTAGCTATGTAATTAATTCACATTATCAGCTTCCTATTAATAATTTTCACTCAAGCATCTTGAGTAGATATAGTAACTTCTAGAAATTTCACTAGAAAGCAGCACTGTACCTTATTTGTGTATTATAATTATACTAGAAACAGTAATGATCAACAAATGCATTTTTTTTTCTTTTTTGTGCTTACTATCTGCTCATAAAAAAAAAAGTAGCTTATACAGAAAATACTTCATATTTTATTTCTAACTCAGACACCAGGAAGAGATGCTACACTTTATTCTAATTGTTTGAACAAGAAGGTGGTAAAGGAATGCCAACAGATGCAAGTAAACAAGAAAAACAATTTGTTAACTTGAAATACCTGTGTTCAGTTCAAGAAATGATTTAAAAAGTTTCCCTATGGCAATAACTGTTTAAACTTGATAAAAGCTACCACAAGGGCAGAGAAGATAACAGAAATGCAATATTCCAAATGAAATATATCAAAATTTCATTTGGATGTAAAAAGAATATATGGGGATGTGCTGTTTCCCATCCCCACCAATCTCATGAAAAAAAAAAAAAAAGCACCCACAGAGGAAAAAAATGACCACTAGCCCTGTCAAATCATGGTTTTTAGATCTGTCTCTTCAACAAACTAAATGCCAATCAGTATCTGCATAAGTTAGTGAATGGTTTTCTACTGCAACTCATGGCTACTCTAGTTGCCTGCAGATACCCAGTTATTTATTCAGGACAGTGAAACACAGAGCAAATGGTGGATTTTTCTGCATGCTACCTCTGAGTCACAACTTAAACCATGTGATTTTTTTTTTTAAAATGGAAATATACAAAAGAAAAGCTGATCCTGAAAAATAAAAAACAATAATATATATCGATCTCACTGAAGTGAGAGGCCCAACTGTTCACTTCTGTCATGTCTTGTGCCATACCTTGCAGGGAAAGTACATACACTGCTGTATGTCTTCAAGATGTTGCATAAAATGGAAGAATACACCTAACATGTTACCATAAATCTGAATCAAAGACATATTGAACATGATACCATAAAATATTTTCCAAAAATATGTTAGATTATCAAGTCTGTAGCATCTGCACAATAAACAAGTTTGTGAGAAATTGGAAGTTTTTTCTTTTCCACTTGGTTAGACTATAATAAATTTAGTTTAATCCTTTATCCAAGTGTAAACGAACAAAGTTTGCACCTGAAGTATCTTCAGGACTGAAGCAACTCGTAAAGGTGAACCAAGCTCTCATCACTCCGTCTCAGTATCTCCCATCCTTGCGGACATGTATAATGCTATGCATTAAGGGAAGGGTTACTACCCAGACTGGTTTCGACCTTTATTGAGGTCTCGTCAGTGGGAGCCAGACCCAGAAGTGGTGATACTAAGGTCATATTTACCTATATGAGTTGCCAAAAGGTGTACCACCTTATTATTAAATTACTCTGGATTTAGAGAAAGATGCTGGAAGTTTTTCCCCCACTTGGTTAGACTATAATATTGAGAAAATTTTTGTTTGTTAATATCATCCTGTGCCACTCTGCAGGTCAGGTTAGTTTAAAAAAAAAACTAACTAAATAAATAAAGCTGAAATAATCTTAAAAAATAATGAGGAGCTAACATTATTTTAAGACAGCTGGATATGCCTTTTTTACAAGGGAGAGAAAAAAAAAAAGTAAGGAATTATCCATTTCCAAAATATACACATTGATTTCTTGTAAATGAAAAGCATACTGAAAAGATTTTTGCATACTTCATAAGAAACAGCATGTAATTACTGGCTTGTGGTGTTCTTTTTATCTAAAATAAAATTCTGTAATTTGCACTCACAGACTATATTCACAATAAGCTGGAGAAATACAATGAAACACATTTAAGCAAGCAAGTACTACTGCTTGTTTTCGAATGCTGTGAACTGTATTTACCAGCATATGATATCCAACTCCTGAAAAAAAAAATAGTTCACCCATTGAGCACAGATGCATTTAGTTTTAAATTAATCCAAAAAGTGCTACATATATTAAATATCTATGTTGCCATGGCTATAAATATGAACAAAACTAACCAATCCTTTCATAACAAGTTAAGTACATCTGATGTAGCAAATGGCTGCTGAAAAACACATTACTCACAGTCAATCTATAAATATTATTATGTTAATATTTATCATGTTAGTATTAAGTTTCAAACTTTGAAGATAAAACACAGATAAAATATCATGCAAACAATTTGTGATATTTAACTTTGGTACTGAAATTAAGCTTCACAAGTTTAAATCTGTAAATCTTTAGTTGAGGCCCAACTTAATTCTCATCCTAAATTCTAAAAGGAAATTTTTTCAAAATCTTAGATTTTGATAAAATCTAAGATTTAATGAGTGGTTAGCATATCTGCTAACCACTCATTAAAAAAAAAAAAAAAATCAAAAATGGATTTTCGTGTGTTATTTTCTCTCTAAGTGATCTTCAAGATGTAATAAGTTTATGTGCCCATTGGCAACTGAAAATAAAAGAAAAAAAATATGAGAATAAACATTTAAAACTAAGCATTCTTCACTGGTTATGTTTTGACTTTTGCACTACTTAAATGTAGGCTGTTTATAAAACTACCATTAATAGATTTAATAGTTCAAGAAAGTATTATTTTTTCCCACCAGTAACTTTTGCATAGTACACTGTGCAAAATAAAACACCCCCCTCCCTTTTTTTTTTAATCATTCCCATACAAGCAGCCTCAAGACCTATAATATGATAGTATCATGTGTGAGCAAGTGATAAAGGAGATAGAGGGAAGAAAGAAATCTGTTAATTTGTTTTTTTGAAGAGATGGAGATTATAAGTATTGGAGAAAACTCCCAAAGGAGAAGAATGAAGGAAAAGGATGAGAAGTTGATTTGCTGGGTCTCTGGAGCTGAAGGGTATATAAATATTAACAAACTGCTACCCATGTTCATACATGAAAGAGGGAAATGGAAGAATAATGGCACCCACAGAAAATACCTATAGAAAAGACACAATGCAGAAACAGTGTCTATGGGAAAGCAAATGGGGGAATTCAGAATACAATCTAGCATTCTGAGGGAGGTTTTTTGGGTAAACCACCCCAGGTGTAAGAACAATATTTTAAGGTTGGGTGGATTTGGAATTTATAAAGTATAAGATGTAGAACAGAAGATAAGTAATGTTTAGAACAAAAAAAGAATACCAAGCTTTTTGAAGGGTTCTAAGAGGTGGTGATTGTATAATATTATGAAGTCTTTGACTTCATGGTATGTAACATATAGTCTCTCCCACTCAAATACCACACTTGACTTCTCGTGGTGAAATCTGTTATTGCAAATGAGGTTCTGGTGGCCAAATATCAGCAGTATAACCGAAACATCTGCACAAGAGGAAATGCATGTCTGGATGCTGAGGTAGCAGCACTACCATCAGAATAGGAAATCTGAGGTTTAAAAAAACCTAGAATTCTCCAAAAATTTAAATACTGTTTTCAAGTCATATAAATGGAGAAATCAGATGAACTAGTTGGTAATGACTAAAGCTTGGAAAATTAGAGTATGAATTGGCCAATGGATTGTTAAAACATTATCAAACAGGAAAGCCAGCGCATCTAAGAAAAGGAGATGGAAAAATATAAGATTGAATTATTGAAGGTTACTGAAATAGTTGTTGGAAATTTTTTCACTTGGTTATACTATAAATTAAAGATGCCAAGAAATTATATTCTTGATTTAATCCTTTATCCAAGTGTAAGCAAACAAAGTTTGCACCAGAAGTATTTTCAGGATAGAAGCTAATGACTTCACATCACTTGCCTTAGCAGGTGCAGACTTTGTTTGCTTACACTTAGATAAAGGATTAAACCAAGAATATAATTTCTTCGCATCTTTATAGTATGACCAAGTGGAAAAACTTTGAACAACTATCTCTAATCCAGAGTATTTCCATATAAGAGTAGTCAAAAGGTGTGACACCTTTTGACTACTCTTATATGGAAATATGACTTCTGCATTATTTCAACCTTGGTACCACCTATGGGTCTGGCTCTCACTGATGAGACCTCAATAAATGTCGAAACTGATAGGTAGTGACCCTTCCCATAATACACAGCATTATACATGTCCGTAAGGAGATGTGCTTTGCATTATGGGATACTAAGGCAAGTGATGTGAAGTTATTAGCAACTATATATACGAGCTGCCCAGTCCTGAAAATCAGTCAGGTGCAAACTTTGTTTGCTTACACTTGGAAAAGGATTAAACCAAGAATATAATTTCTTGGCATCTTTAATTTTTAGAGGATGACTGAAGTAAGATGGAATGATAATGATAAAATAAACTGTCCCAATAGGAGTGTATTTCTTTATTCAGGGATGCCCAACATAACTGATACACATCAACATGGTGTTGGCATCCTCAAGAACAAAAGGCTTAGTCAAGCAATGACTGAATGAGAACCAGTTTCAGAATGAATAACAGTAAAGGCTAAAGTTGTACAGTGATATGCCCCAAATAAGAATACACCCTTTGAAGAAAAATAAAAGTTTTACTGTCAAACTGATAAGACCTTGAAAGAAATGTAAATAATGAATTTGGTGGAACTATGTGGCAAAGTGGTAAACTTAGTAATATGTGGCATAATCTTTCAGCATAAAATAATACATCAAGTAACCTGGGTGTCACTAGATGGCAAAACAGAGACTCAAACAGATCATACTGCCATCAATCAAAAGTGCATGCCAATGCTATTAGATGTCTAAAATAAAGAAATGCTGAGATTATCAGATCCACTACACAGATCCATTTATTTATCAGATGATAAATAAATGGATCTGTGTAGTTATATATTAAAAAAAAAAAAATTAACACAAGGGGAAAACACTTAATACACACAAATTTAATATTGTAAATTTAAAAATGCTGAAGCCTTAAAGAGTTTAAAATAAAGTTTTGATGAGAAGGGAATATGAGAAATGATATACAAGCTAAATGGAAAAAAGTAAAAAAAAATAAAAGAAGAGAAAGAAGAATGGCTATCAATGGAACTTAGAGGCTAGTGGATGAAAGGAAAAAAGTCGAGTCAAAATTATGTGTACAAAACTCTCTCCAAAAGGAAAATGAATGAACTCACACACACACATATATATATATTACATTTTAAGTAAAAAAGTTAAGAAATGTGCTAGAAAGTATAAATGACAATGGTTCAAAGAACTGGCACCAAGGGCACAACAATTTTAAATAATACCAGTGGATACCAGCTCACCATCTAAAATTGGATTTGGGAAATCTGCAGGACATGATGGTATCATTGCAAATGTTCTAAAAACTGGCATCACAAATATGCTCTACCCATTATTCTAAGGTATTTGGGGAAATGAGACTGAAATAAAGAAATAATAGAAAAATACCAAAGAAAGGAGATTTAGGAAATTGTAATAATTGAAGGGACATAAACATGCTGTGTGTTATTAGCAAAATTACTCTCTCGAGAATCTTTTTTTTTATATGAAGGCACAATAAGAGAGTAATCTGGTTTTAGGCCAAAGAGATTATGTATAAGCCACATTAATACCTTAAGAATAATAATTGAACAGTCAGATAAATTTAACTCTCCTTATATATTTACTGTTTGTGAATTATGAAAAAGCCTTCAGAAGATAATGGATATTGGTCTGCTATCTCCCTTACTATTTATACTGGTGCTAGATCATGTTCTAGAACAGACAGCAGAAACACATACCAGAGAAACATCATGGAAAATAAATAAAACTGGATGATCTAGACTAGGGGTTCTCAACCTGCGGTATGCATTTTTAAGCTCTTACGCCGTACCCCTTGGGGGTACGGCGTAAGAGCTTAAAAGTCTCTAAGTTGGCAACACTGATACTGATTAATTTCTGAGAACTGAGTGACAAAGTGCGCCGCTGTAGTTCATGTCTATACACGTTTGTCAATCCTCCTTCCCCATCTGAGAGCCGAACCTACCTGAACAGCTGATCACCCAGTCAAAACATCCATTCTAAGTGAATGAACGTGCCTTCTTACTGCTCTATGTATTTGTTATGATTTATTTCACTTGCTGTGCTTAGTTATGTTTAGTTTCAGTTTACTGTGAAGTTAAATGAACATGTTTCAAAATTGTTTATCGATATTTCTGAATACAAATTATGAATACTATAACTATAGTTTTATCTATCTATACAAGGGGTACACCAGTTATATACACATTTCCAGAGGGTGCATGAAGCATAAAAGGTTGAGAATCACTGATCTAGACTATGTAGATGATGTATATCTAACTGCTCATAGATATACAGATATCCAGAATAAACTGATCACATTATAAGAAGAATCACAGAAAGTTGGTTTGAAAATAAATATAAACAAAACAAAAGAAATGAGAATTAATGTGAATAAGATACAAATACAATTTAAAATGAAAAATAAAATAACTTCCAAATTTTAATTTAGGTATCTCAGCAGTGTTTTATCTGCAGATGGAGGAGCAATTAGAGATGTTGATATAAGGATTCAAGAACCAAGAAGTGCATATGCTAAAATTATAGAGTATGGAAAATGAAAAATATTCACACAGACACAAAAAAATAAAAATATTGAATGCACGTATTAAATCAGTTCTTTTATATGGATGTGAAAAGTAGGTGGTTTCAAAGAAAATATAAAGAAAGCTATATGCCTTTATGAACCGATATCTGCAGAGTATACTTTGAATTTGAAGAGAGCTTTATTACAAATACTATAAATTATTTTTGTTCATACACGTTTGTTACAGTGAGAGTCAACTGTATAATCTGAAACTGACAAATGCAAAACTAGACCCTAAGGTGGAAGTTGTTGATGTCATTTGGAATTACTGTCAAAGAAGCTAAGGTAGGCCGATGTATTATGCCTGCTGTGTCTATTTTTCTGGTCAGTTTATCCTAAAGAAAGTCAACCCAAAGTTATTTTATTCTCTTAATACAGCCACTAATTTCACTTATAGAATATCATATACATTTGATTTGAACACCTCAAGACCATTTTAATAACTGTGCTGTTTTCCATTGACAGCATCTGCCAACACCCATGAACATGCTATGACCAATGGCAGTTCATCATTTCATGACAACAGAGTTTTTCAGTTTTTTCATATTTAATTATGTTATATGACAGCATAATGTTAATCTAATTTTGTGTTTGTGTTACATTTTAACTGTTTTCTGCTCTCTCTCTCTCTCTCTCTCTCTCTCTCTCTCTCTCTATATATATATATATATATATATATATATATATGAAGAGATGATATCAATGATATTTTAAAGAAAATTCACTATCTTGTTGTCCCTATGAGTTTCCTACTGCGATTGCACACACTCACATATATATATAAAACACATTTTGTTAATGAAATTTCACTGCCTGATAAGAGAATCAAAAGCAACTGGTATGACAGAGATGTACTGTTCTATTAAGGAATAAAATGTACAAAACATAAAAAGTGTTTTATCTGGCCCACATTTGGACATAGGTATTTAGAAATTATGTAACTATATTGTATTTCACCTTACAAAACAAATTTATTTCAAGATGTTCTCCATTCAACATGGCTTCAACTGATTGCATTAAGCTTTTCTGGAGCAGAATGGCATGCACTGAGTCAAAGTTATTTATGTAACAGCTTAAAAATTTTTCCATGTGCAGATGAGAATGTCTCTTAATACACCATTAATTTATATTTATAGAGCATGATATAAACATTGAACAGTGCCCAAAGAAAAAAGATGAATTTGCAATTCATGGATCATTTAAATGAGTCGGTATGATTTATATAACTGAATTCTTTAACTGGTCATGGCTTATTTAATACACTATTATTAGATTATTAGTCATGAGCTCTTCCATGAAGAATACAATGAACTGAAATAAATTTCAATTAATTAATCTGCAATCCATTGCTTTATACATCATTTGCATCATATTACATTTAAAAAGAACAACTTAAAAAATTTGCTTAATATAAAGTATTTAATAAACAGGACCCTCATCATTATCATCTTCTTCGACAAAATCTTCTCCATTGTCAAAATAGTTGAAAGCATAATCTGTACCCTAAAACAAAAAATGATGATGCTAGTTCATATTCAACATACAGAACATTTTCATTAATCAAAACATTTTATAATGCATAAAATATAAGAGAAATAAAAATGATAACATTTCACAGTAAATTACCCAAGAATATTTTTATAGCAAACTAACTACTAAATTAATGAAATTAACTACATTAAAAGTGGCATAAAAGAAAATGAAAGCACACTATTCCTCCAATTCATTTGACAAATGTAAACAACAACAAGATCACATGCAACAATACTATTTTTATCATTAATACAAGATACTTACGATGCATAAATATCAAATACAACCACAGATGTTCAAACTTAAACCATTGTTAAGAATCTTAATTTAAATAAAGGATTCTTAATTTTGTTTTATAAGAGTAAAGACTTCTTTAGTAACTAAATCAACAATAGAGAGTGAACCATGTTAGATACATTAAATACTATAAATGAAAATTAGCACAAATATTTCTTGCTAAAACTAACACTATATCATCATCAGTGTGGAACAACAAGCAAATCAAATGAAGAAAGAACACAAGGCAAATACAATATGATGTTCCTGATATTTACATAAGATGAGAATCTCTTACTATTCTACTTCATTCCTTGGCTAAAGATATTAAGAAAATATCACATGTACTGTGTTTCTGATTTATAATTTTTCCATAGTAAATGTCCATAGTAGTGATGTACAACACCAACTGATGGTGCTGTTCATCACTACCATCATTACAACTGGTGCTGTTAATCCAAATATATATCAGCCAGAGAGGAATGTGGTGAGGTTGTCTGTAAGGATAGAAAAATCAGAACTCCAATGTGGACTCAGGAAGTTAAAGAGACAGTGAAGAAAAAGAAGAAAGCATATCAAAAGTTCCTGTAAAGTAAGTCTGCTTGTACTCTTAGAGAATAAAGAGAAAAATGTAAAAAAAGCTAAGCACTGTGTAAAACCAACTAAAGAAAAGTCATGGGAAGACTTTGGTAAGAACATAGAAAATAAACATCAGGAAGGTGGTAAAATATTCTGGAGACTATTGAAAAAGCTTAGAAATGAAGAAAAAGTAACATAAAAAGAATAAGAGTTGATAAAGGTGACATGAAAACTGAAAATAATGATATTCTAAATGTCTGGAGTAATTATTTTGAAAGCCTGCTAAATGAAACAACCAGTGTCTGTATGATGGTAGAAAACTCCCAAAACGAATGCAGTCAGGAATACATATCCATACTTGAAGAAGAAGAAATCAGCAAAAACCTGATATGTGGAAAGGCAGCTGGAATAGATGAAAATTGGCCAGAAATGCTGAAATATGGAGGTATAAAAGTTTTACAGTGGCTGCATTGCATAATTCAGAAGACCTGGTTAGAGAGGCAAATTCCAGAAGAGTGGAGCAGAGCTCTCAGTGCATCCATATATAAAAAGGGAAATCAAACTGAATATGAGAATTACAGAGGTATTTCCCTCCTGAGTGTTCCTGTAAGATTTATGCAAGTATACCTGAGAAATGGCTAAGAAAAATTGTGGAAGAGAAGATTGGTGAGGAACAAACTGAATTCAAGCCAAACAAAAGTTGCCAAGATCAGATTTTCACTTTAAGACAAATAGTTGAAAAATCTTGGGACTATAACAAGGATTTGTATATAAGTTTCATAGATCTGGAAAAGGCATATGACAAGATGCCAAGAGGAAAGCTCTTCAGAATGCTACAGTTATATGGTGTAAATGGGACATTATAGCAAGCAATACATAGACTCTATTTAAGCTGTAAGTCAGCAGTTAGAATTGAAGGAGGTACAGGAAGACTGTTGTGCAACAAGGGTGCACATTATCTTCATTGTTATTCATTATCTACATGGACCACATTATGAATGAAAGCGGTATTAAATCTGATATCAAAATTGGTTATGTTAATCTTAGCTTTAGGCAGATGATGTTATACTTCTGAATAAATTCAGTACAAGTCTGCAAGATTCCCTGACTAAACTGAATAACTGTTATAATAGGTTTGGTATGAAAATCAGCAATAAAAAGACAAAGACAATGAAAATAGGCAGAAACATTGAAAACATCAACTGTATCCTGAATGGAGAACCCATAGAACATGTAATACATTTCAGCTATTTAGGCACAATATTTAGTGAAGATGGTAAATTAAATATGAAAATAGATATAACAGAATTAGTAAAGCTGGTATGGCAGGAAGTCAACTGAATAAATTTATATGGAATAAGAAAGAAATTAGTCAAAACACTAAATTAGCTATATACCAGACAGTGTTCAAACCAATTTTAACTTATGGATCTGAGATCTAGGTTAGAAATAAAACACTTGATCAAAGACTAGAGACCTCTGATATGAGAGTCTGAGAAAAATTAGTGGGGTGAATAGATGGCATCAATGGCAGTATCACATCAAAAATGAAGATATTAGGCAAGAACTTGCCATTGTTAGCATTCAGGAATGTGTTAGTAGAGCTAATCTCAGGTGGTATGATTACTTAAACAGAATGGGAGAGGAAAGATAAGCAAAACAAGTCTTCTTTGCCAGTTGGCAGGAAAAAGACCCAGAGGAAGACCATGATGTAGATGGATTGGTACAGTATGTTGGGCCCATACACGAGAGATTGGCTTGTCATCCTATAGTATAAGTAATCTTCCTGTACCTCCTTCAATTCTAACTGCTGACTTACAGCTTATACTTTAGTACCATATATATGGGTAGTGGGATGGGAAAGGAGGAGCTTTGCGTTAACATTCGATTTAAAACCATACATATTGTAATCCTTAGGAAATACATCGGGGGGGGGGGGGGGAGACTGTTTCACAGTACAGCAGTAGCAGGGATGAAGGAGGAGGAAAAGAAATTTGTTCTGTGGGTTTCAAGGTATACTGTGAAGGGATGTTGGGAGGTGGCTGTATGTGTTCCAATGGGTTTAGTACAGAGTGGGGGAATTATTGATGTTGTTTCAGATGAGCATTTTCCATGAAAATATTTGTAGAATATACAAATTGCAGAGACTAAACATCTATGTGAAAGTGGGGGGAGTGAGTTGGTAAGAGATGGATCATTTATCAGTCTAATTGCTCTCCTCTGTACTGAGTCAAGCATTTTGAGGGAGCTTTTAGGGGCCCCACTCCAAATGTGAGAACAGTATTCGATAGCTGGGCAGATTTGTAATTTGTATAAGGTTAGTAGCTGTTTTGAAGTGAAGTAACGTCTTGAGCGAAAGAGAAAGCCTAGTTTTTTGGAAGCTGAAGATGCAATGGTTGTGATGTGTTTATGCTAGGAGAGGCCTGATGTCATGGTAATTCTGAGAAGAGAAATTTCATCTTATCTGGGAATTTGAGTGTTATCAAAAATAATACTGGGGGAAAATGGTTCTTTTTTGTGGGAAATAAGACAGAACTGGGTTTTACTAGCGTTGAAGTTGGCGAGGTTATCTGAGCCCCATCGGAGGATGTTTTGGAGGTCTGCATTAAGGGAAGTTGTGGTTGGTTGTATAGGGTAAGGTTTACAAATGAAAGGGAGGAGTGCAATGTGCTGTCATCTGCAAAACTGTGTGTTGGATTGGAGGTCAACTGAAGTAGGTTGACCTCCAATCATCAATGACTCCAAAATTCTGTTTTGGAGTCATTGATGTATAGAAGGAAGAGGGTCGGTGAGAGAACTGAACCTTGTGGGATCCCAGCATTAATTGGATAGTGGGAGGATAGGGAGCCATCTACCATTACACATAGTGTGCGTCCAGACAGGAAGCTGGCAATCCATCTGCAGAAGTCCTGAGACAGTCCAAATGATGGAAGTTTGCTTAGTAAGCCTTTGTGCCAGACCCGTCAAAGGCCTTAGAGACGTCAAGTGCAAGTACTTGGGATTCGTCAAATTTTTCCATGGCATATGTCCAGAGATGGGTGATATATGAGAGCAGGTCACCTGTTGATCGGCATCAACAGAATCCGTACTGGTGGTCGCTTAATAGTTGGGCACCTTCAAGGTAGAGTAGGAGTTGAGAGTTGATGGTTTTCTCCATCACTTTAGATAGGACTGAAGTGAGTGAGATAGGGTGGTAGTTAGATGGCAGTGATTTGTCACCCTTTTTAGGAATGGGTTGAATGTGGGCCAGTTTCCAGGTTTTGGGACACACACACACACACACACACACACACACACACACACACACACACACACACACACACACACACACCAGTGGAGTAAAAGAGTACAGTGTACAGACGGCATTTGCCATTGTCAGTTATGCATGCATTGGAGGCAAAGTGTGAAGCCAGAAGATTAGCTTTTTCTGTGGGTGATGTTGCAATTGAGCCATCTGGGTATGATAGGGGTGGGAATAGTGTAGGGCAAAAGTTGCGACCAATTGCTTTGGCAAGAAACCAAAGGCTGCAAGTTTCCTGCTTTTTGCCCGTTCAAATTCTGTTTTGGAGTCATTTATAATTTTTTTGCATCTGTTTCGGGCTTCAGTATAGGCACTGTAGGAGGATGGAGTTCTTAATTTGAGCCAGTTGTGGCATGCCTGATTTTTCGTTTGTACAGCCTTGGCACATCTTTTGGAGAACCAGGGTTTGGATAGGGGATGGCAGTTCAGAATGGTGTGGGGAATGTATGCTTTAATGCCAGTGAGGATTATTTTGGTGATGTATTCGGTGCATATGTTTGAATTGGAAGACTGCAAACAATAGTCCAATCATGGGAATGAAGCACAGTAGTCTTGGAGGCTGTCCCATTTGGCACTGTTATAATGCCAAACTACTCTTGTGCTGGTGTGACTGTGTAAGCATTGTTGCATGAGGCAGGAGATGAGCACTAGGTTGTGGTCAGAATTACCCTGGGGGCTCACTACATTCACTGTATATTTGGAAGGGTCATTGGTAAGGAAGAGATCTAGGGTATTTGGGTTATCTGGTATTCTGGTCGGCTTGTGAACAATTTGTGTAAGGTCACTGGTGATGGCAAATATTTCAGTGTCTCTGCCTGCAGGATCTGTACAACTGGAAGAGGAAAGCCAGTTGGTGTTATGGACATTAAAATCACCTAGGAGGATGATTTCACTATTAGGATAGCGGGACTGGAGGAAATCAACTTTTGAGGGGAGGAAATTAAAGAGCTTGTAGTGGTTGGTGGTACTGGGAGAGCGATAGAGACAGCAGATGAATTTGACTGAGTAGGGGAGGGTTATTTTTAGCCAAAGAAGGTCAAAGTTGGGCGATTCTAGGTTGGGTGCTCTCTGGCAGGGTATGTCAGAGTGGATATATGCATGCGTGCGCGCGCACACACACACACCACCCTTGGGTCGAAAGGAGTTAAATAGTGAATAGTTTGGATGGTTGAGATGGATGGTGCTGGGGGAAGGTGAAATTTGAGTTTCTGTTAAGAAGAGTAGGTGGGGGTTTGGTTAACTGCAGATGATAGTGAATGTTATTAAGGTTGGAGTTGAGACCACAGATGTTGGTGTAGTGGATATGCAAGGGTCTTGCACATTTTCTATGCAGTGTCTGCATACTGATCTCCTTGGTGGCTACTAGTGGTGTCACTTGGTTTTTGCACTAGTCTGGTTTGTTTGTAGTCTATGGTCCAGCTGTTGTCTCCATTTTGGCATTTTTCTTCGGAGTTGGCATCTTTGTTCCCTTTGTTCAAAGGTTAAGTCAGGTCGAGCACGTACACGCGATTGGGAGCAACTGTCCTTTAGCTTGCTATTTATTGCCATTATTAATTTGGAAGTGTTTGTCAGTGTATCACAGATCACTTTCACGAGACGTGGAAAGTTCGTTCTGTTCTTTCTTTTGTTTGTGGGACCAAATCGATGACATTTGATGATATTCCTGGGATCAAAGTTGCATTCACCTGCTAGTGTGCTAACTTCTTCTTTTAAAGATTTACCGCTTTCCTCTGGAAAGTTCAGAATAACAGCACTGAGTCTTCTGTTTTCGGCCTCGAGCGACGCATGTACCATTGATGCGATTAAATCATGGAGTTTGTTAGCGGGTACAGATGCACTTGCGATCAGCCACTGGTACATATCAGGAATTTGATGATGATGATGATGAAAAAAAAACTGGAAGATAAGAAGGATATATAGATCAACTCTAAACTATATCAAATTCTCCTCCATTTTTCCTAATAATATCAGTAGGTTTGTTCTCTGTGCCAACTCAGAACCCAAGTTTGACTCCCAAGGATGAAAATATCCTTTATATAGGATTTTTAGCTAAAGGTGAGTTAGCTAGTTGCATATGGAAGTCGAAGGGTTTCTCCTTCTGAAACTATCATTGCATGTTTTTCATTCCACAGAACAAACAAACTCACCAGAAGAATACATGCAATTAATAGACATAATACATTGGTTGTATCCTTCTGGTGAGTTTGTTTGTTCTGGGATGAAAACATACAATGCAGTAATTCCAAACAAAACATTTATATGGTACTAATATAATATAATTTCTGCAACATTTTTGTGTTGGATTAATAATAAAACAAAACAAAAAATCCATCTATAATTCTGCCACTCCCTTAATAAATGTTAAAAATATAAGGCTACAATGAGTTGGGGAATAGAAAATGGACAACAAATGACAATTATGTAATTTCTGTAAATTATGCATGCTGAACTAGCTATATTTTCAACTCCTGCACTTTCTTTTATAACCATTGTTGCTCCTATATTTTGCAAGGTCTGTTTCCATATATTTCTTGAAAACTAACTACAACCTACAGATACTAAATTCTAATAAACTGGAAAAAAAGAAAGAAAAAAAAAAAAAACAGACACTGAAATCCAGAAGTAAATTTTTCCTTTTTTAAAATATTATTCACTAAGTCTTGGCAGGATCACATCATGGGAAGGCACTTGGTTCTGGAGAAGTACCCATGGAATAATAGAAATATGGATATGAGCAGCTGCTAAGAATAATAACAAGAATGTAATGTTCAATCAAGTTCTAGACGATGCAATTCCTGATGAGTAGTCATTATCATATAGAACTCCTATCTTTAAAAAGGGTAATAAGAATGCCCTCCCACAAGTAGATTGTTAAATAAAATTATAATTGCAAGGTTATGGAACAGTATTGCCTTTTGTGTGTCAGATTAAAAGTCTAGTTTTACTGCTGGAAAATCTTGTAATGATGATATTTTCATCATAAGACATATCACAGAAAAAATAATTACCAAAGGGTAGGAAATGCATTTAATTCTTGTGGAGACCTTGAAAAAGGCCTATGATTCAGTTCCCATTAGCAACTCTGGGAATATGAATGTCAGTGAGTCAATTATCAATTTGATTAAGAGAATATACAGAAGATGAAGAGAAGCTGTTTATTGTGGGAGACTGGTATCAGATAAGTTTGTATCCAAAGTCTGAGACAAGGATGTGGGATGTCACCAATCCTGTTTAACATTGACCTTGATGCAGTGCTCGCATGTTGGAATGCTTCATGTAGAACTATGAGACTGGAAACAGTGTCATTCATTCACTATTGTTTGCTGATGATCAAGTGATAATTACTCAAGATCAGGACGACACTGATTTTATGATGAGAAAACTAGTAGATGTTTACTGTATGATAGGTCTAGAATTACATTTTACCAAGACAAAATATTTGGTGGAGAAGGCAAAGACTTAGTCTTATAGTCAGTAATAGATCATTTCATTGATCAATCAGGAACATGTGAGAAAGATGTCGATGGATGATCATGTCAACCAAGCCTGTAATGCCATTAAGCAAATGAATGATGTACTATGGAGTCGAGACATTCAGCAGGAAACCAAGAAGATGATACTCTAAATGACAATAGAGAGTGTTTGTTCTGATCTATGGAGAGAAAGATGGACATTAAAAGAAAAGTCACATAAGAGCTGTAGGGATGGATAGCTTACAATGAAGTATGTGTATATCTCCATTCAAAGACTTCACCATGTGACCATCATGAAGAGACTGAATTTGCAAGAAAATGTGATGAACTTGGAACATCAATCTTTACAGTGGTATAGACATGTTCAATAGATGCCCATGAGGATGATGAATTGGTCACCTCCAGGAAGAGAGAAGACAGAATGGACTTGACTTATATAGAGAAGAGTAATTAAGAAGGTAATGCAAACCTGAGGGTTGGCAGAAACCATGACCATTTGCAATGGAGAAGACAACTGCTGAACAGTGAAAGTTCTTTAAAAGAAAAAGTAAATACGTATTAAGTATATGCTTTAAATTATAAACAATGAAATTTTCTTACGCACGAACAGATATATAAGATATCTATAAAATATATATATTAAACCAAATGGATACCTCTTCTTCTTCCTCCTCATCATACTGTTCTCCTGGAGCTTTATTTTCACCTTCTTCTTCTTCCTCTTCCTCCTCATCACCTTCTTCTTTAGTGCCTTCATGCCCTTCACCTTCCAAATCCTTTTCTATGCTTTCCAGTGCCTTTGTATATCAAGGAAGCTAATTTTAGGTTCATAGCAAATTATTTTCAGATTTATATACATACACATGTTGTACATGCATGCATGCACACATACACACAAAGAATGGATCCACTATTTAAACATGGAGAGTTACTTTTAATTACTATAAGAAGAAATCTGATACTCTCTATCAACTGAGAGATTATAATGACATCAATAGATGCACACATTATTAGTTACCATATTAAAAATTAATTTCCTTAAGACAATTCTGATGTCTGAAGGTTTCTAAAAATAAACCATATAAATCAGTTGCAGTTGTTAGGAAAACTGTGGTTATCTTGTAAAACACTTTCTTTCCATATGACATGTAAATATTGTATAGTATTCAGAAGTAACTCCCATATCCAATATCTGCACATTTTTCTGGTAGTGTTAGTAGAAAAAAAGTAGCATGATATTCCAGGTAGTACTAGTAGTAGTAACAGTTAAAATTAATTTAAAATATTAATGAACAGAAATAGGAAATCTATAGTTCAATATGTTTATACTGGAAATCTGAATCTATTTTAAGAAATAAATAATTTATTTATCAACAAAAAAATATTTTCAATAGTGGGAAAAAAAAGATGCATTACAGACTAACTGAAATCCCTTGAATGACTTTTAGTGAAAAGGAAGATATATATATATATATATATTTTGAAGCAGATGATTTGCTATATAATCATTTTGTTTTGGTTTAAGCCATTACAGAATAATTTGGTTGACTACATCATAAACTTCCAAGCAATCCTTGTTCGTTCATTATTTACCCTACTAATTAGGTACACCTCAAGAAGGTGAGGATTGGACATTATATCAGAAGCCTGGTTGCTCCACATTTGCTTAAAATTTATGTAGAGGTCTCCTTCCAGTTATCTAGATCTGACCCTTAAGTGACCCCCTAAGGAAAATTGTCAACAGGAATAATGAGTAATAATGCAGATTCTTCACATAGTGCTATCTGAGTATCCCTTGAGATACTCTGATCCCTTGGGTATACATATTAAGAATTTCACGATGATGATGAGAATGACTGGCTACATAATCTGACTACAGGAAGCTGACTACAGATCATTTTATAGTCAGCTCCCTTTAAAATGGCACTGATCATTGATGCTATGAGACTTTAGTGGTGGTACTTTTTGTTAGTCTATTATAGTAGTTGTGAACGTAAAGAATGTAAGCGAGTCAATTAGAATGCAAAAACAGCAGGTGAAGGAATTGATAGTGGTAGTGGGTACAAATGATTTGAAAGGAAACAAAAAGGCTATGAGTGAGGATGTGAAGGAATTGCTTGAGGTAGCAAAGGTGAGTCTGTTGCCACGGTATGACAGTGAAGAGTATAGAAGGAGGGCCATAATTGCCAATGACTTTATGCGTGAATTATGTTTGATGAGTGGTGTGGAATTTGTGGATGTGTGGAATGAGTTCGATGGGCGAAAGGAGTTATATAAAATAGATGGTTTACATTTGAATGGATTTGGTGTATGGAGACTTGAAAAGGTGTTGTCGAATGTAGTGGAAGTGAATGTACCAGGGAAACTAGAGTTATTAAAGGGGGGGGAGTAGATATGCAGATTTTAGGGAGACACTTGAGTGTGTGAATGTGTGTAATATGTCCAAGCGAGTAGGAAAGACCATGAATCAGAATAGTTAGTATAAGGCATCAAAATAGGGATGGGACAAGTCAGCTTCTGCAATTCATGTATACAAATGCCACAAGTATTAGGAACAAGAGGGAAGAATTTTTGGCCTTGGTTGGCACTTCCAGACCACAGGTTATTGGCATTAGTGAAACATGGCTGACAGAAGATGACACAGCTAGTGGGATTGAATGTGAAGGGTATGGTGTGTTCAGGAGAGACAGGAAGAATAAAATGTGGGGAGGTGTGTTATTGATGATAGCGGATGAGCTACAGCCAAGGAGAATAGAAGTGGAACTGCAGGATAGAGAAAAGAGCACATTTGAGGCTATTTGGTGTGAGATTGAAACTAGCAGAACAAAATATACAGTTGGGTGCTGCTATAGACCAGGTGATGGAATAGATGGTGGTGGTGATAGTATGCATAAGCAAATAGAAGAAATGCATGGAAGGAGGGTAATCATTATGGGAGATTTCAACTATGGTAACATTGATTGGAAGGAAGAGAGGACACATGGAAGGAAGGAATTGTATTTTATGCGGTTATTATGGGATAACTATCTGTGACAGCATGTCATGGAAAATACTAGGGGTCAGAGAGTGCTTGACCTGGTAATTGCATCTGAGAATTTGCTGTAACGAATATAACCACGTTGCCACCAATTGGTGAGAGTGATCATGGGGTCTTGACTTCGGAGGTGGCTAAAGGTGTGGAATTTACAATTAAGACAGGGTACATGTGGAATTATCGGGCTAGTAAGTATGACAAGCTTAGGAGATTGCTTGGATCAGTGCCATGGCATGTACAACTGCAAGGGCTGGACGTCGGTAGAGCATGGGAAGTGGTCAAGGAGCATTTACAGGAAGTTATGGCTGATTGTATACCTAGGATCTGAATAGTAAAACAAGTAGGGGTTAAATGGACGAATAACACCATTAAGCTTGAGCTGCAAAAAAAAGAAACAACCGTGGAGAGAATTTAAAGAAAGGGGTGACCTGCAGGCACACGAACGGTATAAAGTGCAGGCCAGAAGGGTAACGAGTGTGGTAAAAACAGCAAAAGCCGATTATGAAAGGAAACTAGCTATGCAAGCAAAAGAGAATCCCAAATAGGTCTTTCAATATGCTGCAAGCAAGAAAAAAACTGTACATGGCAAAATGATTTTAAGGAATGACGATGGTAAGGAGGTCACTAAACCAGTCGATATAGTGGAGTTACTGAGCGTGCACTTTGCAAAAGTATATCATCCAGATGGTGACATTGAAAAAATGAAGGAGCCATTAGTTTATATGGGAATTGTGATGAATGAAGTGGAGGTGAATAGTCTATTACAGAACCTTAATGTGAATACATCTGTGGGATTGGATGGTATACCGGCACGGTTCTTCGTGAAGCGGCTAAGGAATTATCAGTGCCCTTGACCATGTTGTTTAATCTGAGTCTCGGGTCTGGTTTAGTCCTGAAGGTGTGGAAAGAGGGGAAATTAGTTTCGCTGCATAAAGGAGGATCCATGACTATGGTGGCAAATTACCGACAGATCAGCATATCAGGAGTCGTTATCAAGGTATTGGAGAAAGTAGTTAAGGGAAAAATACAGGAATGGATTGATGAAAATAAGATACTGTACAGGGGACAGCATGGCTTTGTGAAGGGTAGATCGTGCCTCGGTAACTTGCTCAAGTTTTATAACAAGGTGACGGCAGAACTCATCATCATCATCATCATCAAATTCCTGCCATGTACCCTCAAGGGGTGTACAGGATATGACAGTACTACATGAAAAAATTACATCATTACTAACTTCCCATCTACAATTTTCCTCCAAATCAGTCTGTTACTTGTCAAGACTCCAACATTATCAGATCTTATATTTCTATCGTCTAAGGCACTTTGTACCATATCAATCCACCTATATCTTGGTCTTCCTCTGGGTCGTTTTCCTGCCAACCTGGCAGAGAACACTTGTTTTGCTAATCTTTCCTCTCCCATTCTATTTAAGTGACCATACCATCTGAGATTAGCTCTGCTAACGCATTCCGGGATGCTGACAATGTCAAGTTCTTTCCTAATATCCTCATTTTTAATATGATATTGCCATTGATGCCATCTGTTCACGCCTCTAATCTTTCTTAGGACTCTCATATCTGCGGTCTCTAGTCTTTGGTCAAGTGTTTTACTTCTGACCCAGCTCTCAGATCCATAAGTTAAAATTGGTTTGAACACTGTCTTGTATACAGCTAATTTAGTGTTCAGACTAATTTCTTTCTTATTCCATATGAATTTATTCAATTGACTTCCCACCATACCAGCTTTGCTGATTCTGTTGTCTATTTCTATATTTAGTTTACCATCTTCAGTAAAAATTGTGCCTAAGTAGCTGAAATGTTTTACTTGTTCCACAGGTTCTCCATTCACAACACAGTTGACATTTTCAATGATTCTACCTATTTTCATTGTCTTTGTCTTTTTATTGCTGACCTTCATACCATATCTATTACAACAGCTATTCAATTTAGTCAGAGAATCTTGCAGACTTGTAGCGGATTTATTTAGAAGTATAACATCATCCGCATAAAGCAAAGAGCTGACATTAACATCTCCAATTTTGATATCAGGTTTAATACTACATTCCTTCATAATGAGATCCATATAGATAATGAATAACAGAGGGGATAATGTACATCCTTGTCTCACACCAGATTTAACATTAAACCATCTTCCTGTACTTCCTTCAATTCTAACTGCTGACTCACAACTCAAATAAAGACTAAGTATTGCTTGATATAATGCCCCATTGACACCATATAACTGCAGCGTATTGAATAGCTTCTCTCTTGGCACCTTGTCATATGCCTTTTCCAAATCGACAAAACTTAAATACAGATCTTTGTTATATTCCCATGCTTTCTCGACTATTTGTCGTAAAGTGAAGATCTGATCCTGACAGCCTCTATTTGGCCTGAATCCAGCTTGTTCTTCACCAAGCTTTTCTTCCACAATTCTTCTCAACCGTTTCTCAAGTATACTTGCATAGATCTTGCCAGGAACACTCAGTAGGGAAATACCTCTGTAATTCTCACATTCAGTTTTATTTCCCTTTTTATATATGGGTACTATGAGAGCTCTACTCCAATCATTGGGAATTCGTCCCTCTGTCCAGGCTTTCTGAACTAGGCAGTGCAGCCACTGTAAGACTCTTATACCACCATACTTCAGCATTTCTGGTCGAATATCATCTACTCCTGCTGCCTTTCCACATTTCAAGCCTTTGATGGCTTTTTCTACTTCAAGTATGGATATGTATTCCTGACTGCATGCTTGGTCAGCGTTTTTTATCACTGTGCTGTCATCACTGCTTGTTTCATTTAGCAGTTTTTCAAAGTAATTACTCCATACTTCAAGGATATCTTTTTCTCTTGTTTTCATGTCACCTTTATCATCTCTAACTCCTTTTACAGCACTCTTTCCTCCATTCCTAAGCTTCTTCAACAACCTCCAGAATATTCTGCCACCTTCTTGATATTTATTTTCTATATTCTTGCCAAAGTCCTCCCATGACTTTTGTTTAGCAAGTTTTACACACTGTTTAGCTTTCTTACATTTGTCTCTGTATTCTGTAAGAGTAAAAGCTGACTTATTTGCCAGGAACTTTTGATATGCTTTCTTCTTTTCCTTCACTGCCTCTTTAACTTCCTGTGTCCACCAGGGAGTTCTGATTTTTTTATCCTTGCACACAACCTCACCACAAGCCTCTCTGGCAGAATCAATCAATGTTTCCTTCAGAGTTTGCCACTGAATCTCCGAGGTTTGATTCCTGTTCTCAAACTCTTTCATTTTCTTTTCAATAATATTTCTGTATTTTAGTCTACAGTTCACATCTGAGAGCTGCTCAACTTTTATTCGCTTTAAAACTTTCTTACATGTTATTCTTTTCAATATGAAATTCAATTTTATCCTGCTCAAGACTAAATAGTGATCACTTCCAATTTCAAATCCTCTGTACACTCTGGTGTCCTGTACCAAGGAGAAAACATCACTATCAACAATAACATAGTCAATGAGACTTTTCTTATTCCTAGCCTCTTCTCTCCATGTGAATTTGTGCACATTTTTATGTTGGAACATGGTGTTAGTAATAACCAGTCCATGTCCTGAGCAGAAATCCAACAGATATTTGCCATTATTATTAGCTTTGCTCTTTTCTCCAAATTTTCCCAAAATATTTTTGTATGTCTCACAATCATTTCCTACTCTGCTATTTAGATCCCCAACAAGGATCAACTTTTCCTTTTTCATTGTGTCAGTTGCTTTTTCTAAAGCCTCAAAAAATTCCTCCACTTCTACCTTAGTAGAACCTTCTGTGGGACCATAGGCACAAATAAGTCTCATTGTCCAGTTCCCCATTCTCATATTTGCCCACATTACTCTACTTGAGACTGACTGCCATTCAAGAAGATTAGCCTCGTATTTTGTGTTGAATACTATGGCTACTCCTTCTTTTCCTTGATTGTCATTGCCTGAATATAACATTTTGTATTTATTGCTCAGAAAGATCTCACCAGTTTTGGTCTTTTTTGTTTCAGTCACCCCTATTATGTCGATCTGGTACTTATCTAATTCCTCAGCTAGCTCCATTTCTTTGCCATTCAGGCTTCTTACGTTGATAGTACCGATCTTTAACTCTGGTGATGTTGAGTTGGGGTTTGTTTTCAGATTTGTTCCAGTAGCTGACTTTTCGCTGTTCGCCCTGGTTCCCTGGCGAAAACAACGGGGGCCTTGTTTAACCGGGCGACGCCCCAGCCGGCATGAAATTTTGTCATGTTGTACCATCATTCTATATTTTGGTTTAACCAATAAGAATACAATTTGGTCGGCTAAATCCCAAATTGCCAGCCCATCCTCGTCCGTTCAGTATCCAAGTAGATACCCAACAGGGTGCACCACGAGAAGGTGAGGATTGGACATTAGGTCAGAAGCCCTGGTCGGTTCTCCGCATTCCTTTAAAGGCTATGTGGAGGTCTCCTCTCAGTTATACAGCTTTGACCCTTAAGCACCCCGACAGCAGAACTGGATAAGGGAAATGGGTTTACAGTGATACTGCTGGACCTGGCAAAAGCGTTTGACAGGATACCACATGGAATTCTAATCTGTAAACTACAACATATGGGAATGGATATAGGGTTGGTGAGATGGTAGAGTCCAAAAGACGGCCTGTGACTAGTGGTGTGCTGCAGGGTTCTGTTCTTGGACCACTGCTGTTTAATCTGTTCATTAACGATATAGGAAAGGATCTAAGTGGAACAGTTCATTTGTTCGCTGATGATGATGCAAAGTTGGGTAGGGCAATAGTGAATGCAGAAGATGTCAAAGTCTTGCAGGATGACTTAGATAGATTGGAGTTCTGGGCTAAGGAGAATGGATGTCAATTTAATGTGACAAAATGTAAGGTTATGCATTCTGGGGTGAAAAGATTAGCAGCAGTATACCACATTGGTGGAACTGTACTCCAAGAGATTGATGAGGCCAGGGACTTGGGAGTGTTGGTGGATAGTCAGTTGAAGTTTAGGGGGCACATTGCAAAAGTAGCTAAATCAGCTCATCAACTCACTTGGTTGTTGAAAAATACCTTGACGAGCAGAGACAAGCAAGTTATTGTACCGCTGTACCGAGCCTTGATAAAACCTCATCTCGACTACTGTGCCCAGATTTGGTCACCTCGGTTCCTTCTTGATGGGGAGGAGGTGGAGAGGATCCAGAGGTGAGTGACTAAGATGATAGCAGGTCTATGGAATGAACCATATGAGAACAGGTTGAAGATTTGTGGGTTGCAGAAACTAGTTGATATGCAGAAAAGGGGAGATATGATTGAGACATTCAAATTCTTAAAAGGATTCTATAGGATTAATTCAGAGGATATTTTTGAGACAAGGACTGGTGGTGGGAGAACTAAGGGACACAAATGGAAGCTGGGCAAGAGTGTGGTTAGCAGGGGTGTGTTAGAGCTGGGTTCTTTACTTTTAGAGTGGTAAATGAGTGGAATAAGCTGCCAGAGTCTGTTGTGGGTGCTATGACAGTGAGCGAGTTCAAGGTAAAGTATGATAGATACTGTGAGAATGTCGAATAGTTGTGTGGACATGATGTTTAGGGCCTCCCTTGATGAGTCTAAGGACTTCCTGGAGTAGCCCGAAATAATAATAATATATATGAAAATAATCAAATAAAATAAGATTAAATTATGAATTATCATATACGAGAGCGATAAACCAAGTAATCCAACAGGGATGTCTCCTATTATTATCTAAATGAAATAATAATAAAATGGAGTAAAAATTTTCATCAAGGTATTAAACTTTCTCCTACTGTGAACTTAAACACTCTCCTTTTTGCTGATGACCAAATAATAATTACAAATTCTGAAGATAACTTAATAAGTTATCTTCAACTGGAATGATAATATCAACAGAAAAATCCAAAATGATGGACTTTAAAGGACAAGGTCCATGAAGAACTAAAATAGTAATAGATAACAAGATTTTAGATTAGGTGAATTCATTTAACTACCTAAGATGTATGAATTACATATGAAAAAGATATAAACCTAAAAACTGCAAAATATTTAAAAATCAACAGGTGTAATTAATTCTATATTTAAACCTAACCTAGTTCAAAAACAAACCAGGCTAAAAGTATACAATACGTTATCCCTACCAGTTCTATTGTATGGAAGTGAAGTCTGGACAATAAAACAAAAAGACAAAGATTAACAACTGAAATGAAGCTTATGAGAAATACTGCAAAGTATACGCTATTCGATCACAAAAGAAATTATGAAAGAATTAAACCAAGAATCAGTGATAGAAAAAATTTAAAAATATAAAAATAAATGGATGGAACATGTAGAAAGAATGAAAACAGAAAGAAACCAAAACAAGCCTTAAATTACAAACCATTAGGAAAAATAAAATCAGGACATCCTCTTAAGGGAATCAACAATGACTTCTGAGACTGGAACAGGCCACTCTAGGCCTAAATCTTTGATAGGTATGATGATGAACTCCCTTTTTTACAGGTAAGTACAGCAAATGCATAACATCTTCCTTACCACACATTCAACTGGCGGTTTCAGGTGAACCGTTAGCTGAATGTTTGTCCACTTTCTTTCTTACACTTTGTCACTTTTTGTCTTTTACCTCCCTCCTACTTTTAGCTTTTGCTCCTTCTTCTTTTTTTTTTTTTCTTTTTTTTTTTTGTTTTGAAAACCTACTGGTTCTTTTATATCAACAGAAGAAAAGCTCTTGTATCGTGTAACAGATTGGAATTTTACTGTGCACTCTTCAAAAACAAGATGCAATTGGGTGCTCATCACGATAAGTAAATTAAATGTCTTATGAGAATTCAGTTCTATGAAAAATTTCAGCCACAGGACTGACTTCTACCAGCAAGGCTATGGACATCTCGAAATGGGCATACCATATCCTAATCCAAGAATTAGGTATGTAAACAGTGTCCCTCAAGGTAGGTGCTGCATGACAGTAAAACAAAAACCATGTTTGATGGCAAATTTGGAAAGGGTGTCTGGAGGATTTTACAAATAACTCATTTCATTTTCGGAGGAAATGTGTAACTACAGATGAGACTTGGATCCACCACTGCAAACCAAGTAGAAAGGCGTATGCAGTGGCATTTCATGTCGAACTTATATGTATATATAAAACTGTGTTATTAAAATGTTTTTAATCCACAACATGACATCAATAATAAGAAAATAAATAATTATTTACTTAGTTGCTGATATTTTGCTGGTTTTATACTTCGCTTCTTCTGCAGACAAATAGTTTTATAAAATGCAAAACAGCTACAATTAGTTAATAGTGGGAAGAGTTTAAAATTGTAAAAGACAATTAGAGAGAGAGAGAGAGAGGAGAACAAGTATTAATTTGATTTTAAGATGTTGACTGCCAACTATGAGATAACTCATAGTTGGGAGTCAGCCGACGGATGTCCACTAAGAGTTATCTCGCAGTGGCTGGGACGATCTATGATGCCAATTACAATCATTCTCGTAGCAAACACGCTAACTATACGTATTGGTTGTCTGTGACAAGTCCATTCAAAGCCTTGGTGGCAGGAAATGAAACAAGTCATAAATAAAATAGATTTATTCAGAAAATAAAAAATAAAAAAATTCACATTTTCAACTAAAAGTTTTTTAGTAGCAAAAAACAAGGTATATAAAATATTTTTATGATGATATTTCTAGAAACATTCTTCCATACATAAAGCAGGTTTTTCTTCACACACTGGGCAAAAGTATCTCATTTCTCGCCAGCGTTTTTCAGTCATACAATCACGGCAAAGTTTCGCACAAGCCGTCACAGTGAAACAATATGCAGCAATAAGTAGGACTGTAGAAGGGGTAATATGAGATAATTCATAGTTGGTGTATAGTAGTACTACATCTTTCAGGATACCAACTACGAGATAACTCGAGCGATTTCAAGCCATTGCTGATTCCCAAAATAGTCTCAATGACTTGTAATGATTTCTGTGTAGAATTTTTGTTTCCTTCCCTCTAATCCCATGTGAAGAAGTGTCCAAGGAATGGTTTGCTAGTCCTGACTTGCCATAATGATGGTGCTCAATGCATTTACTCTCTTCCAAAATCATTAGAAGATCCACTGCTAACCTTTTACAGTCCATCTTGAAACTCACCAACCCAAGAAATGCATTTCTTATATTCTCTGAGGCAAATGTCAACAGATTTTCCTGACTGTCCATAGTAAGGCAGGTCACCAGGACAGGAGACTTCATATACTCCTGGATGTGAAAAAAGAGAGTTTGTCCTCAGGTGAATGGGAGCATTTCACTATATAAAAAAGGAATACATTTGGCACCATCATTATGGCAAGTTGGGACTAGCAAACCATGTCTTGGACACCCTTTACACAAGATTAGATGGAAGAAAATGCGATACAGAATTCATTACAAGTCAGAGAGAGACTGTTTTTGGAATCAGCAGCTTTAAAACATTCCCCAAACCTCAACAAGTTAAGGGTTTGGGGAATCCAACAACAGACAGTGCCAATTAGGATTTTTATTCCTTTTATCCATTACAGTTTTGAACTGTTCCCAATATTAACTAACTACTACCATTTTATACTGTGACAAACTTTGTGATCTGAAGATGCTGGGTATAAAATCACTGAAATAACAGCAACTAAGTAAATAAATGTATTATTTATTTTTCGTCTTGTGCTGTGAATTAAAACCATTCTGGAAAAAAAAAATCTCATAACATGGCATCATACTTCTGAGATTCCAAGGGGATAATAATGATGATCAATTATTTTCCAAAGGGCCCAATTATAAAAGGAGAGTACTAAACTCACCTACAATCACACACACATATACAAAAAAGGGCAGGAATGGCCAAATGAAAAATATTGTTTCACCATATTTCACCACAATAATGGATCAGCTCACACAACCACTATTGTAGTGGCCTAACTTTACAAACTTGGCTTGTTGCTGCAATTCCAAAACTTACAAGACATGACTCTTTTAGAATTTTTCCTATTCCTGAAATTCAAAAATTTCTTGTCTGGAAAGAAATTTTTGTCAGATGAAGACAGTAGCCAAAGGCTTTTTTTGTGGACTATGACAAATCAGTTGCTTATAAGGATAGTATAACTATATTGCAGTTATACTATCCCGAGCAAATTAGTGTAAGAGGAGATTATGTTGAAAAATAAAAAAATAAAGTCAAACTAATCTGGAGTCTGTTTCTATGTCAGACAACACAATTTTTGAACAGACCTCATATATAGAGAGAAAAGGATTTTTGAGGAAGGTTAGAGACGATGTTCTGCTGGTCTGAGTAAGGTAACCATTACTGTTCAACCTACATGATGGTCATGTTAACAGGCTTCTATAAGATGTTTAATTGATTGCTGACGTGAAGTAGGGAGAATTATCAGGAATGGTACTGTGCAGGGTCTTTCCAAGATTTTAATAAGGTGAATCAATGGTAGTGATGCCAGATAATGTCTAGATATAAAAATTGCTCAGTGTATTTACTGGAAATGCCAGTTTAACAACACAGCTAAGTCATGGTTTTTGAGCAATGGAAACTACAGATGTGATGAATGTTGATCAGCAAAAATACTAATGTGGTAGTTGCATTGAATAATGACTTAATCAAACAACATTAAGAACTATTTTGCCCAGATCTTATCACCAGGCATTGAAGGTGATTAAGAAAAATAACTTAAGTTACAAAGTTAGATAAGCAAAAAAAATGCTATTAGGACTGTAAAATAGTTAGGTATGAGGATAATGGAGAAAATGAAATGTATAATGTTGTTTGTGAGAGAGCAGAAGGGCTGATGTGATTGTGACATAAGGTGCTAAAGAGGTATTTACCACAGATACTAGGAGATTTTAAGGGCATGACAGGGGGACATCCTTGAAAGTTGCAAGGAGTAAAAACTGTAGATTTTTTTGCACAGAGATTGGTGGATATGCAGTATGTGAACTGAAGGCAATGAATATTGAAAACTGGTACAATATACATTGCAGTGTATATTGGTAGAAGTGTATTTTGCGGTGTATATTTGGTGTATACCATGGCAGATGGTCCATCCACTTTCAGATCTGAAAGTGGACCTTCTGCCATGAGTATCATGACTTTGTAGGGATTCTACAGTTTTATTATTATAATACATCAAGAGTAAACAAAGGAGAGGGGAGGGGAAAACGACAATCAGATTTTTCACTGCTTCTCCAGCTAACTGAAAAAAAAAACTGTACACATGGTAATTATTTTAGTTTCTGAACATTTGCAAGTCCTTGTATTTTATTATATGATTGAAAAAAAGTCAATAAGTTTATCTTCATGTTTGGTGCTGAATGCTATTACTACTCCTTCCTCTCCTTGATCACTATTGCTCAAATACAGACTGTCCCAAAATTCACGCAAGAAGTAATTTTGATAGAAAACACAGGTTTTTAATTAAAAATTGTAATTTCTTATTGATTCATAAAGTATACAGTATAGGGTTATGCATGGAATAGCATATTGGGTAAATGGCCTCCACGGCTTTGCTGGCACATACGCACTCTTTTGCCGAAATTTTCCATGACAGTTTTGCATAAATGTGGCTGAATTTCGTTGATACAGCACTCAATTTCCTCCTTCAAGGCGTGGGTGGTCGTGGGCTTGTTGGCATAAACCTTAGACTTCAAAAAACCCCAAAGAAAAAAGTCCAACACTGTTAAGTCACATGATCTGGGCGGCCAATTCTGATCACCAAAACAGGAAATTACACGACCAGGAAATGACTCATGCAGTAATTGAACTGTTTCTCAGGCTGTATGGCATGTGGCACCGTCTTGTTGAAACCACGTCGTCCACATGCATATCTTGCAATTTAGGCACAAAAAACTGGATTATCATGTCGCGATAGTGAGCACCATTAACTGTTATTGCCTTACCAGCCACATTTTTGAAGAAGAATGGACCGATGATGCCTCCAGCCCAAAATCCACACCAAACAGTAACATGTTGTGGATGCATTTGTTTCTCAACAATCACTCGTGGATTTTCTGAACCCCAAATGCGACAATTTTGTCGATTAACGAAGCCATCAAGATGAAAATGACTCATCACTAAAGATGATTTTGTTCGAAAAATAAGCATCCACTTTTGTTCCATAATCCATTCAACGAACTCTCTTCGCTGTGTGTGTGGTCAGTAGGCTTCAGTTCTTGAGTCAATTGAACTTTGTAAGCATGAAGATGCAAATCTTTCGTGAGAAGATGCTGTAGAGAGCTTCTCGAAATGCCCAATTGAAGACCACGGTGCTGAATTGATGTTCCTGGACTCTCAGCAACACTCTCACGAACTGCTTCGATGTTTTCTGTTGAACGACTTGTTGAAGGACGGCCAGAGTGTATAAGATCACTAATTGATCCAGTTTCCTTGAATTTTTTAATTAATCTTTTCACAGTTGATGAAGTTAAATCACTATTCCGACCATAATTTGTACAAAAATTGCGAACTGTAGCTGCCAAACCTTCATTATTTTTAAAATATTGCTCAACAATGAAAATGTGTTGTTCTTTCGTGTAGCGCTCCATTTTTAATAACCCTGAACTGTCAGCTGTCACGCTGTCTTTTTTTTCTCGTTGGCAACACTTTACCGCACAAATGGCGCTAAATTTAAATTTTGCTTGAATTTTGGGACACCCTTTATAACATTCCATATTTATTATTTAGATGGATCTCACGTGTTTTAGTCTTCATCTCAGTGATACCAATTATGTCTAATGTAGTATTTCTCTAGTTCTCCTAGATCCATATTTCCCACTAATACTTCTTATACATGTGCCTATCTTCAATTTTGCTGCCACTGAGTTTGTTCCAGTATCTGACTTTTTATCATTTGCCCTGGTTCCCTGATGATAACAACAGCAGGGAGGTTGTTCAAGTGGGCAATACACCAGCTGGCATGAAAGTGATGGTATATCATGATGTTTGCTTCTAGTTTAAGCTAATACAGAATATGGTTTTGGTCTGCTAAATTCCTAAATTGCCAGTCTATCTGTGCTTACTCAGTAACTATCAGGGCATACTACATGAAGGTGAGGAATGGACATTAGGCTAGAAGCACTAGTTGGTACTCAGCATTCCTTAAAGATCATGTGGAATCTTCTTCTGACTATTTAGCTTTAATCCTTGAGCAACCAATCAAAACTCTCAAAAAAACAATGCAGAGCTCCGTATTCAGCACTTTACCAGTGAGAGGCTTCTTTGTCAAGAAGCCTAGCAGTTGACTGTGAAAATGTTATTATACCAAAAATGTTATTTATTACTTTTTTTTTTAATTGAAGGAACCAAGGAAAGTTTCAGTGATTATATATTTTAATTTAATAATAATGTGAAATAATACTCACTAGCTCAAAGACTGGCATTTTCCAGCAGCAGATGTTTGATTAGCAAGTATAAACATTCACATCATCAAGAAAATCCATTTCCCAATGCAATAATATATATGGTGGGTTACTTTATTTTTCCCTTTAACAAGGTTAACAGTATCACAGATGAAAGGACAAACTTGTATAATTCTAATAGTTGGTAAAAAAATTAACTCTATATTTGTGCTTACCTGTATGATATTAATTATTTAAATATGAATAGTCAAATGTAGCATAAAAGAAAATCATTACTACTCAGAAAAACAACACAAAAATATGAAAAAAAAAATCTTTTATGAAATTAAACAAAATTTAAAAGGCAAATCAAATTAATATAGATTTTATGCTTCAGATCTGAAAGCCAACCTGAAATTTTTCAGCAAGGTCGATATTTTGTCCCCGAAGTTCTGATATGTTCTCCTTTGAATTAAGTTTTTTTTTCCTTGATTGTGGCCTAAGTTCACTAGGAAAACATTTCCAGTCTAAAAAATAAAATAAAATAAATAGAAATAATAAAGCCATCAAGTTAAACTTATTATGATTAAATACAAATATGGTTTTTAAAAATTTGTTTTTATTAATCCTTCTTTAAATTTTTTTTTTAATATATATATATATATATATATATATATATATATATCTGGCGCACGCACGCGCACACACACACACACACACACACACGAAAGGTCACAAAACTTATAGCACAGTAGTGCCATGTGTGGGCAAGAACATTTGCTTGAACAGCTGAAGGCTGTAATCTTTGGGAAAGGCAGAGTGGGGAGACTGTTCCAAAGGACAGAAGTACATGGAATAAAAGAGGAGGCAATGAAGTTGGTTCGGTGAGTTTCAAGATGGACTGTAAAAGGGTGTTGGTTAGCAGTGGCTCTTGTTTTAATGATTTTGGAGGAGAGCGGAAGAATAACAGCAGCCAATTCCAGAGGGAAACTGTCCATGAAATATCTGTAGAAAAGGCAGAAACAGAACATCTATGAGAGAGGGATTGAAGTGGGTGGGTGTGTGAGAGAGGATCATTAATTAGTCAGATTGCCCTCTTCTGGATAGAATCAAGCAATCTTAGAAAGGATTTTGGTGCACCACTCCAAATATGGGAGCAATATTCCATGGCTGGGCAAGATTAAGCTTTGTATAGGGTTAGCAACTGCAAAAGTGTGAAGTAGTGTCTTGTGCAAAAAAAGTATAGCAAGTTTTTTGGCAGCTGCAGAAGCTACAGTTGAAATTGGTTGTACCAGGAAAGATGAGAGGTGCAAGTCAGTCCAGGAAGAGATATGTGATCATTTTTGGATATCTCAGTATTACTGAAGGTAAGGGGGAGAGTTGTGAGCTCTTTCTTGTGAGAGATCAGACAGAACTGAGTTTTCGAGGCATTGAAGTTTACAAGGTTGTCCTTGCCCCACTGGGATACAGCTAGGAGATCTGAATTCAGGTTTCAGGTCCCTGGTCGTGGTAGATCTTGAGGATCCTAATACTTGAGCACTAACAGGTTTGTCAAATGAAAAGGAGGAATGGTGTGTACTATCATCAGCAAAGCTATGGATAGGATTGAAAGTCTGTAAGAGCAGGTCATTTATATACAGGAGGAAGAGAGGTGGGTGAAAGAACAGAACCCAGAAGTACTCCTGCATTGGTGGGGAAATCTGAGCAGAGTAAATCGTCCACCATAACACGTAGTGAGTGACCAGTGAGAAAGTTGGTGATCCAGTTGCAGAGTGGGTAAGGTAGACCATAGGATGGCAATTTGTGAGTATGCTCCTGTGCCAAACCCATTCAAATGCCTTTGAAATGTTGAGGACAACCACATGAATTTCTCCATGGCTTGAGTTCAGAGGTATGTGGTGAAAACAAGAAGATCAGCTGTCGATTGCGAGTAGTGGATTTTTTAATTAAAAAAAAGTATTTTTAGTTGTTTTTAATTAAAATGTCCAATATAAGAATTTATACAAATGTTTCCCTCACTAATTAATTTAGGAAATAAAATGACAATCATATAATAAAAGAAACTTGATCAGTTAACCTTTTTTGACAATTATGTCCCCCACCTGCAATCCTCAGTTAAGACAGCTAAAAATATCTAGAGAAAAAAAACTGAATGATTATTAGATTATGCAATTTTAATAAAATCAGTAATACATAACATATCAGTTATGTATTAATTGGATTATTATCAATACATTTTTGCCATTGCAGTCAAAATAGCTGTTTCAATTATGTTTGATACAGTTTTATATATACAGTGGTATCTCGCTAATCCAAACTATTAAAAACTTTGCTCATTCGGATTATCGAATTTTTCCTTAAGAGACAACAATAACTAGCGTTTAAGACAAAAATAATCAGATTCTAATGATACATCAATTTAATTCTGTAAATAAATGAAGTAACTGATAGAAAAAAAAACTACTGTATTGTAATGTAAAACAAAAATAATACAGTACACAAGTTTATTTTAGTAAAAAATTTAATTTTCACGTACCTGTACTGTATTGAGGGGTCTGATTTAATAAAACTGCATAGTTCAGTACGTAACTTAATTTGCATAAAAAATATCACTTTCTTGTACACAACACAAAAAAATTTCACAAAATAACACAAAAAGAAGTTTTTTATTTCTTTTATTTCTGAGTCACTACTTTTCTTTTGCTTCCTGGAAGTTGCTTCTTGCAACTTTTTTCGAATGCTTCTGCTCGGAGCTACATTAGCAATAAAATTTTGTGGAATGGCATATCATTCTTCTTAACACATTCTATACACATATTAAAACTGTCAGCTGCCTCTTCATGTTTTACTTTTTATTCTTCGGGTTGTTTATCGTTAGCATCATCTTCTAATTCATTCTGTAGTGTCATTTATAATTTCAGCGTCTGACTTAATTTTGAATTCACTTTCGGTTCTACCTGTAATCCATTCCGTAACATTTGTTTGTGAAATTTCAACATCTGGATTTATATTTTTAACCAAATTATGCATGATTTGAATTTCCTCTTTTTTGTGTATATTTGTGATTCATGCCGACAATACAGTACGTACTGTACAGTATAAAAAAGCAAACGTGAACACAATATATCAAAATAGGCCTCCAGTATAACCGTACAATCGACAGTATGAAAAAAAAATTACTGTACTGTAGTAATAATAAAATAAATAATAATAGTTAAAATAATAATTATTAAATAAAAATAATAGTACACAAAATAATAACACGTAATAAATAAAACTTTTTTTTCTTTCAAACTGCAGTTCGGATTACCGGAGGGTTCGGACTGAAGAGGTTCAGATTAGCAAGATACCACTGTATATATACCCTCTGTCCAAAAAGAAACCGAACTGTTGATAAAAAATAAAGCACAGGCCAATTATAATTATTCAAATCATTTACTTCAATCAATATACTCTCCCTCAGCTTAATTAATTGACTGTGCCAGATATAGCATCTGGCACAGTCAATTAATTCGTTAAATGAGTTTTTTTATATCGCTTTTTTGGAATACTGTTGAGGATTGTCGTTACTGCCACTTGAATGTTTTCAATGATGTCATATCGCTTTCCTTTCATCAGCAAATGAAGTCGAGGGAAAAGAAAGAAGTCACAGGGTGCTAAATCAGGTGAATACAGCAAGTGATCCAACACACAAACTTGGTTTTTGCTCAGAAACTGTCTCACAATGTTCAAATGATGAGATGGTGCATTATCGTGCAAAAGTAACCAGCTGCCTGCATCCCGATATTCATGCCGTACGCAACGAATTCTTGCTATCAATCGCTTCAAAACTTCTAGATAAAACTCACCATTGACCGTTTGGCCAGGCAGAATGAATTCCTTATGGATGATGCCCTTGGAATCATAGAAACAAATCAGCATTGTCTTTACTTTTGACTTCCCCAAGCAACTTTTTTTCGGATGCTCCTCTTCTGGTGATCTCCATTCAGCACACTGGCGCTTTGTTTCCGGCTTATACTCAAAACATGTTTCGTCACCAGTAACGATCGTTTCAAGGAAGTCTGAGTCCTTACGAGCGGTTTTAACAAGGTCCTTGCAGTGTTCGATTAGATACATTTTTGGTCGTCAGCCAATTTGTGGGGAACAAATCGCGAATTCAATTTAAGAAGGCCCAAACTCTCAGTCAAAATGTTGTGCACAGTTGATTTTGAAATCACCAATTCATCTTCAATCAATCTCACGGATGACTTTGGGTTTTCTTTGATGAAATCATGCCCGGCTTTTCGTCATCCTCAAGCATCTCACGACCACTTTGAAATCGCTTAAGCCATTTGTATACTTGAGTATGGAATAAGTATTAATCACCGTATGCTTTTTGAAGCATTTGATGTGTTTTGGTAAAACATTTACCAAGTTTAACACAAAAGTCAATCACAGCTCTCTGTTTGAAACTCATTTTCCGACCGTTCGTCAAAACACACTGTCAACTCTTGGCACTATAACTTGGCTTATAATGAAACAAATATCATAAACAGTTGACACAATACTAATGAAGGTTGCCGCTTTCAACAACAAAAAGATACAACAGGGGGCGCCACTATTTTCTTCTATTTTCGAAAAGTTCGGTTTCTTTTTGGACGGAGGATGTATATATATTATGTAGGAGTACCCCAGGGTTCTGTTCTTTCACCCACTCTCTTCCTCTTGTATATAAATGACCTACTCTCACAGACTTCCAATCCTATCCATAGTTTTGCAGATGACAGTAGACTCCATTCCTCCTTTTCATTCGACAAACCTTGTAGTGCCCAAGTATTTGAGATCTACCATGACTAGGAACCTGAACTAAGATCTTCTAGCTATATCCCAGTGGAGCAAGAACAACCGTGTAAACTTCAATGCCATTAAAACTCAGTTCTATCTGATCTCTTGCAAGAAAGAGCTTGCATCCCCCCCCCCCCGGCCACTTACCTTCAGTAATACAGAGATATCCAAACACAATCAGATTTCTCTTCTTGGACTGGCTTTTGCACCTCTCATCTTGCTGTACTTTTTCGCACAGGACACTTCACACCTGCTAACTCTATACAAAGTCCAAATCTGTCCTGCCATGGAAAATTGCTCCTATATATGGGGTGGTGCACCAAAATCCTCTCTAAGATTGATCAATTCAGAAGATGACAATCTGACTAACTAATAATCCCTCTTTCACATACTCACTTCAATTCCTCACTCACAGATGTTCAGTTTTTGCCTTGTGCCTCTTCTACAGATACTTTCATGGATAGTACTCTGCTGAATTGGCCACTATTATACCTCCACTCTCCTCTAACACTCTAACATGCAATAGACCTTGTTGCCAAGAGAAATCGATCCACACACGAAATGATCAGATATAAGATATATATATATATATATTATGAGTCCACCAAAAAAAATTATGTACACTTTAACAGATGTCATCTGTGGACTTTTTTCGAAGTTGGATTGAATTATAGTAGCAAGTGTAGTATGATGTTCTCTCAAAAGATGTCGTTACTCACATGAATACTAGCATCAATATATGACCGATAGGACAGTCAAACAAAATGGCCGAGGTACAATTGTCATTAGAGGAACACAAGACCATTTTAAAGTGGTATTTCAAATTTGAGAATGTTGCTGAAGTTCAATGACAATGGAGGCATGAGTTTGCAGCACAATCTCCAACATGCCTGCCAACTATTCATGATAAGAGTGAGACCCATGATACCATGTGTGATGTGCACAAGGGAAGATGCAGGAGACCTTGCACAACAACAAGTCCTGCTTCTTCGGCTATAGTGTTGGAACAGTTTAACACTTACCACAGAAGTCTACCACACAATGAGCAAGTGGGACAGGAGTTAGCAGAACAAGCATATGGTGCATTCTTAAAGCAGCTAAATGGAAAGTTTACATCCCAAGATTATTACATGCAATGAATGAAGATGATCCTGATCAAAGTATGCAGTATTGTGAGTGGTTTCAACACATGGTAGATGAGGAGTTGTAAGGAAGATGGTTTGGTCTGATGAAGCACAATTTAAGCTTAATGGAACAGTGAATCAGCATAATTGTGTTTACTGGGCTCCAGAAAATCCAGGAATTGTTCCTGGATTTTCTGGAGCCTAGCAATTGCATGGATAAGGTAGTCAATTTACCAGGACTCAATGTCTGGTGTGGATTGTCAGCTAGGGGTTTAATAGGACCATTCTTCTTTGACTGGTCAAGTGTACCCAAGCTTGACCATCTCGGTGGTAGTGTGGTGGTGCGCCATCATGTTGGATGAGAAATTGATCATTCCCATAAAGCATGAATGGCAGGTAAAATGGATGTGCATAGGAATGATCAATTTCTCATCCAACATGATGGCACACTACCACCGAGACATGAGAGCTTACCTTGATGAGCGCTTGCAGGGACAATGGATAGGATGAAGAGGTGCAGCTGAGTTTCCCTCACGTTCTCCTGATTTGACACCCTTGAACTTTTACCTACGGGAGACTAAGGATGTAGTGTATAGTAGAAAACCAGCTACAATGGTGGCCCTTCGGAAAGAAATTGAAACGGCATGCACAGCAATCCCACTGGACACTGGCCAACATTGCCTAAGCAGTAGTTCGCCATAATAATAAGTGTCTGAACACTAATGGTAACAACTTTGAGCACCTCGTATAATTGTGGAAGTCAAAGGTAACTTGTATTCATCCCTTGATGTCTGTATAAATTTAGTATCACAATTTTTATACAGGTTTTTCTTTTGCTGAAGTGTGTATACATTTTTTTTTGGCAGACTCTGTATATATGATATTAAAATTCATGATTATAAAAAAAAAAAAAAATTTAATCCAATGTCTTCTTAGCACAGAATAAGAAAATACTAATCTCTGAATTATCCAACCACAGCAGGAAAACAATTTGCTGGTTGAATAACTGAAGGACTGAATATTTATACCTTCACTTGTCCTTTTGAAAGGAGAATAATTAAAATATCACTAGATTAATAATGTTGACACTGTAACTAAAGTAAAGATTGTTCATAAAACAGAAGCATGAGATCAATTATCAATTAATGAAGTCACAGTGTGACTGTGAAATGCAGTCTCAAACATGAAATGAAGCAGGAGTGAAAATCAATTCTCAGTTAAAATGCTATAACTAAATACTTACTATATTTTGCATTTTTTCCTGATGACACACTTTGTTGATATTTATCAGAATATCTGTGAATATCTTTTTTCACATCTGGCTGGATAAAAAATGCAGAATCTCTCATTCTGCCTCTCAATTCCTGTTTCAGAGCTAATAGGTAATTCTGTTCTTCATTAGTTATTAGAGGTCGAGGTTTAAATTCTAATATCTACATAAAAAAATAAAAAACTTAGCACTTTTATTTCTAATCAGGAATTTAATATAAACAATTATTAACTGATGTAATTCCTATATCTAATTACTTTGTTCTGTTGAAAACAATGCTTAAAATGCATAGAAAGTTTGAGGCTATCTTTCCATTTGGAAGACAAGGTATAATTTTTTTGTCATCAAATACTATGAGCAGCATGAGGCACCAACTTATAAAAATTTTAATAAAAAAATTTCCAATCTCATTGAGACCATTTCCTTTCAAAATTGTTAATTACATTTATTTTGCCTAAGAGAGAGACTTTCTCTCTCAGAGGCAGTATTTGAGCATATGATATCCCATGTCAAAAATGATATTTTGCTCTCATATCCCATGTCAGAAACTATACAATTTACAATCTACTCTTTTAAATCTTCATTGGAAAATCTGTCTCATATCAAATTTGCTTGTAGCTGCTACTGCTGTATTGCTATTCTAATATTGCCAACTCTTCTGAACTTTTTAATTAGATTTCCTTCCTATAAATCTTGATTTTAACTTGTCCGACTCGCCTCATTATTATTATCAGCAGACTAATAATAATAATTATTATTAATGGAGACTCATTACAGAAGATTCATTCAACCAACATATTTTTTCATACTGAGCCATAAAATCCTTAACATTCATCATTTACAACACCTTCTGTTATGTTGTAAATTCTGGGATGTGTTATATTTAACCACAATTCTCCATGTAAAAGGATCTACTCTTCACATCCTTCATCATCACAACTTTATACAATTTCCAATAATGGCCTTTTGTTCTTCCCCTCTCATCTTCGACTCTTTTAATTCTTTCTGTATTAATTTGATATTTCCTCAATAACCTAAATGTCTCTATCTATCATATTACATATTTTCTGCCTATTCACCAAACTGCAATTTACATTCTTTTAATTTCTCACCATAACCAACATTCCAGAGTACTGATGCTACTCAATACTTCTTTGGTCACTCATCTCTGATCCTTCTACAATATTTCCACATCACTATGAAAACTAGGTCATCAAATATGACTCCAATGGTCCAAGTGTAGTCTGATCAATCCTTTATAGAGTGCCATAACTACCTCCATATCTTATTTGTCAATGTACTCCTTAAAACAATAGCAAGTGAACAAACACTACCATCCTATCTGACTGAGATAAGAGTTTACAAGAGCAAATTATTTGAAATTTCTGCATAACAATGGTTCCGAATTAGAGAATATTTATTTTTATTTTTAGCGTATGATGATACAACAGCTGCGAGGTCCATAAGGGTGGGTAATGCACCATCTTATGAAACCAATATAACACTACTGGTTTTGTAAAATTTTTATCTGTAAACTGTGTGTATGTGTTCCTGGCCAATATGCCTGTATTCTGGAGAATTCATGAAGATAATGGAGGATTAAATAGCATAGACAGTGAGCTGTGTGGGATGGAGTGTCCTCCTACAATAAGTCATTTTACTCTTTGAAGGTGTCGTAATAATAACTTCTGCATAGGGTGAAGGGAAGATGATAGGGCGACATCCCTTGTTCACTTACAGGTTAATGAGTTTTAAGAGGTACTTCTGGTAAAAAAAAAAAAAAAACACGCGTGCACACACAGGGTAAACCCATCTATGTGAAGTAACTGCATAAGTTTTTTTTTTAACATCATCAGATTTCATTTTTATTAATTATGAAAAACCATATAATGCCTTTCATTTTCAGCTTCACAAAAACAAGCCCTTTCCATTGTTGTGTCCAGAATAAGCATTAAAAAGGTTTATATTAAAATATTCAGGTCACAACATTAATTCTACTCAGGCAGAGAACATAGAACGTTGGCAATAGAAAAAATAAGTTGTTTATGAATACAAGTCAAGATAAAGTTTAAGGAATTGTATAAAGTGTTTAAATATAATCTGTATTAAGCATGGGCCTGATAAAAGAAATCCATGTAAGCTGGCAAAATCCATTTGAAAAAAACCTAACTCTTGCACTGAAATAGTAAAGCCTGTGAGTCAGGGTTCAAGGGTCACTTTTACCGTCCTGAATTATGAAAGTATTGGAAAGGGAAACCTAAGCGTCTTCCAGGAATAGGAGGCAGACACACACGTGCGAAAAAATAATAGAGGGAGCTAATGAGATTGACGTGGACACACGTGACCGAGTTGGCGCGTATCGCAAATATCGAGATTTACCGAGAGGAGAAAATTAAATAAAAAGGCCTTGCATGAAGATTCGAGATCTCTTTCTTCCTGGATTCCTGATCTCTCGGAGTGGTCCTGCTCGTCGTAGGAGGGAAGTTCCTGGCCAGTCGCGGAAGGCACTTAGTTCGTCCGTCGTAGCGTTCGTATTGGGCCAAGCTATGTCCGTGTTCTAGGATAGCTGTGATGTTGTCGTACGACGGAGGGACTAAATTGAGCCGTCCATTCAAGGCGACGTTACCGTGCCACCTCCCATGTTTCCCGCAGAGATTCTACTCGCACAGATCTACGGAAGATATCCTCCAAAGCGACTACATTTAAAGGCCTTGATGATTAGACAGGGCGGGAACAAGTTTTAAGAATTCAAGGTCAGAAATGGTAATGTAGACTTTTGAAATACTAATTCCAGTTGTAAGAAGAGAGTGAATTTCCTGTGTGAACATTTAAATTGGACTGAACTTAAAGAACTGTAAGAGTAGCCTACAACTAGATACGTGTCTGAGACAGTGTTAAGAACTGTTTGCCCAAGAGGCCGAATAGATACAAGATTATGTTAAACTAAAAGTGTAATTGTGCTGATGTGTTCGCTGATAGCCACGTGTATCCGAATGGCTTAATGATAATATGAATTTTACTTTATGATTGTATTTAAGGTTATTAAGATTTAGTATGTGTGATAAGTAAAAGTTAATTAGAGCTTTTGATCTGAGTTGAGTGCAACCATATTATCCTGTTTTGAAATGTATTATAGTGTATCACCTTAAAGCTCGTTAAATTGTTTCATTCATGTACTTGCCTGATCTGCCTATGTTATATGAATTCAAAACTACCGCTCATAAAAATAACAATGAACCAAGCGGGATAAACCCATGAATACTAATGCAATAAGTAAGCTGCGACTGTAAGAAAGAAAATGAGAAGGGGGGGAGATAAATTTATGCTTGATCAAATAATTATCAACTCTCTAAAGGGGTCACCCTGAACAAGAATCCTTTCTACCTAGGTATTAGCTGGCGCAGTATAAATATAAATGTGTTAATACTTATAGGGTGAACTTCTTCAGATTGTTTGTTTAGGACATAGAGAGGCCAATAGGACTGCAAAGCACTGAAGGTGAGAATATTTGATTGTAGAGTTTAAATTATAAGGGATAAATATGTATAAGTAAGGTACAGTGTTAGACGAGTTTTGAATTTAAGAAAGATAGAATACTGGATTAGTTAAGAAAGGGTAGATAAAGAGTAAACAACTAATTAAGTAAAGAAATAACAAACAAGATAAAAAACGGGCAATAACATAAGTGACGGAGTTGAGAGGATAGATAAAATAAAAAAAAAGAAGGAAAAGTCACAACACCATGGAATATTTCATGATTTATGGCCCACCCTGTGAGTGTATATACGCATATGTGTGTGTGTATATATACAGCAGCAGTGAACAAATTAATCCAAAATAGCTGAATTCGTCAAGTTTTTGGTTTTGGTTTGATTTTTGTTTCAGATCACGATAATTCTGGCTTATTATTTTGGGTTCTGGTTTTAGTTTATTATTTTGGATGAGTGCTGTGTGTTTTAAATGTCTCTACGATGTTTATTAATAGTATTGTGCATTTTTAACAGAGTAAACAACTTAATAATTATTGTTTTATTCATTTTGTGTAGCAATAAAATGGATACATCTCTTTGTAAAAGAAGGTTTAATGCCAAAAGAAATTCATTCGAAGCTCATAAAAGTTTACAGGTACTCTCCTCCTTTGTTTCAACGATTAAGAAATGGGCTGCTGAGTTTAAACGTGGCCATACCGGCCTGGAAGATGATCCACATGAAGGACATCCAAAAAGTGTAACACCAGAAATCATTGATCAAGTGCACGATATGGTATTAGATGATCGGCAAGTCAAAGTACGTTAAATTGCTGAGACTATAGGCATTTCAAAAGAACTTGTATGATATATTTTGCATGAAGAATTGCAAATGAAAAAGCTTTGCACAAGATGGGTGCTGCGCTTGATCACAGCAGATCAAAAACGCACTCGCATGAAAATCTCTGAACAGTGCTTGGAGTGTTTTAACAAGAATAAAATTGATTTTCTGCATTGATTTATTACTATGGATGAGACTTGGATTCACCATTACACACCAGAATCCAAACAGCAGTCAAACAGCGGACAGAAGCCAGTTGTTCAGTGCCACAGAAGCCAAAGTCAGTTCCTTCAGAAGGAAGGGTCATGGCATCAGTGTTTTGGGATGCAAGGCATTTTGTTTATTAATATCTTGAGAAGGGTAAAACAATAACTCGGGAATATTATTTCGATCTTTTAACCAGACTAGACGAAAAAATTCGTGAGAAAAAACCTGGTTTACAGAAGAAAAAAAATCATCTTTCATCAGAACAATGCACTTGCCCACAAAGGTGTTTTGGCAATGGGAAAATTAAGGGATCTGCACTATGAATTGTTGGAACATCCACCCTATTCTTCCCCAGATTTGCTCCCTCTGACTTCTATCTCTTCTCAAAACTAATCTTTCTTGCTGGTCAGTGTTTTTCTTCGAATCAAGAGGATTGCAGATGTAGAGAGATATTTTGCAGATCTTGCTAAGAACCACTACAGAGAGACAGGATAATAGCATTGGAGCATTGCTGGAATAAATGTATTAGTCTTAAGGGAGATTATGTTGAAACATGAAAATAATTTTGAAATTATAAATTCGTTTTTTCATTGTTAGGCCAAGGACTTTTCAGACCACTCTTGTATGTACTCTTTCTCAGCACACATCCATGACTCAAAGATAAATTACCAATGAGTGTGGTGTTGGTTTAGATACTGTTAATGCGATTTTAAAGAAGTTTAGAGAGCAGGTACCGTTTCTCCTGACAAAATGAAAAAAATAGACAAAAAAGGAAAACTACATTTACTCAAGAATGGGATTAATGTTTCTGGCATGACAATCCATCAAAGATTGTTAGAAATAGGAAGGACTGCCCACAGATCTTGTCCTTATACCCCTTGCCTAACAAGTCTTAAAACCGGGAGTGATCACTTGTTCTCTTCTCTCTACTTATGTACTGAAAAAAATTTTCTGCATCTATTCTATAAAGCCCCTCTAGTAATAACTTATTCCCCCTCTTTTTTGCCTATAAACCAATTTTTGTATCTTATGTACCTTCCCAATCTATCTTTATTAGAGAACATTCATTCCACAGACCTCTCACAATCTTGGTCATTCACCTGTGAATTCTCCACCATTTTTATCTTCCACAGAAATGCAGGCAATCTGTACATAGTAGATACAGATCTACTATGTACAGAAGGATATCTTTATGTTTAATTATCAGTGTATTCTTCAATATGCAAATAATCCTTTGAGCTAGCTAATTTTCCTACTTTTATAATATGCCCTCTGTACTTCAAGTCCATACTAATTTTCTGCAGTCCAGTTCTGTCACTATAATATACAGCTTGTAATTTTTTCATTTCAAAGATTGTTAAAAACAATCTATGAAATGGATGACCTTACACTTTGCCACAATGAACTGACAGCTACACCCATACTGCCAATCTCTTTAAATCATCTTGCAGGATGACTGCATCACCTTTATTACCAGCCTTCCCTAGTTTTGCATCATCAGCAAGCAATCTCCTTTTGATATTCTAATCAGCTTTTGGAGATACACTATTTTTCTCTCTTTAAATATTCCAGGAATCCAAATTTTTGAATTTGCTAACAATGCTGGATACCTCAAATGTCCAGTAAATTATATAAATAGGATGGCTGAAATCTACTGTAGGTTTGCATATTTCATCTGCACTTACTAATGATCAGGAAATTTGGACACTTCCTTTAATTCCAACTCCTCATCTGTTTGTATATTACATTCTTCTTCACCTTAAGCAGCTTCTCCACTTTGGAGGTTAGCAATCATTGTATAACAGAATGCCCATTCCTCTGCAATCCTTTTAGACTCATAATAGTTCTTATTGCCCATCCATTTCTTTAAATCATCAATCCAAGAAGTTCTTGATCTATCAGGAGATATTCTTCCCTATAATTTTCCTTCCAGTTTCTAGAGACATTTACCCAATGATCCTCTTAATATTAACAATTAAATTCATTAACTTCAATACTATATTACTTTTTCACCACTCCCAATTAATTTTCAGTGCTTGCCAAAAGCATCAAATCTCAAAGGTCTGCAATTTCCTGATTATGAAGTTTCTATATGTCCATATCTTACCTCAATAATTCAATGTGGACAATACACAGGATTTTGTTATTCTTATTTTATATTAGACTGTTTATTTATTCTTGAGGTCATTAGTAATTTATTATTCCAAAATGTTTCCTTCAACTTAGCTATTCTGGATTTTATTTTTGAAAATTATGGAGACAACTACTGTGTTTGAATAAAAACTTTAGTTTAATATAACTAAAATCTACATTCGACTTTTATGTCAAAGTCATCTTCTGGAGCATACAACTATACACAGAAAACAAGCTACACACTCAATCAAACTGGTTTGTTAAAGACACTGACCAACCGCTACAACAATTGTTGGCCTGCCCTCTGGTGACAAAAAAAAGGAAAAAAACAACAACACACACACACACATATATGTATATATATTTAAAAAAAAAAAAAAATTATACATCAACGCTAGAGTCCTATTATTAGTGTTATCTGTTGGTTGTAGAAATACTTTGGGCACAACAACAAGTATCTATCTATATACATATATTAACATCATGTACATTCCAGCCAGTTGGTATGGAATGGTTTCAAATACCAATGAAATGTCATCATCATCATCAAATTCCTGCTATGCACCCTCAAGGGGTGTACAGGATATGATAGTATACTACATGAAAAAAATTACATCATTATTAATTTCCTATCTACAATTTTCCTCCAAATCAGTCTGTTACTTGTCAAGACTCCAACATTGTCAGAGCTTATATTTCTATCGTCAAAAGCACTTTGTACCGTATCAATCCACCTATATCTTGGTCTTCCTCTGGGTCGTTTTGCCTGCCAACCTGGCAGAGAACACTTGTTTTGCTAATCTTTCCTCGCCCATTCTGTTTAAGTGACCATACCACCTGAGATTAGCTCTGCTAACGCATTCCGGGATGCTGACAATGTCAAGTTCTTTCCTAATATCCTCGTTTTTAATACGATATTGCCATTGATGCCATCTGTTCACGCCTATAATCTTTCTCAGGACTCTCATATCTGTGGTCTTTAGTCTTTGGTCAAGTGTTTTACTTCTGACCCAGCTCTCAGATCCATAAGTTAAAACTGGTTTGAATACTGTCTTGTATACAGCTAATTTAGTGTTCCGACTAATTTCTCTCTTATTCCATATGAATTTATTCAATTGACTTCGCACCATACCAGCTTTGCTGATTCTGTTTTCTATTTCTATATTTAATTTACCATCTTCAGTAAAAATCGTGCCTAAATAGTTGAAATGTTTTACTTGTTCCACAGGTTCTCCATTCACAACACAGTTGACATTTTCAGTGATTCTGCCTATTTTCATTGTCTTTGTCTTTTTATTGCTGACCTTCATACCATATCTATTACAACAGCTATTCAATTTAGTCAGAGAATCTTGCAGACTTGTAGCAGATTTATTTAGAAGTATAACATCATCTGCATAAAGCAAAGAGCTGACATTAACATCTCCAATTTTGATATCATGTTTAATACTACTTTCCTTCATAATGTGATGCATATAGATAATGAATAACAGAGGGGACAATGTACATCCTTGTCTCACACCAGATTTAACATTAAACCATCTTCCTGTACTTCCTTCAATTCTAGCTGCTGACTTACAACTCAAATAAAGACTAAGTATTGCTTCATATAATGTCCTATTTGACACCATATAACTGTAGCGTATTGAATAGCTTCTCTCTTGGCACCTTGTCATATGCCTTTTTCAGATCGACAAAACTTAAATACAGATGTTTGTTATATTCCCATGCTTTCTCGACTATTTGTCGTAAAGTGAAGATCTGATCCTGACAGCCTCTATTTGGCCTGAATCCAGCTTGTTCTTTACCAAGCTTTTCTTCCACAATTCTTCTCAACCATTTCTCAAGTATACTTGCATAGATCTTGCCAGGAACACTCAGTAGGGAAATACCTCTGTAATTCTCACATGATCCATAAGTTAAAATTGGTTTGAACACTGTAATGTATACAGCTAATTTAGTGTTTTGGCTAATTTCTTTCTTATTCCTTATAAATTTATTCAGTTGACTTCCTACCATACCAGCTTTGTTGATTCTGTTGTCTATGTCCATATTTAATATACCATCTTCACTAAAAATCGTGCTTAAGTAGCTGAAATGTTTTACTTGTTCTATAAGTTCTCCATTCACAATGCAGTTGATATTTTCATTGTCTTTTTAATACTGACCTTCATACCATATCTATTACAACAGCTATTCAATTTAGTCAGGGAGTCTTGCAGACTTGTAGCAGATTTATTTAGAAGTATAACATCATCCGCATAAAGCAAAGAGCTGACATTAACATCTCCAATTTTGATATCATGTTTAATACCACTTTCCTTCATAATGTGATCCATATAGTTAATGAATAACAGAGGGGATAATGTACATCCTAGTCTCACACCAGATTTAACATTAATCCATCTTCCTGTACTTCCTTCAATTCTAACTGCTGACTTACAACTCAAATAAAGACTAAATATTGCTTCATATAATGTCTTATTTGACACCATATAACTGTAGCGTATTGAATAGCTTCTCCCTTGGCACCTTGTCACATGCCTTTTCCAGATCTACGAAACTTAAATACAGATCTTTGTTATATTCCAATGATTTCTCAACTATTTCTCGTAAAGTGAAAATCTGATCCTGACAGCCTCTATTTGGCCTGAATTCAGCTTGTTCTTCACCAAGCTTCTCCTCCACAATCTGTCTCAACCATTTCTCAAGTATACTTGCATATATCTTATCAGGAACACTCACGAATGAAATGCCTCTGTAATTCTCACATTCAGTTTTATATATATATACCTTTCTATATATCTACTCCAATCATGTGGAATTCGTCCCTCTGTCCAGGCCTTCTGAACTATGCAGTGCAGTCATTGTAAGACTTTTATACTTCCATACTTGAGCATTTCTGGTCAAATATCATCTACTCCTGCTGCCTTTCCACATTTCAGGCTTTTTTACTTCAAGTAATAATGATATACATTCCTGACTGCATGCCTGGTCAGTGTTTTTTTACCACTGTGCTGTCATCACTGCTTGTTTCATTTAGCAGTTTTTCAAAGTAATTGCTCCATACATCAAGGATATCTTTTTCTTCTTTCTCAAGAAGGTGAAAATGATATCTTGCCACCTTGTTGATATTTATTTTCTATGTTCTTGCCAAAGTCCTCTCATGACTTTTGTTTAGCCAGTTTTACACGGTGTTTAGCCTTCTTACATTTGTCTCTGTATTCTCTAAGAGCACAAGCTGACTTATTTGCCAGGAACTTTTGATATGCTTTCTTCTTTTCCTTCACAGCTTCTTTAACTTCCTATGTCCACCATGGAGTTGTGATTTTTCTATCCTTGCAGACAACCTCACCACATGCCTCTCTGGCTAAATCAATCAATCAATGTTTTCTTCAGAGCTTGCCAGTAAATCTCCAAGGTTTGATTCCTGTTCTCAAACTCTTTCATTTTTTCTTGAATAATGTTTGTATATTTCAGTCTACAGTTCACATCTGAGAGCTGCTCAACTTTTATTTGCTTTAAAACTTTCTTACATGTTCTTCTTTTCGATATGAAATTCAATTTTATCCTGCTGAAGACTAAATGGTGATCACTTCCAATTTGAAACTCCTCTGTACACTCTAGTGTCTTGCACCAGAGAAAAAACATCACTATCAACAATAACATTGTCAATGAGATTTTTCTTATTCCTTGCCTTTTCTCTGCATGTGAATTTGTGCACATTTTTATGTTGCAATATTGTGTTAGTAATAACCAGTCCATATCCTGAGCAGAAATTCAACAGCTATTTGCCATTATTATTAGATTTGCTCTTTTCTCCAAATTTTCCCAAAATATTTTTGTATGTCTGACAATGTCTGATATATATATATATTAAAAAGGATGTTTCACTCCTCTTTTAATATCTACTGCCTCATTATTAATATTTTGTAATATTTATCTTTTCGTGAAATACTGTGTCAAGTGTTTTTTGAAAGTCTATAAAGCTCTACATGTGTTATTATTTATTTCTGATGATCTTTCAATAACAGTTTTTAATTCATAAATTGCATTAATTGCACTTTTTCTTGGCATGAATCCTGTTTGTTGTTCACTTATATGGCATTTATTTGTTGAAAGTTTTTTCACTTAGTTATACTATAAATTAAAAATTCCAAGAAATTATATTCTTGCTTTAATCCATTATCCAAGTGTAAGCACACAATCAGTCCATGTCCTGAGCAGTTTGCACATACTTCATGTGCAATGTTTGCACATGAAGTATCTTCACGACTGGGCTACTTGTAAATAGAGGCTAATGACTTCGCATCAACTGCCTTGGTATTCCATAATGCAAAGCACACACCCTTCCAGGTGTGTGTGTGTGTGTGTGTGTGTGTAATACTTTGCATTATGGAAAGGGCCATTACCCAGACTGGTTTCAACCTTTACTGGAGTCTCAACAGTGATTGCTAGATCCCCAAAGGGATGCCAAGGTTATTGAGATCTCAAAAAAAAGGTTGAAATCAGTCAGGATAATAGCCCTTCCCATAATGTATAGCATTATCCCAAGAGGATATGTGCATTGCATTATGGGATACTAAGGCAGTTGATGTGAAGTCATTAGCCTCTAATATACAAGTAATCCAATTGTAAAGATACATCATACAAAAATTTTGTTTGCTTGCACTTGAATAAAGGATTAAACTAAGCATATAATTTCTTGGCATCTTTAATTTATAGTATAACAAAGTGAAAAAACTTTCAACAGTTATCTCTGAGCCAGAGTAATTTAATAATAAGGTGATACACCTTTTCATTACTTGTATATGAGCAATATATGAATCCTTTATTACTTCCACATTGGTATCCCTTAAAGGTCTGGCTCCCACTGATTATAGCTTGCTTCTCAAGGAATAGAGTTCTGTTCAGTGGCCGGATTTTGGTCACTGAATGAAGCAGTGGCTGAGCTTCCTGTCCTGGAGTGATTTAGGTCTGAAGTGATGAGTTATTCAGTGAGATTTAGAGTGATCTTGTAGATCACTCAGAGTTTTTGAGGGGTATCCCCCACACTTTAACATACCTCAATAAAGGCTGAAACTAGTCTGGGTAGTGATGCTTAAATAATGCATAGCATTACACACACCCAAAAGGATGCTTTGCATTATAAGATAATAAGGCAACTGATGTGAAATCATTAGCCTCTATATACAAGTAGCTCAGTCATGAAGATACTTCATGCTCTAAATGTGTGTTTGCTTACACTTAGATAAATAATCATACTAATAATTTCTTGGTATCTTTAATTTATATGACACTGAATTTTAGAAAACATATTTTTTTACTATTTCAATAGTATTTTTAAAGCATGGGATATGATATTAATTGTTTTAAATCTTTACATTCTGCTGCATTATTCTTCTTTTGATAGTGGAATGCAAAATGATTTTATGAAGTCTTCTAGTAGTATGCCTGTGCCATATTATATTCTGTATTATTTCTACTGATAATCTGTTTCTTTTATTCCTATCTCTTCTATTAACATATATGATGTGGCATCACATCCTATTATTTTATCATTGGGTAATTCTTTCACTGCTTTTATTATTTCTTCTTTAAATAAAGACGGATTATTTGAGTTAACTGATCACAGGTTTGCCTGGCTATGGTCATTATAGTTCTGTCAGATATTCCATCCATCTTTGTCTTCTGAATTTATAACATTCTTATCTTTCAATTGCTGGCTTGATATTTTCTTTTGATTATTAAGATATTTTATTTTTGAATGTAGCTCTACAATTTTATTTTCTTTATCTAATTTCTCTATTTCTAGGTAATTATTTATCCATCTATGTTTTACTTCGCTCCATTAATTTTTTTTATTTGTCTAGCTAATCTTTTATATTCTACTTTTAAATTAGTGTTATTTTTGCACATTCTTCTTTTATCCATCAGTTCTAGAATCTCTTCTGTTATCCATGGTTTATTAAACTTGCTCTGTTTTTCAAATATGACTCTGCTGCAGTCAATACTGCTTCTTTAATATAGATCCATTTGTTGGGATGGATCATGATATATTACTTTTCAATGTAATATATCATGCTATTTCATTTTGAAATAGTCTTGGAGTTACTGTTATTTAATTAGCTATATGCCTTATGAATCTCAGTCAGTTACCTTTTTTAACTTCATTGTAATTCTCACAACACTGGTTTCTTTTGGAAGTTTTTTCCCACTTAGTTAGACTATAATAAATTTAGTTTAATCCTTTATCCAAATGTAAACAAAGTTTGCAACTGAAGTATACCTTCAGGACTGAGGCAACTCATGGTAAAGATTGACCAAGCTCTCATCACTCCTTGTCTCAGTATCTCCCATAACGCAAAGAAAATCTCCTTGCAGACATGTATAATGCTATGCATTAAAGGAAGGGCCACTACCCAGACCAGTTTTCGACCTTTATTGAGGTCTCATCAGTGGGAGCCAGATCCAGAAGTGGTGATACTAAGTCAGAAGCAATAGAGAAGTCATACTTTAGGTAAATATGACTTCTCCATTGCTTCTGCCTTAGTATCACCACTTCTGGGTCTGGCTCCCATTGATGAGACCCCAATAAAGGTCGAAACCAGTCTGAGTGGGGAGGTAATGAATGGGAATGCTGTAGCCTGTGAAGTTAACTGAGGCACGGCTGTTGCTGTTACCCTTCCAGATGAGCAAATGAGTGGCTCTGCTCAGTGGTGGGGGAGCCTGCCATGGTGTAGAGCCAACTGGTTCTCAGAGTTAGTGGCAGAATGAGAATGTTACTGAAGGGAACAACGTTGAGTTTCTGACTTTCTGATCCTGCAGGTCGCTCATTATTGGGTGATCTGGGGGGGGGGGGATTTTATGAATTTTTGGAGAGGTATCTCCGCATTTAAACAAAGGGAAATCGGTCTGGGTAGTGGCCATTCCCATAATGCATAGCATTATACATGTCCACAAGGAGATGTGCTTTGCATTATGGGGGATACTAAGACAAGGAGTGATGAGAGCTTGGTCCACCTTTACGAGTTGCCTCAGTTCTGAAGATACTTCAGGCGGAAACTTTGTTTGCTTATACTCGGATAAAGCATTAAAGTAAATTTATTACAACACTGTGATCCGATCCACAGCCAGCACTTCACATAACCTTCTTATTCCCTTTGTATGTTCTGAATGATTATTATATAACCATATCATAATAATATCATATTAAGATTTAATAAGAATTAATGGATATGGTTGGAATGAGTGATTTGTTGTCTGGGCATAAGGAGAATGTGAGGATAGACACCAGGAGATTACTGAGAATACTGGAGGGAGATTATTATTATTATTTCAAGACCCCGTGGAGTCAGAGACATCTAACAGGTTCCTTTTGCCATACACACATCATAGCTGTATGGCTTGATGACAAGATGTACTAACTTGTACGTCTCTATCATATCATCCAAATTGCATTGTCTCAACCTTTCTTCATAGTCAACATTCTAGAGATCAGAAACTATTTTGGTCAATTGCCTCTGGACCCTCTCCAAATTCTCTTCATCCATTTGAAAACCAGGTGACTAAATCTGTGCACAGTAGTCCATATGTGGCCTAATGAGAGTCTTATACAATGGAACAAGAACCTCCTTATTTCTAAAAGTCAGTGTCCTCCACATCCCAGAATTCGTTGTGTTGTCCTCACAATTTCGGCGATGTCCTCTAAATTTCAAATCTTTATCCACCATCACCCCAAGATCTCTTATTTCCACCACCTCCAACAATATATATCTCCACCAAGAGTAAATTTACATGCCATCTTTTTTTCCAAATTTTTAAACCTTACATTTCGCAACACTGAACTGACATCCCCATTCCAGTCTTCTCATAAGGCCACATCTGCTCTACTCCTTGTACTTCATCCCAACTTTGCATTATCTGCAAAAAACTGAATATCTGCATTCAAATCTTCCCCAATATCATTAACACACAGGTTAAACAGCAAATGGTTCCTAAAACAGACTTCAGATTCACACCACTACTGACTTTCCTCTTCTGGGATATTGCTCCTCCATACACAACTTGTTGATACCTATCAGATGGCTAATCTCCACTCCAATGCACTAGTCTAATATCCAACTGCTCTAATTTGACTACCAATTTGCCATGTAGCAATCCATCAAAAGCCTTTACTAAGTTTAAGTATACTACTATGTATCCATCTCCTGCATCCAATGCTGCTGCTGTCACCTTATTGTAATAAATAAGTAGATTACTAAAACATTACCTCCCTTCAGCAACTCCATGCTTTCCATCAAAGATAATACCATTATCTTTGATGGACAGGATGGATCCTGGTCCATCAGGATCCAGAATCAGATTGATTCTGGATCCTGATTCTCTCCAATCTTTCCAATACTTTAACAACACCTGACACACAGATTGGCTTATAATCTGATGCTTGACTTCTATCACCTCCTTTATGAAGTGGTACAATTTTGCCTTTCTTCCTTCTACTCCTTTGGAACTTGAGACCCAATGTAAGACTCATATCAAACAAATGTATCATCTCCCTGGCAAATTCCTTCAAAAATATGCAGTGATACATCATCAAGTCCACAGCCTTATTCATATCAAGTTTCCTTAATTCCCCATATACCTCTTCCTCACTCTCAGTCATTCTCTCCTCCTCATCATCATCCACTGCTTTCAACTCTCCATGATGTCACATTCACAACTATAAAAATCAATAAACTTGCTTGAACTAAATTAAAGAATCTCTTTTAAGCATTTAGAAGACATCAAAATCCTGTTCATATTTTTTTTTACCAAAATGAAGCAGCCAAAAGTTTACATCGCACAAAATACAAAAACTGTTTTAAATTTCTTTTACATACTTTCAGAATCCTCCAAGCAAGTGACCTTCATACATCTAAAGTATTTCAAATTTCTTCCTTTTCCTAACTAAGATTATACTTGATAAGCAAATGAAAATATAAGGGTTCCATACTTGTCATTGTTACTTTTCCATTTTTTTTTTTTTTTTAATGAATGAGAGCAGAACAGTTCTTATTGCTTTTCCAGGTGAAACTCTTCATGATTTAACCTAGCATATAGCAGGGTTTTTCTCCCGCATACAGGCAAATCAGCCCTTTAGAATACACGCAATTTACAGACAAAAATACTAGCTGTGGTGGTTGTGGGCAGTAGATGGCGTTGATGTAGGTGATTGGTAGTAAAGGGTCGGTGCAATAGTGGAGACGGAGTGTTGTATAGTAGGTGTCCTCCCGCGATGAGTCTTCAGACTCCTTGGAGGTGTCATGAATAATCATAATAATAATATCTGTAACATATAATTAAATCCTCCACCTTGTGATGATGCACTTGAATAATTTATATAAATTCTACCAATCGCAGGTAGCATGATATCATTCTTAAAAATGTCACTTGTTTTCAAATCTTAACCTCCCCTCGCTTATATTTGAATGAAGTGTCAACCATACTGCTCTAAAACGTCCAAATTTTATTAGGGAAAGTTTTTATGTAACACAAGAGCTTCAAAATTGTCTATTTTCTTTGAAATTTTTCTAATATGTATTGAATTCTGTTTGCATTCGGCGTTTTTTAAACTACTGTATTTAAAACGCGGAGTCCAACATTTCGTCTTTGATTCAAAATATTCAAGAAAATGCTTTCCTCCTCTCCCGGATGAGAACCTTTATAAGAAATTTTTAGCTGATGTGAGTTAGCCGGTCTCATAAGAATGAAGCTCTTCAACTCGAAACAAGGAAACCCAGCCAGAGATAACATGATATATACATGTTTCAGAGACTTCATTTCTTCCTCAGAACCAAGGCTACCTATCCTAAAAGAATTACATTATTTTAAGCCTATGGTCGTTTACCCCACTATCATAACATGATGGGGGGGAGAGAGAAAAATGTAAAGCCTTACAGGAAAGAGTGGTTTTTCTTCTGTATTAATTAGTGATGATAACTCACTGCGACTAACACCAAGATTGTCAATATGAACTTTTAAAGATGGACCGCCACCTCCTCGTCCCCGTTTCGGCATTTTAACACAAATTAATATTAAAAAGCACGTGCTAACAAGCGTTGCACAACCTTAGACACCAGGAAACAGCACTGCAAAACAAATCCACATCCTCCACCCTGGTGGCCAAAGTTTTTTAAATGCCTAAGTTACTTAATATGAATATCACTTGAAATGATTTATTTATATCCTCTATTGGCGATTGCATCATACTGATTATGGAACATATCCCAATAATTAAATATCGATGCTTCAGAACTTCCTTTATGTATTCCAAAATTAGAAAATGCACTCGGAGCTTTGGTTCCACTTTTTTTTCTTCTTGCCAGCAAAGTTTGGTCGATTGGTAGAGCCTCTGCTACTAATGGCTCGCAAAAAGTTAAGCAAGTTTGAGCGTGGTTAGTAGTTGGAAGTGTTTGAATCATTGGATGCTGTTGGCACACTCTCCCTCGATGAGTGTTTGGACTCCCTGGAGATGTCACATAATAGTAATAATTATAATTATACGGGAACAAATAGGCGTTAGCTGATTTAGCTGATAATTATATACTCGGATCCGCTAACCAGCCAAAAGGCTGCGGGTTCGAATCCAGCTGTGGGCATGGATGTCTGTAGAAATAATAGTGTCGGTGGTCGGCGATAGATGGCGATGGTGTGGTTGCAGTCTGTTGGTGGATTGTGAGTGGTGGAGACAGAGTTATGAAGTAGATGCCCTCCCTCGATGAGTCTTTGGACTCCCTGGAGGTGACAAATAATAATAATATATGATCATTTTGATACCACTTTTGAGTTATCAAGGTGTTATCAAAATGATCATATAAGAAAAAATTGAAAAATTGCAAGTCTAATAGAATCCTTTAAATTTTAATCCCTTTCACAGTATTAATATCAAATTGCTTGCCTTCAACTCTTCCGGCAAATAAATAAATAAAATAATAATAATAATAATAATTTAAAATATGGCTTTCTACATGTATAAAAATCTATTTTTTTTTTATTTTTATAACAAGCTGCTTTAGCTTCTTCCTGAAATCCAACCCTTGAATTGTGGGTATGCACTCTCAGCTTCCTAACAACATTAGGGGGGGATCGAAAGTGCTGGGTTTTGTGATTACATCCGAGGATCTGTGTATAACTAAGATGAATATATTGCCACCAATCGGCGAGCGTGCTCATTCAGTTTTGACTTGAAAGGTGGCTAAGAATATGGAATTTTCAGTACGGAGGATTTCATGTGGAATCACAAAGCTGGGAACTAGGAGAAACTTAGAAGATTGTTAGGACTGGCACAATGGAAGGATTGGATTTCAGGAAGAAGCTAAAGCAGCTTGTTATAAAAATAAAAAAAATAGATAAAATTAGTTAAAATAATTAAATCGATGACTTATAGCATTAAGTAAGATTCAGAAAGAATGAGAAACATGTGGAAGAGATTCAAAAATAGAGGTGGCAACAAGCCCATGAGCAGAATAAAGCACACGCAGAAGAATGACTAGTATGGTAAGGAAGGCAAAATCGGAGTATCAGAAGAGATTAGCCAAACGAGCAAACAGTGTTCCGAAAGCGTTCTTTCAGTATGTGGCAAGTAAAATAAATAATGACCACCGTAGAATGGGTTTAAATCATGCAGATGGTAGGGAGGTCACTGAAAGAAGAACGAGTTGAATTATGGAGTGAACATTTTCTAAGAGCGTATCATCCAGGTGAACATATTACAGTAATAGATATAACAGGAATTCATCTGTAAGTAGTGATAGAAGAGGTTGAGGTACATTGGATATTACAGAATATGGATGTGAATACAGCTAATGGATCATTCGTTTCAAATAAGGTGTTATTTTTAATTTTAAAAGTATAATTTTAATATATAATATTTAATATTTAATATATAATTTTAAATGCTACATATTTGTAATATGTAGCATTTGTTAATGTTTGAATATTTCATATAATGGATGGCTTCTTATTTTTAAACACAAAGTACTAATCTCATTCTGCACGGTTACTAAGTTTAAATTTACATGTCATTGGATTTGTTGAGTTGAAGGCACCATGAATGAAGTTAGAACAGTTTTATTTTTGTGATAATATGCAAATTTTTGACACAATAGCAAGACTCATAAGGATTATATAATCTGGGAATCATCTTCTAAAGACCAAATATCCTTCTTGAAGTTTTTTGACTTCTTGCAATGTGTAATGATAATCGCACATGGGAAATAAAAATCATCTCCCTAAATACTTACAAAAAGGTTCATGCCGATGTGTGATTCAAACTTGAAGTATGTTGCTTGTGAATTGGAATTATATCCACTAGTCCACTTGAATACTCAAGCCTGTAACTTGTTCAATATACCTGTCCCCCCCCCTCATCTCTCCTTCTCACATAGAGGATGTACTCTACACTTGTGATTGGCCTAACATGCAACAATAACTAGCCATATGGTTTCTTGTTAATACAGTGTCATTCTTACTTTGAACAGCCCATAATCTATTATAACATGAGTGTAAATAAGTAACACATGTTCACCCTTTAACCACTGAAACGGAATTAACTTACTTACATATTAATAATCACATGGGTGGGAAGTGTCCATAAAGTTATTATTACTATTATTATTCATGACACCTGCAGGGAGTCCAAAGACTCATCGAGGGAGGGTGCCTACAACTCTGTTTCCACCACTCATCAATCCACCAACTACACCAACGCCATCTACCGCCCACCACCACTAATATTTTCACAGACAATCACAAACATCCATGCCCACGGCGGATTCGAACCAGCAGCCTTTTGGCTGGAGAGTGGATAACGCTAACCACTCGGCCACCAAGCCTTCAAAAAAAAAATTATATAACATCATTTGAAATTACATGGATATGAAGCTTATATTTTTGAAAGGGGAAAAGCACATTAGTAGCAAATCTCAGTAAGAAATTTCTTGAAAGACTAATTATCTACAATATTTCCAGTGAAATCGATGCAAAGAATGAAGCAGACAATAATACACTTATAGAACGAAGAGTTCTTTATTCAAGGTTCAAATATTACACATAAAATTTATTATAAGAAATAAAAAGGGTAAAAATAAATATCATTATGCCGTCGTTATCAATCCAAAATTACAAACACAAAAATAGAACCATGGAATAAATGATGTACTGTTTCAACAGCGAATCCCGGGGAATGTATATATAGTGTTAGCATTAAGCAAGAATATAACAACACCTATATTGTTGAAAGTTTATTTTTCACTTGGTTAGACTATAATAAATTTAGTTTAATCCTTTATCCAAGTGTGAGCAAACAAAGTTTGGGCCTGAAAATATCTTCAGGACTGGGATAAAGTAGTACAACATCGGACAACTCGTTTGCTCACACTTGGATAAAGGATTCAGTGGCGCACCCAGAGGGGGGCCAAGGGGTCCGGGCACCCACAAAGAAAAGAAAAAAACACTAGAAAAATTTCCAAAAATCTTTTCTTAATTAAAATTCATTTTTTTATTTATGTTGTGTGCTACTTATGAATTAGCGATCACTGCAGATGCTCGGTTATAGGTCGTTTGCGATGTGTAGTGTGTATTCGCCAAACGTCTACTCAACTCGGCCCCCCCCCCCCAAAGGTTAAATCCTGAGCGCTCGGCCCCCTCCAAGATTAAAGCCTGAGTGCGCCACTGAAAGGATTAAACTAAATTTATTATAACACCTATATTATCAACTATAAAAAAACAAAACAAAAAAAAAACCAGATGGTTGTTACACTAAAAATGAAGAAAGAACAGTTGTTATTACTATTACTATTATTACGGGCAACTCCAGGGAGTCATTAGACTCATCGAGGGAGGCCCCAAATCATATTCATCACAAGTATTCGACATTCATACAGTATCTATCATACCTCGCCTTAAACTCATTCACTGTCACAGCATCCACCACAGACTCAGGGAGCGCATTAAACTCATTCACTACTCTAAAAGTAAAGAACCCAGCTCTAACACCTTTACTAACCACACTTTTTCCCAGTTTCCATGGATGTCCCCTAGTCCTCCCACAACCAGCCCTGTTCTCAAAAATATCTTCTGAATTAATTTTAGAGAAACCCTTCAGTAATTTGAATGTCTCAATCATATCTATCTCCCCTTCTCCGCCTATCAACCAATTTTTGCAACCCACTAATCCTCAACCTGTTCTCATACGGTTCATTCCACAGACCTGCTATCATCTTGGTCACTCGCCTCTGGATCCTCTCCACCTCCTCCCCATCAAGAAGAAACCTAGGTGACCAAATCTGAGCACAGTAGTCTAGATGGGGTCTTATCAAGGCTCGATACAGAGGAACAATAACCTGCTTGTCTCTGCTTGTCAACGTATTCTTCAGCAACCAAGTGATTTGATGAGCTGATTTGGCCACTTTTGCAATGTGTCCCCTAAATTTCAATTCCTTATCCACCAACACTCCTAAATCTCGTGCCTCATCAATTTCCTGGAGCACGGTTCCACCAATGCAGTAAACTGCCGCCAATCTTTTCATCCCAAAATGCATAACCTTACATTTTGCCACATTAAATTGACATCCATTCTCCTTAGCCCAGACCTCCAATCTATCCAAATCATCCTGCAAAATTTTGACGTCATCTGCATTCACTATTGCCCTACCCAACTTCGCATCATCCGCAAACAAATGAACTGTTCCTCTCAGATCCTTTCCTATATCATTTATGAACAAATTAAACAGCAGTGGTCCAAGAACAGATCCTTGTAGCACACCACTAGTCACAGGCCGTCTTGTGGACTCTACTCCCGAGTACACCACTCTCTGATATCTCTCCGTCAACCACCCTCCTATACATCTCACCAACTCTATGTCCATTCCCATATGCTGCAATTTACTGATTAGAATTCCATGTGGTATCCTGTCAAAGGCCTTAGCAAGGTCCAGTAGAATCACTGTAAACCCATTACCCTTATCCACTTTAGCCGTCACTGTGTTATAATACGTGAGCAAGTTACTGAGGCATGACCTACCCTTCACAAAACCATGCTAACCCCGAAACGGTATCTCATTTTCTTCTATCCAATCTTGTATTTTCCTCTTGACTATTTTCTCTAAGACCGTGATAATGATTCCTGTTATGCTGATTGGCCGGTAATTTTCAACAGCAGCCTTGGAACCACCTTTGTGCAGTGGAACTATTTTTCCCTCTTTCCACCCCTAATTTGTTATGATAATTTGTTTCTAATGACTATGGATCAACAGATAAAGAAATTCACGAAACATGGAATGAGAATGATTACAGACTCAGTCCCTCCTAACAATGATGAAATTACGAGTAAATCAATGATTCACAAATTCCACAATCAGTCCCTCGAATTCATCACAAATATTTCAAGAAAGGAGAATTTCCTTTCTTGAATACGGAAATGCTAAAATATAATGGCAATTATCAAATCTGAAAAAAGAAGCATACGACGAAGTTAGCAAATATAGAACAATTAGTCTCCTGAACGTCGTTAAAAAAACTCCTATAAATCGGATAAAAAAAATCAGCTAACGCCTTTAATTCACGTATAGGGAGTAGGCGAGGCTGGGAGACTGAGTGGCAGTTTAGTATCACTGGTAGCCAATCAAAGATAGCTGGCCCAGGGCTATCACCGATTAAGCAGCATGTAGTGAAAAGACAACTCAACAAGTGCCGCCATTTCGCGGTCCCGAGATCGACTAACTCGGGAATCGATCGAAAAAAAAGCTTAGAAAAATTTCCTCTAATTGCAGACTAGATTTGAAACCAAGTCTTCCTCCGTGGAGTCAAGCGTCGTGGTGTTTAAATGCCACAGGCTCCGTAAATCGGATATTTTCAAGATACTTATTAAGCTGCAACAGTATGCATTTAAACCCCAGGTAAGCACCAAAAACGATCATGAATATCAAAAAAAAAAAAAAAAAAAGTTAAATAATTATATACTACAGGTCTTCCTTGATGTTCAAGGTGAATTTCGATTTAAGAATCTTGAATGTCCAAAAATAATTTATTTAACATTACAAAAGCTTACTTTCAAGACGTGGGAGACCGCAAGAAGAAAGACTTCGTTTCGAATCTAGTCGGCGACTAGAAGAACTTTTTCTAAGCCTATTTTCGACCGGTTCCCGAGTTACTCGATCTCTGGCACGGACAAGCGGGTTTTTTCTCCCGGAAACTCGGGTTTTTCGTCCTGTAAATTCAAGAAAATTGACTAGAACCCACATTATTTCAGACATTAAATACGAGTGTTAGGGTTAAGGACCACGATATGGCGGCGCTTGTTGAGCGGTCTCTCTTCACTGTGTACCGCTTAATTAGTGATAGCCTTGGGCCAGCTATCTCTGATTGCATACCAGTGGAGATTGAAATGCCCACTCAGTCTCCAAAAGTTAGATAGGGCTAAACGGCCTCGCCTACTCCCTATATACTGGAATAAAAAGGCGTTAGCTGATTTTTTTTTTACTTTCAAGACAGAAGAGCAACCATGGCATCGAAATCCCCAACAGAAACAAAAGGAGTCAAACAAGGCTATCCATAAGGTTCTTGCTGTGGTCCAGGTTTCTGAACATTCGGTATGACTCGTTAGTGCAACTTGCTTATATTTAGAAACAAATTAATAGCTTTTACCGATAATATGATGATCATGATACGACGGCTTACTGCTGGAAGCAACAGCTAACGAAATTAATGCATGCCATTTCACTTACACACTGAAAACAAATAGTCTTTCTAAGTGGGGAAATTCTAGCGTTAGCCAGAGAGATAAAATACCTAGGTGTAATAATAGACAATAAATTTAACTTCAACAAGGACATCTCATATGTTGCTGACAAAAGTCTACAGGTCATAGGTCATGAAACTTCTAGCTAAGATGACAATGATGAACTGAGGATTAGGCCAACGAGTGCTGATTTCAGCCAAAATAATTTATGAATATGGGAAACAACAAGGGATTCTTCCCCCCCCCTCCCCCAAATGTTCCTTGATCCTGATTAATGGCTCTCAGAAAATTCCTGTCTACTGAGAAATTTATAGTACATATGTTCAAGGCGACACTAGCAGAATTTCTTGGCACACTGCTATTGAAAATCTTTTTTACCTGGTGGTTAAGAAAAATATACTTAGGTTAGTAGTATATGGCGTGTGCTAAGAAATATTTTCGTTCTTGCACGATTGCCAATGCTACTACTGCGAGACAGCTCTTAACCGTGATGATGTTATATATGATATTTTACTGCAATGCAGTTTCGTTGTAAGCCGTATTTAGGTAATGACAACAATGAACTGTGATGAATGGTTCAATTCTGCTTGTTTACGCCAGTTGCTTAAGAGAAGTTTTATTATTATTATTATTATTATTATTATTATTATTATTATTATTATTATTATTATTATTATTATTATTATTATTATTATTATTATTATTATTATTATTATTGATATAGTGGCGTGATTATTATTGATTACAGTGCCGTGAGAAAACGAAGAACAAAGACCAGACACCAAAGGAAAGTAACGACACACATCAAGGTAAGCCGCTTCCGGATCCTAAAATTACAGATAACTTTGATTCATTTAAACTCATGGTGAAAGACTTATTAAATGCACACATGGAACAAATTAACAAAAAATTCGAGCAGTATGAGAATTACATACAGTTCAATAACGAGACCTATAAAAAAATGTTAGGAACCGTGCGAGAAATAAAGACTAAATTAACGGTAGCGATAGAAACGCAAGAAACACTCCAAAGCGAAAATCAGGAATTGTGGAAAGAGTGAAACACACTCAAGTGTCAAATGGAACACATGCTACAAAATGAAAGAAAATAAAAGAACAAAGAACTTCAAATTGAGGGAATAACGAAAGAAAATACAGATCACTTAAGCAACATAATGCAACTGATCGGCAACAAAATTCGAATTCAAATCGCAACCACAGATATCACCTATATCAACCTAGGCCCACAAAACAATAAAGAGAGACCGCCACCAATCATCGTTCGTTTTACCAACAGAAAGCTAAGCGACTCCATTCTTACAGAACGCAAGAAAACAAGGCCGACAACAACGATCCTAACTGATAAGAAACTCCCAACCAATCTATATAACGGAACAGTGGACTCCATATTTCAAAAATCTTCTATACCAAGCGAGGAAGACAAAAACAGAGAAAAACTACAAGTTCCTGTGAACAAAGAATTCCCAGATATTTTTGAGAAAGAATGAAAACACTCGAGTACACATAATTACAAGTGAATCCCACTTACACAGCCTACCAATATAAAACACTAACATTTCACATCCTTAAGAATAAGATTAGAACTCATTTAAAAACTTTATAATGGAGATCTCAAACATAGGCGAACATAACTAGTCAGACAACATAAACTTCATGGTCTTAGACTGTTTGAAGAAATGGTCAGACAACATTTCCACCAACACCAACTTCACTATCATACACACAAACATAAGAAGTATAAAAAAAAACACTGGCTTACATTGATAACACAGCTCAATTATATCATGATAAACATACATGCGCTAATACTGACCGAAGTTGCAATAAACGACACAGAAATTTACGCATACAACATAAATAATTATCAAACCTACAACTTATGTAGACCAAACAAAAGAGGAGGTGGCATTGTGGCATTTATCAAAGAAAAATACCATGTGATAGAAAGACAAACTCACTTCTAACATGCGGAAACACTAATTTTGGAAATCACAAATAGCCAGAATAGTATCAAATACACAATATACAGACCCACAGATAATAATCAACTCAGTTTTCTTCATGAGTTAGAAACAGAACTAAGCGGCATCGAACACAGGCTCATCCTAATAGGAGACATTAACATAAACACGCTTGACCACGCTTCTTCAACCACTAACACATATCTAGATATACTAAGCCAGTACAACACAAACCCTACCATTAACTCCCCAACAAGAGAAGAAATACTCAATAACTCACTAACAAAATCATGCATTGATCATATCGACATAAGGGCTCCCATCCATACATATACATCATCAGTAATTAACGTCAAAATTGCCGGTCACTACTTCGTTTTATTACGTTTCGTACCCCCCCCCCTCCCACCACCACAAAAGTCGACAAAACTCGATCATACTAAAGTGCATTGTCGATAACCAAGTAAAAAATACAGACTGGAATTCTCTACTTAAAATAAATGATCCTGTAACATTATACGAGAATTTTCAACTAAAGTTCACAGAAATATACAAAAAAGCAACAAAACTTACACAAACGAAGAGACAAACAGACAACAATCCATGGATAAATGACGACATACTAAATACTATTACTGTAAAAGAAAATCTATGGAAAAAAACTTAAAAAGTCACCCAGTAACACACATTTACAAACCTTATACAAAAACACAAGAAATCAACTAACAACAAAAATTCGTGGGACAAAAAGACGCTACTACTTCCAAAAATTCATGGAATATAACGACAACATTAAGCCAACATGGGTTACACTCAACGAAATAGTAACTCGAAAAAAGAAAACATCAGCACAAGATTTTATTGCAAAAAGCTTCGGTCAGGACACAAACCAAGAGGAACTAGCAGACTCTTTCAACAATGCTTTCACAAACATTACACAGCTCAAAAAAGACAAACTACCAACGATCAACAAAAAACTACCGATACAAGGTCAATAACAAACGATGTATTTTTAACCAATAATAAAACAGGAACTGAAAGAAGCAATCCTACAACTAAAACCAAAGACCACTCCAGGAATAGACAAAATAAGATTCACAGACCTTATAACACACTTTGAACAAATAAATCCAATACTTTTGAAACTCGTGAACATAATATTCGACACAGGCATTATTCCACAACAACTAAAAACTGCAGTAATTACGCCAATATACAAACACGGCAAAAGAAACGATACTCAGAACTACAGACCAATAGCTACACTACCAGTCATCCCAAAAATTCTAGAAAAAATAACACACACCAGACTACAGACTATTTATAGAAGTACAAAATCATCTCACAAAACCAATACGGCTTTCAGAAAACAAAAATCATTATTACTTTATTAGAAGACATCGCCGACACAATAAACAAAGCTCTCGACAAAAACAAGTACGCCGTCCTTATACTGCAGAACCTAACCAAAGCATTTGACACACTTGAACATGACATACTACTCACCAAACTATACTCAATAGGTATAAGAGGAACACTGCATACATGGTTCAAGAACTACCTCTCAAACAGAACACAAGTAACAAAAATAGGTACATGTCATAGTCGGAGTATACAAGTAAAACACGGTGTACCTCAAGGTGCTATTGATCACCCACTCTATTCAACAAATACATTAACGATATTCATAACATATCCATAAGAAGTCAAATATTTCAGTACGCAGATGAGACACTGCACTACTAGCAATCCATACAGACATCAATATGGCTCTCTGCAAAGCCCACACAAGACCTAAACGAAATCACAACATACTTCCACCAAAATGCAATTCTAATCAACGGCACCAAAATACGGATGTTGACAATACACAACCCAAGATTCATACGCCCCGCATCACTATCGATACATTGTCACACATACCGCTGCATTAACAACAAAAATACCTGCAAATGTTCCGAAATCAAACCTGTAACACACTCAAAATACCTCGGTCTCTATATAGATTCCCACCTTAAATGGATAAAACATATAGAATACCTACACACCAAACTCCGGATCATCGCAGCAAAACTCTTCCACGTTAAAGACATTATTCCATCCAACATAAAAAAAAAATTCCTATATCACGGTATCTGCGAATCCCTACTCAGATACGGAATAACAGTCTATGCAAATACATCAAACAGTCACCTAACAAAATTAGAAACATTACACAGGAAAATCGTGTCAACAGTGATCTGGACACCTGACACGCAACAACCAATATCCGACAAGCACCTGGCGATACACAGAATTCTGAGCATTAAAAACCTGACACACTACATGACATTAACAAGGAATTACTTCAACATCACCTATCGAAATAATAGAGGCAGATATCGTATAACACGACCTACAACTCTCTATATCCCCACATCCTTCAACAATTCATACAGTTCTTTTGGGAGATCACATCAAATCCCCCTCAACTCAACAACCTACCAAGTAATTTAAAAACACATAGATAACTACAAAACATTAAAAATCGAACTCTGGAAAATATACCAATAAAGTTAAGAAACCATTAATACTAATATACAGATCACAAATCACTAGCATCCAATGCCTACATCCAGAGCCGACGCTAGGGTCTTTGCCGCCAGCATGCAATTTCTATCTAAGCGCCCCTGTAACGATCCGGTTGTGTGTGGTTCTTTTACTATAATAAATATATAAATTATTTGAAATTTCTTAAATAAAATTTGACAGAACAGCTACACGTTGGTTCGTTAAATGTAACGAACTGGGGATGCTGACTAGGCAGGATAATCGTTAAAAACCCGAATATTCAAAAATTTTCAAAAGTTAAAGCAAAATTTGATAAAGCGACTTCACTTTAATCGTCGAATATAATGATACAGGGATTATAACCTTCTCACCGACCCGAATCGCTAACAAAATTAAAATGAATTTTAATTAAAGTTAAAATTTATTTGAACTAAAGTTTAAAAAATGTTTGCATTTTAGAAGTTACTAAATTCTTAGTAACTTGTAAAAATTACTTAATATTTATTATAAGTGGAACTATCTTTTAGGAAAATAAAAGAAACTCAAGATAGATGAGAAAATAAGAAAAGAATTCAGAAATAATTAGAACATTTAATATAAGTATTCAAAAGATGATAACTTTACAGAATAACAGAAAATAAATTAAAATTACATAAATATACTTGAAATTTTTTAAATGAAAATTTTAGGGGTTTTGATTTCATATTCACAAAATTAGAAATAATGGTCTTAACGTATAATTCCGCACATATATCATTTTCAATAGCTATTAATGCCAAAGTAACAAGCCTTTTTTGTGACATACTTGTTCTTAAGTAGGTTTTAATCAATTTCAAGTTGGAAAAGGAACGTTCACCGCTCGCTACACTAACAGGTAAGGTTAACACTATTCTTAAAGCAATTGAAAAGTTAGGGAAAGATAAATTATTGGACACAGTAAAATTAAGAATATCGAAAGGGTTTTGAATATTTAAATTATCCTTCCGAAAAATATCCCGGAAAGCACATAACTCGTCATATGGTTCTATTGCATTTACGTCTTTATTGTCGCTGTCCTTCAAGAGAATTTCTAAATCGTCACAATTTTTTCGTAAAACTTCGTTATTAATTTGTAGTAACCTATACAAGAAATTGAAATTATCATAATATGTGTTTGGCTGTTCAAAACGTTCTATTAACGAACACATTGCAACATCTAGAAGTGTATAAAACACATTCACTCTAAATTTATCTTCTGGCGATTGTGGCGTTTCGTCGTGATGCTCGTAGTCAAATTGTCGTGTCTGCTATCGTCGTCGACCTTCCGTACTAGTTTTAAATTCTTGTTCTCCATCCACCTCTTCCTTCAGTTCTTTTGCCGTTTTTAGAACTTCTTTAAAATTTGTATCTGATCAATACTCTTGTAAGAATATTTTTAAGTTTTCGATAGATTCTAAAGCAAGTGTAATGTTCATATTTTTGTCTTGAAGCATTTTACTCACATGATTTATTCTGTTAAGTAAATCATGCCAAGTTATAAGAGAGCAAATAAATTTATAGTCCTTTCTTTTAGCACATAATGTTTGTGCTTCATGCTGAGTTTCTTTATTAAAATTTTCATTATTTAAATTTTCAAAGCGTGCATCGTAAATTTCTCCTAACTGATATCGTAGAGGGCGGATTGCATTAATTTTACTTTCCCATTGCGTTTCTGATGGCTGTTTCAATGTTAATTTTTTTACGAACTTTAAAAGGATTGCCCAACGTTTCTAAGAGAATGAAAAGAAATTGTATATTTCTTGAATAATTGCAAAGAAACTAATTGTATATGCATTCACTTTGGCTGCATCGTTCATGATTAAATTTAGAGCATGAGCAGCACACATGTTTTAAGAAAAAGCTGAAGGATTTTTGTTCAAAAGCAAATTT